>NC_057722.1:48108979-48165765 GCF_004010195.1 Chiloscyllium plagiosum | reverse complement strand
CCTGAGGTCATGTTGCAGTTTTATAAGACTCTGGTGCAGCCTCATCTGGAGTATTGTGTGCAGTTTTGGTCGCTATACTATAGGAAGGATGTGGAGGCACTGGAACGGGTGCAGAGGAGGTTTACCAGGATGTTGCCTGGTACGGTAGGAAGATCGTATGAGGAAAGTCTGAGGTACTTGGGGCTGTTTTCATTGGAGAAAAGAGGGTTTGGGGGTGACTTGGTAGAGGTGTACAAGATGATTAGGGGTTTAGATAGGGTTGACCATGAGAACCTTTTTCCACGTATGGAGTCAGCTATTACGAGGGGGCATAGCTTTAAATTAAGGGGGGGTAGATATAGGACTGATGTTAGGGGTAGGTTCTTCACTCAGCGAGTCGTAAGTTCATGGAATGCCCTGCCAGTAGCAGTGGTGGACTCTCCCTCTTTATGGGCATTTAAGCGGGCATTGGATAGGTATATGGAGGATAGTGGGTTAGTATAGGTTAGGTGGGCTTGGATCGGCGCAACATCGAGGGCCAAAGGGCCTGTACTGCGCTGTATTCTTCTATGTTCTATGTCATAATTCATGAGATTCAGAACAAGCCACTGTGATGGAACCAACTGTGAGACGTGCAACCAAATCACTCAATGAGCTTAAATGTCTGTACCCAGGCTGATTTGTAGTGATTGGCAAAATTAAGGTGATGCAATATTGCATCTTAAGAATAATGCAATCCCATTTATTGATACTCCAAGAAAGTGCATAATGTAATTCAGGAGAAACTATAAGCAGAACTGAATGCGATGGAGTAAGATGGCATAATTCAGAAGGTTGACCATCACAGTGATCATTGTGACTACATCATGTGTTTTAAGGGAAGATGGCACTGTAAGATTATGCCTAGATACAATGCACCTCAACCATTTACTTAAAAGGTATCAACATTAAAAAAAAACTATTGCTGGAACAATTCAATTTTAATGTTCCTGAGCCAGATTCTTCATGAAATTAGATGCAAAGCATGGCTACTGGTCTATCCATTTATTGGAAGAATCCCAGATGGTTAGGATGCCATTTTGACATTACTGTTTGTGATGGTTACCATTTGATCTTTCACCAAAGAAACACATTGCAGCAGCACATTGATAGGATTATTCAGAATATGCATATTTATAATAGTATGGTATGGCTCACATTATCACAGTTGTGGGTAAGACAAAGGCAGAGATTTACCACATCGTGAAACTTCTTCAAGTCCACTTATTCTGCCCATGGGCACCATCCCAATCCAAGGAAGATTGAGGATATTAAACAAATGTTGACCCTACAGGATAAGAAGGGGTTGCCTTGGATTTTTTCAGCTTTCTCCCAACATATATTCCCACTTCATGGAAAAGATAGTGCTGTTGAGAGATTTGCTCAAGAGGGGTACATCTTTGACTCTCTCAAGGAGATTCTGTCAGAAAAATGGTTGTCAACTACAATACCACAACCGTAGGGAAGCCATGATTCTCCAAGTGGCTGCTTACAAAATGCTGTGGTGTATGGCTTTTATAAGGTAGAAAAACCTTTCATTTTTGTTTTGTTCAAAAGCCCTGTCGTCAGGGAAAGCCAACTCTTCTAATACAGAGGATACGGCAATAGCTCAGGTGTTTGGCACCAAGTGGTTTCTCTCACTTTTGTAAAATCAAGAAATTCACTTTCAAACAGATCAGAAGCCAATAGAAATGTACTGCTGCAAACTGCTAATTGAGTGCATTGCCATGTTTACAGTGTCTGTCGTCAAGGTGCAAGGATTTGACTTTTAAATGATGAACGAGCCAGGTTCAAGGATGATCGTATCTGATACAGTGAGCAGATTGCTCAACCCACACAAAGTCCAAAATATTCCTCTTGATCTACGTAGTGATGCTCTGGATTATGAAGCTGAAGATTATCTCTAGTTTGATATGTTAAACTTTGGCCAGAGCTAGTGTGAGCATTTGCAATCGACAACTACCAAAGATGAGCAACTACAAAAATTGCAGAAGATCACTGTCTAGGGATGACCTAACTATGTTAACACAAACCTGTGAGGATTTGGCCATGTAGAGATCAACTTGGTACATCACAAGTCATTTTCAAAGGCAAAAAAAGCCTCCTAATACAAAAAGCAATCTGCCAAGACATACCCTTGTTATATCGGGGATACCCAAGTATTGAACACAGAAGGTGGCCGGTATGCAAATTTGTGCACTGGCCAGATTTGTATCAGGAAATTCAACAACTTGTGAATGCACATGAGGCATTCCAAATGTACTCCTTGCAGCAGCAGAGGCAGCATTCTGCACCTACTCCTTGGATAAAAATAACAGTACGCAGGGAAGATTATATCCTTTTGATGGACTGCTTCTTCAAATTTTCCTTTACGTGCTTGTCTAGTGCACCATCTTAATTGGGATCACTCGAAGCATGCCATGTTGCTAGACACATGCTCTTCTGTAATCTTTACAGTTTCACTGTAACTTGGGCAACGTGCTTGTGGATGTAATGTTTCTGTATAATAGCTAGCTGTAAAATTGTAGCACAATATTCTACTGGAGGCAATCCCTACCTCACAAGGGACTTTCATTCTAATCTGCAAAACTTTCAGAAAACTGTAAATCAAAAAATAAGAGATGGGGGTTTCTTCACATCTCAGAGTTGCAGTGTCTGTTGATAAACAAAGACAGTCTGAGCTGAAATTAATATTTTATCTCATTTGTTTCATGAGCTTAGTTCAACCTGGTCAAGTGATTGCTACTATCATTTTAAGTCAGTTTTTTTTTTCTTTTTAAGCCCATTTTACTCCATGAAACGCATCAGATATTAAAAACCTGTTGGAAGTTGAAAATTGATATTTTATGTTTGAACACTATTATATGCCTATCAGCCATGATCTTAATGAATTATGATAGAATTAATGTTCCTAAACAGGAGATAAGCTTAGAAAATAGATCACAAAACAGCGAATGAGATGAATGGCCAGTCAATCCACTTTAGTGTTTCATGAGGGAAAGCTGAAGTCTTCTCTCACTGCCAGAGCCCAGACCTTGGAATCTGTACCCATCTTCCTAGATGCCTGGTCCTCTGTTCGCTCTTCCCAGAATCATAGATTTTTCTTTCCAGTGTTCTCAAGTCATAAGACTTTGTCAGCATGCATTGCAAGTTAGATTAACAGCAATTTTTGCTCAACCTTCCGAAGATGTTGAATAGATATGTATACGAGAACAGCTTGCTACAGAGACACCCAGTGCTCAGAGTGTAGAATTGAAGATGAACTCAAACCATTTTAACTTTGAATTACAGGCTAATGTGAATAGAATGTATGCCACAGAGCTAAGCACTAAGCTGAACAGTGTCTATTAAAGTGTCTTTTACAAGAAACATTTGCAATTGCGAACGTAAAAGGGGTGTGGTTACAATTTATGTTTAAAAGCTCATAAGCAGTGTTCACACAACCTGTTGATTGTAGCATATATAGTAGCATGATGAGAAAACATCCACCAAATCTCATGCCTTTTAATTTATGTTTTAAAACTATTGGTTAATTTGAAATCTGAAATTTAGCCAACCTTAAATTCAGTGAGGACAGTTTCACTTGGAGGTATGGTACAGAGTCATGACTAACTGGATTGTCAACAGAAAACAATACCAACGGGCTCACTCATTTAGGGGAATTGTCAACTTTTCTTTCCTATCAACATGGTTGACTCTCGACTGGCAAGCCATTCAACCATTGGGTAGGTACAAATGAGAACTGAACCCAAGCCTTGCTCACATCAAGGAATATACTTAAAAATCATTGTCAATGCAAAATGTAATTGTGCACAGCAAAAAAAGAATTATTTTGTTAATAACTCATTGTTTTGTCCATAATTCCAAACATAGTGCAGGATTGAGTAACTTTTCACTAATTAATAATGATGACTTGATCAAGCAAGTAAGGAATTAAATTATTTCGTTACAATTCTGATAGGAGGGATGTGCTGGTAATCAAGTTGCACTATTCCACAAGCCCTACCATTAGTGTGAACATTTTGATTCAACCACCAAAATGGCCAGCCAATCCCCAATCCATGTAAAATGAGATCCTTAATGGGTTTGGTCTACATGTGACTCCAGCAATGTGGTTGACTCTTAATTGCCCTCAATTAAAGATGGGCAATAAATGCTGGCCTAGCCAGTGTATCCCTCACCCATGAATGTATAAAAGAAAGTACCAGCGCTGTTCCAGCTGAAGAATGTTGATAGCTTTATATAACTTGAACCATTATCTCCAAGTTCAGTTTGGTTGATAAAGGGATATCAGTTAGGATCAGCAAGATGAACCAAGTGTTCAGAAAGTTTCATGCCATTCTACTAAATCACTATAGTATTGGACTATCAAAGGTGATAAAGATATAATGTCTGTGGTGGAAGGAACAGATGTTTGGATGTGGTGTCAATCAAGCTGGCTGTTTTGTCCTCGATGATGTCAAGCTTCTTGAGTGTTGGAGCTATATCCATCCAGACAAGTGGGGACACTCCCAATTTGTGCCTTAGTAGATGATGGACAGGCTTTGGAGAGTTAGGTGGTATGTTACTCATTCCTGAAGAAGGGCTCATGCCCGAAACGTCGATTCTCCTGCTCCTTGGATGCTGCCTGACCTGCACTTTTCCAGCAACACATTTTCAGCTCTGATCTCCAGCATCTGCAGTTCTCACTTTCTCCTCTGGTATGTTACTCATCACAGTATTCCTAGCTCTGACCTGCTCTTGTAGCCACTGTGTTTATGTGGTAAATCCAGTTGAGTTTTTGGTCAATGGTAACCTTCCGGATGTTGAGTGTGGAGGATTGATTGATGGAAACATCATTGAATATCAAAGGGTGGTGCTTAGATTGTCTCTTATTGGAAATGTTCTTTGCCTGGCATTTGTATGGTGCAAATGTTACTTGCCACTTGTCAGCTCAAGCCTGAATATTGTCCACACCTTGCTGCATCTGAAGCAGTCCATGTTCAATATCTGAGGAGTCGTGAATGGTGCTGAACATTGTGTAATCATCTGCAACATACTCATTTCACAAATCTATGTGAATTTATAAACTTTTACTCCTTGACTGTAAGACCTTTAGCTCACTTCAAAACAGGATTTAACTGCACCTTCATGCTTATGAAATCAGAATATAAACCCACTTATGGAAATCTCCTGTAACAGAATTCAGATGTTATACATTCTTCTTTGAACAGAATTCTGTGGATCTCTTTTGTTTATTTTCATTTCTTTTTACTGTTTTCTTCAAACCTGTTAATTCCATGTGACATTCATGGATGCTGGTCATATCCTTTTTTACCTCAATTAAGTAGTCACTTCTTAGGAACAACCTACTGCAGATGCTGGAATCTGCGCTGAAAACAAAATATACTGGCAATCACAGTGGGTCAGGCAGTGTCACAGAGAGAAAGCAAGCTAATGTTTCAAGTCGATATGCTTCATCAGATCTGAAGTGAAGTAGGGAGGGGGCATCATTTATGCAAAAGTTTGGGGGGGGGGTGTTGTTGCATTATAGATGGAGAAAGGGTGTTGACAGTTCAGATTCATTGTTCAGACATTTCACCCGTACCTCCAGTTTTGTGTATTGTACTTGCTGCACCCAACGTGGCCCACCCTACATTGGAGAAACCAAATGCAGACTGAGTGATCGATTTGCAGAATCTCTTTGGTCCGTGTGCAAGCATGACCCTGACTTTCCTATGGCCGATCATTTTAACACCGCGTCCTGCTCACATGCCCAAATGTCTGTCCTCAGCATGCTGTAGTGCTCCAGCAATCACAACAAAAACATCTCACCTTCAGACTAAGCAATTTATAGCCTTCTGGTCTTAATATTGAGTTCAAGACCTTCAAGCTGTGAACCCATTCCTTCCTTTTCTTTTAGCTTTACATTCTCTGTCACCATGTCGTCTCTGCCCTTCCCCCCACTCCAGTGGAACTGTTTGTTTTTCCCAGTCTGGTTTTTCACACCCTTGTTCTGCTATGCTTACATTCCAAGCACTTAATTTGAACAATCAACACCCTTTCTTTCCCCAGCATTCCAATCCCGCTTGCCACCACCTGCCCCCCCCCCTCCCCCCCAAACTATTGCATAAATACTGTCCCTTCCACACTTCACTTCAGCTCTGATGAAGAGCCATCTAGACGTGAAACATTACTTTGCTTTCTCTTAATGGATGCTGCCTGACCGGCTGTGGTTTTCAGCATTTTTTTTTCAAGTAGTCACTTTTCATGCATGAGCTGAAATGGTGGACATTTGATGGCTATTAGTTGTTTTTGACTCTCAGTTGACTACTTCTCTGCAGGAGACTGAAGTATCTTAGGAATGGTATACTGGCATAGTAGGTAGGCCAGAGAAGATTCACTAGGTTGAGTATGGAGGTCCTGTCCAATGTGAGGTTTAGTAGGTTGTCTTGTACACATGAGAGTTTAGAAAGATTTGAAGAAACATAATTAAAACTAGATTCTTAGAAGATTTGACAGGGTAGACACAGAAAGAAAGCAGGCTTAATCTTTCAGGTCCAGAGACCCTTCTTCAGAACTTTTCTGAAGGGTCATTGGACCCAAAACATTAACTCTGTTTTCTTTCCAAAAATGTTGTCAGAAATGCTGAGTTTCTCCAGCAATTTGATTTTGTTTCAGATTTCAAGCATCTGCAGTTCTTTATTTTAGGTACAGAAAGGATTTTTTTCCCCGTGAGAGAGAGTTTAGGACGAGAGTATATATTTGCAGACTAAGGGGTCACCTGTTTCAGAGGAATTTCTTCTCTGAGAGTAGTCAATCTGTACAGCTCTTTGCCACAGACAACTGTTGAGATTGGGTCATTAAGTATAATCAAGGCTGTTATAGATATTTAATTGTAACAGAATCTTTCTCAATCTAACTTTGCTTAATTCCTCTTAATTGTCTTTCTCCACCGGATTTGTATAATTTACAAGTGTCTACTTCTTTCTCAATCCTTCAATCTCATTGGTTGAGGAGAAAGACTCTGGAGCCAGGCTTCACAAAATGTCCACCTCCTCTCACAACCATTTTGCACTTGTAGCAACTTAGATTGCTTTTCCCCTTACCATTCATCTTAAAACCAATTTGCAATGTGCAAGGCCACACTCCAGTGACGTTCAAGCTGACAAATTCGCTGACTGAAAGCACATTGTCTCCCATACAGATTGTTCTGGTTTGTAGCTATTGATATGTTAAAATTATAACCTCTGGCTGAATGCTTTTTATATGTTTATTAATCTGACTTCTCTGATTAATTTTCCTGGCATGGGTTACAGATCTATCCCACACGATTACAATCACTTAGATTTATTTAGATATAAGAATTTCCCAAATTTATAAATGGTCACATGGATTCTTACTCAAACTCACCAGAAGTTAATGACATAAGCAAATTTAACCAGAGGAAGCAGTTCAATAGAATCATGAGTCATCTGGTATTTGTTAGCAGTGCAACCTTTAAATTTACAGGATGAATAATCACACCGTTAACTTCCAACTTGCTTCATAGATGTTATTAAAATATATAACTACAGAAATAAATTTCTACTTTGGTCAGGGTGCAATCTAGCTTGTAAGTGATCAACTACTTGATATCCAACCTGTGTCTCAGCCATTTGCATTGAAGCCAATAAAGTGGAACATTGTCTGAGATATACAATGGGTGGTAGTCAACCACCACTGTTTTCCACTCACTCCTGTCTGAATTTTGCTCTGCGTATGTTTCTAAAATAATAATGAAGCTACATTCATACCGCACTTTATAATTTAGATTACTAGACTGGTCAATATATTTAACCTACATTTTTATCCTCTGTTCAAGCTATTTGTCTCCATTTAAAAATTAATTGTTTCCAAAGTGAAGAATTAATTGAAAAAGTAGAATGAATGTTTTCAACATGGAAATCTTTAATAATAACATCTTATCGAAATTGTACGAAAAATTAGGAATCTTATCTCCGGTCTAATGGGAAGGCCATAAGATATAGGAGCAGATTTAGGTCATTTTGCCCATCGAATCTGCTCCACTATTCGATCAGAGCTGATATGTTTCTCAAACCCATTGTCCTGCCTTCTTCCTGTAATCCTTGATCCCCTTATTACCTATCTACCTATCTTTTCTTGGTCTCCACAGCCTTCTGTGACAATGAGTTCCACAGATTCACCACCACATTGACTGAAGAAGATCCTTCTCTTCTCAGTTCAAAAGGGTCAGCCCTTCAGACTGAAGTTGTAGGTCTGAGTCTCTCCTACTAGTGAAAACGTCTTCTCCATGTCCACTCTATCTAGGCCTCTCTATATTCTGTATGTTTAATTGAGAAACCACCCATATCTTTCTAAACTCCATCGAGTATAGACCCGGTGTCCCCAAATGGCAAGCTGTTCATTCTTGGGATCATTCTTGTGAACCTCCCTGGACTCTCTCCGAGACTAGCACATCTTTTCTTAGATTTGGGGTCCAAAGCTACTAACAATATTCCAAACGCAGTCCAACCACAGCCTTACACAGTGTCAATAGTACTTACTGCTCTTGTACTCTATCCCCATGAAATGAATGTCGACATTACATTTGTCTTCCTAACTGCCAACTGAATCTGCATGTTAGCTGTAAGAGAATCCTGAACTAGGACTACTAAGTCCTTTTGCACTTCAAATTTCTGAAGCCATTTTCCATTTAGGAAATAATCTATGCCTCTATTCTTTCTGCCAAAGCACATAACCGGACAGTTTCTCACATTGTATTCCATCTGCCACTTCTTTATCCACTCTCCTAGCATGTCCAAGTCCTTCTGCAGCCTTTGCTTCCTCAACACTACCTGTCCCTCCACCTATCTTTGTTATCTGCAAACTTAGCAACAATACCCTCAGTTCCATCATCCAGATTGTTAATGTGCAAAGTGAATAGTTGTGATCCTGACATTGATTCCTGTGGAACTCCTCCATTTAACAACTGCCATCCTGAAAAAGACCTCTTTATTCCACTCTCTGCCTTCTTTCAGTCAACCAATCCCCTATCCATGCCAGTATTTTGCCCCTAAAACCAAGGGCAATTATCTTATTTAGTAGTCTCCTATGCTGTGCCCTGTCGAAGGCCTTCTGAAAATCAAAATAGATCACGATCATGAAGTAATTGGGGTGGCATGGTGGCTCAGTGGCTAGCACTGCTGCCTCGCAGCCTTGGGCAACTGTCTGTGGAGTTTGCATGTTTTCCCCGTGTCTGCATGGGTTTCCTCCAGGTGCTCCAGTTTCCTCCCACAATCCAAAGATGTGCAGCTCAGGTGAATTACCCATGCTAAATTGCCCATAACATGTCAGGGATGTGTAGGTTAGGTGCATTAGTCAGGGGTAAATATAGAGTAATCGGGTAGGGGAATGCATCTAGGTGGGTTACTCTTCAGAGGGTAAGTGTGGACTTGTTGGGCCGAAGGGCCTGTTTCCTCGCTATAGGGATTCTATATGAGCATGGAGCAGAATTCGGCCATTCTGCCCTCTCAGACCTGCTCTGCCATTTAACATGATTATGGCTGATGTGATTCTAACTTCAAGTCCACACTCTCTGTCACCTTAATAACCTTTAAGCCTCCACCAACCCCCTTAACTTAAATCTATCCACTGCCTCCTTAAAAGTATTTAAAGGCTCTGCTTTCACCATCTTTTTAGAAAGAGAGTTCCAAAGATTCAGGACGCTCCCTGGAAATAAACCTCATCGTTTTCAAATAGGACACGGTGGCAGAGCGAATATATCACTGGATTAGAGATCTAAAATCCAAGGCATTGTTATAGCATCCATCTAGTTCACTTGATCTCCTTTAGAGAATATAATTAAGTAAGGATGGCAGATTTATTTCCCTCGGACATTAATGAATCAGATGGGTTTTTACAACATTTAACATTGGTTAATCAGTCACCATTGTGCTGGTTTTTAATCAAATTCAAATTTTACCATCTGTGATGAAAGGGTTTGATTCCACGTCCCCAAAACACTAATGTGGTGTTCTGAATTACTAGTCCAGATGTTTACTATGAATATGCAGATCTAACATTACTGCAAAGCTTTCTAGAAAGTCAGGAAATTAAAATCAAATGGCTTTATGCACTTAATATTGTCAATTTTCAAATGAGCTTCAAATCATGATTCAGATTCAAGTTAATATTTTGGAGAGAATTGATTGCAGCAGTTTTATCAACATGTTTGTTCTGTTTAAAAAGAAATTCCTAGGATAATGCAAAAATTCATGGAATTTGGTGCTTAAGAAATGGGAGAAGCTAAAGATAATTAAGGCAAAACACCAATGGTCTAAAATTTACTTTCTAAGTAATTGTGAGGCGAATAGGTAATTTCAAGTGAGGAAAGATGCCACGACAAGCACTAAACCCAGGAAATTGTTTAAATGTGCTGTTGTATTGTTAGCTTCCCACTTCACTGTCTGACACATAATTACAAAGTATTGAATGGAGTGAATGTTTCTGTATTTAGACAATAAATACAATTAAACGTGCCAGCAAAAGTTAGAGCTTGTCTATTTCAGTTTTTTTACTGGTTTGATAAATTCCAGTTATTGCCTATTAACCTCCCTGACAGTAAAAATGACCTGTTTCCCAGCATGGATCCTCATTCCTTTCGCTTTTAAATTTTTGGGACATCTTTACGTTTTTCAAACTACATTTGTTAAATTTTGTTTGCCTTTATTTCACTCTTAATTCAATAGTTCTTTCCCTCTATTTAACTCTGAGTCTGATTTAAGATTGGCTAACCTGTCTGGAACTTCCTGGCTTAGAGTTTGCCTTGTTAGATTTCCATTCCTCAATCTGAAGTTAAATTAAGGTGAGCCCCAGATCCTCTGTAAAGGGCACCAGACTGTTTGGATATTTTCAGAAACAGCCATTTGGAGGACAACAACTTCTGCAAATTGTAAAGATATGGGAAAGTCAAACAAAGAAGTGTTGTTTATTCACTAGTTGAAATAAATTCTGACTGAATGATTTCTGTCCTCTAATTGATGTTTAGATTCTTCCTGCTGTTACAAAATAAACCCCACAAATTTGCTCTCCACTGAATTAATAATGAGAACATTATTGATTTACGATTATTCAGAACATTGTTATAGACAAAAACATATTGCTATGTATGCATTTATTACCTAATGAATACGCATATTTCAGATAATAGCATTTTTAGACTCTGACTGTAAATGTAATGATATTTTACTGTTGAAGTAAATAGTAGGTGAAAGTCAATGTAAGTCTCTATTGATAGAATCATAATAGAGTTAGATTTTGTGATATACGTTTATTTTAGATGAAGAGGCAAGGTGAGAACATTACATTCAATGACAAGGCAGTACTCAAATGTATGTGGCATTAAGGACCAAAGGTCCCAAGGCAAACAGGAACATTATGCCATGGACAGCATCCTGGATTTACTGGTATCCGTCACTCATGTCTGTTTTACTTTTACGGGTGTTGACTTACTGCACCAATTTACAGTACAAATTAACACCAGTGATTTAAAAATAATGTCCCTTTTTTGATCAGAACAGATTATTCATGCTTTTTGCATGTCTTCCAATGCCCTGAAGACATAACCAGTGTGGGCACGCACTGCTTTGTCAAGTTGTACATTTTACATCTCAAAGGGCAATGGTGCCTTTGAACATTTCGTTTCCTATCTTTAAGAACAAGAATGGATAGTTTTCAACCAACCCCCTTCCAAGACACGTAACTAGTTGCCAACCCCCGCGTTAGAGATTACAAAAAAAACTGAGATGCAGCAAAAGCAATGTTAAAGAGTAAGCAAGACGTTTTTAAGAGTTCCGTTTCTGTTAACAAGAAAGGAAACAAAGGAGATGAGATTAATGGAATGAGGGATCATTGTGACGTGTCTTGTAGGTGATAACCTGATCATAAAAATTGGGTGAAATGGAGTAGTTGTTCAAGAACACAAAGATTTGACCTGGTTTAGCAGAGAAAAGTGACCTCTACTGGAGAGCTGGGATTGATTTTGAGATTTTTTTTAATGTTATATATCTACAAGAATGTTGAATAGTGTAAAATTGTTTTGCAAGATGGATTTCAGCTATGTTAATTAAACCAAAACTCTTGTCCATCTGTTCCTTTCTGTTGTAATTGTGGTCTGCATAAATTATAATAATATTAAAATTTGGTGACTCTAGGTTATAACAATTTAATGATTTGAATCTACAGATTTTTCACTCAAGTTTTTTTTCCAATTAACGTTTTGAACAATTGGAGAACACTTAAAGCATGACACACAGTGTAGATTAGAAGGGATTACTGTTATTAGCCTGAAAATGACATCTCAATTCCTGTACTCAATGCACTGACAATACAGGCAAGTGTACCAAGCATTGTCTTCACTACCCTGTCTACCTCAGACTTGTCTTCAAGGAATGATGAACTTGCACTCCAAGATCTCTTGGCTTAGTACCAATACCCAGGGTCCTACCATTAAGCGTATAAGTCCTGTCCTGATTTACCTTACCAAAATGCAGCACTTCACATTTATCTAACTTAAGTTCCATCTGCCACTTCTTGGCTGATCTGATCAAGATCCCATTGTACTGAGAGAACCTTTTACATTGTCTATTACACCAACAATTTTGGTGTCTATAAACTTCCTAACATTTCTCCAAAATTCAGATCCAAATAATTTTTATAAATGACAAAAGTAGTGGATCCATCACAGATTCTTGCGGCCCACCACTGGTCACAGGCCTCCAGTCTGGAAAATAACCTTCCGCCACTACCCCCTGTCTCATACCTTCAAGCCAATTTTGTATCCAAATAGCTAGCTCTCCCTGGATTTCATGTGGTCTAACCTTGCTAATCAGTCTACCATGCAGGTCTATCCTTTTCCATAACTATTTTAAAACTTATAGAATTATGATCACTGGTCCCAAAGTGCTCCACCATGACACCTCAGTCACATGCCCTGCCTTACTTCCCATGAGAAGGTCAAGTTTTGCCCTGTCTGTAGTTTGTACATCCACATATTGAAGAAGGAAATTTTCTTGTACACATTTGAATTCTTCTCCATTCAAGCCCTTAACACTATGGCAGTCCAAGTTTATATTTGGAATGTTAAAATCCCCAACTGTTACAATCCTATTTTTCTTACTGATATGAGATCTCCTCTTTTATTTGTTCCTTAATTTCCCACTGATTATTTGGGGGCCTATAGTACAATCCCAATAAGGTGATTACATCTTTCTCATTTTTCAGTTCCACCCAAATAACTTCACTTGACATTCTTCCAGGAATATTGTCCCTACATACTGCCACAATGTTATCCTTAACTAAAAATACCACTCCCCTTCCTCTCTTGCCCCCCTTTCTGTCCTTGCTATGGAATCTATACTGTGGAACATTGAGCTGCCAATTCTGTCCATCCCTGAGTTACATCTTTGTAACTGCTATGATATCCCGGTCCCATGTTCCCAACCATGCCCTGAGTTCATCTGCCTTATTTATCAGGCCTCTTGCATTGAAATAAGTGTAGTTTAATTTATCAGTCTTACCTCATTCTCAGTAAAACACTTTAACTTGCTCACTGTTATAGATTAACAAAGAAGCAGATTAAGATTTATAAGTTTTATGTCTTAAAATCAGATACTTTGCTGATTTGAGCAAAATTATTGGTACATAAATAATGACAACCAGCTCCCTGTCCCACCCACCCGAGGGTAATGTTTTCCTCCTTTTCCATGTTTTTTCTTTCATTTTTAGTGTTTCTTACTTACTTTTTGGAGGCCACAGAGACAGTGGTGGTGACAGAGTGTGGCATTGGCTGGGGCCCAGTGAGGGGCTGGATAGAGGCAACAGTGATCAGTGATGAAAGTTGGCAGCGGTGAGAGTTAGTGACGGTCAGGACCAAAGCATTGGCAAAGCTTGGCACACCTGGGCGGGTTTTCACACAGCATAGGAGGTGAGCGAGCCCTCTTGGGCAAAGCCCAGCTTGGAACATCTTCAGACCTTTGGTTCAAGCAAAGATTGTAATGTTTGACATTTTAATTTTATTTTTCTACTTTTATGTGAGGAATACTGTAGTGATGAACTTTTAAAACTTATTTCTTTTTTTATTTCTGTAACTAAGATTTTGTACCTGGGTATGCTGCATCTAAGATGGCGCAGTATGTGGCGGCATTTTACACTTTTCACTGTACTCTTTTACTCTCTACTGGAGTACATGTGACAATAAAACCAAAATCTGAAATTGAAATCTGTACTTAAGGCACATAGATTAATATTTTTTGAGCATGCACTTTTCCATATATGCTTTATAGAGTCCTTGTGGAATACTGTCGGGGGAAGTTTAATTCAAGATTGTGATGATTTTGCAACAGAGATTTCATCTCAATCACTTTAATGTGTTTTAAATATAGACACTCTAAGTTTTGTCTTTTGCAATTCCATACATTTGAGATTTGATTCATAGCACTCCACGACCTTGTGGATGTTTGCACCTAGCTGTTATGTCTATGATAGTCTGTGATATTGATTTACAACAGTCTACTCTGATCCCTGTTTCCTAAAAGATTCACAATTTGTGGCATGTGGGCTTCAGCACTGGGCTGTGAAATGTAACCATAAGCCTTTGTTTGTTTATTGGTCTAAGGTTGCTTAGCTGTTTGCAATAGGTGGAGTTTGAATTAAACTTGTCATCAATAAGAGTGATTAAAAGATATATTTAATCATCTATAAAAATATTTGTTTGCACCCAACATAAACCACCAAAGAAAAATGTTACCTGTAACAAATCCTGAATATTGGAGAGAGTAGTGGGGTGACTGAAAGCTGTTGCATTGCTGATGTTGGATTATATTTGAAGAGTCGAATGGAGATATCTAGTTAGTGACAGCTAGTTAGTACTAAGGTGATAGTACTAGTGACAGTTGTGTAGTTTTGTTTTCCTATGTCGTTCCTCCTCTTCTACCTGACTTTACTGCTGAATTTACAACTACACCAAAATAACTAACAACACAGAAGCACAGTAATCTCAGTGGAGAAATACAGTATTGTGAGTACTCTGTTTAAACAAAGAGAGATCACAGCTGATCCCTTATAAGAAATGAGAGTTTTACGTAATGAGAGTTCTAAAAGAGAGGTCCAATTTTTTTTTTTAAAAACCCACCAATTCTAAAACAAAGTGCAGAAAAAAGACTGAAAGAAAATCACTTTTCTACATTAATGAGGCCTTGCCTATATCTAGATGCATCATCTTTTTTCAGAAACAGTTCAAAACAAAGAAAAAGCACATGATGTTACTATTCTCTTCTCTTCCTTGGTGTGAACACTAGCTGCATTCATACATATTTTTAAAGCATGAACAAATGAAAAGAAGCCAACGACATACAAAAACAGAAAAAGCAGATTTTTATACTGCCACATTAAAGAGCACAGCAAAATGAAAACCATTCATTGGAGCATCGATTGACAATCCATTGACATTCCATCAGCACTTCATTTCTTGAAGAAGTTATCAATCTTGACTTTCTGTAACAACAAATAGTCCATATAGAAAAAGACGGGCAGTCAAACTTCTTATTACTTTCGGAAACAAAGAATTAAAAAGAGTCAAATCCTGAAGCGTGATGGCTGCAAAGATTCTGATAAAATTTCCAGATTTTAGAAGGCCGTCTTAAAGTTGAAGTCAACGTCAGTTCACACAGGCTTGAGTTCACGTGACACTGTCAAAAGTCAGGTGAAATAATTGACCAATTTGTACCCCTGTATTAGCACAAAAGGTATGGTACGTGAGTTCACTGAAGATAACTTAGCTGAACCTTTTATGGAACTAGTCATTATCTCCACATACATTAAATTTTTCACATAGGCACTTGCCAAACCCAAAGAACATCCCATTGATGCTCTGCTAGCAAGAGAATACAAGTTTAAAAACAATTGTAGTTAGCCAGCAACATCTTCAGATGCTCGACCAAAACAACTTTGTAACGAGCAATGGTCAACTCTTGTGAAGGCATAGATGAACTGGATATCATCAATGACTCATCTCATATCATGACAACTCAGATAATGATGATACCGTGCAGACAACAACCACGCATCAACAACAAATGGTACATATGCATCCCCAAAATCAGTCAGTACACTGTAGATCAAAATTACATAGCCAAGTTGTCCAACTGTATAAGGATTAGATCTTGTTGTTTTCGTACATCTATTAAAGCATTATCTAAATTTGTGGGGATATTGGGCTGAATCTTACTATCTTTGGCTAAGTGCCAGAGGGCAAAAACTTTGAAGGGATTTTCACTGCAAAGCCTAGCAGACCACTGACATTCTACACGGGCCATGTGGCTGAGACCTCCCCCTGAGCTGCAGGTTTCTGGGTTTCCACAGTGGTCTAGCACTATCTCGGCTTGCCGTCAGCCCTGATCCTTCTGTATCTACCTTCAACTTCTTAAGAACCTGTTTTGTTTCTTATATTTACCATATAGGTCATTTCCAGCAAGAGTTGTGCATTCATTCACTGGTTAAATGTTGGCTGTTTCATAAGTCTCAGCACAGTCAGTGGTGGCCCATTCTGCAGATAAGGCTGCACACACACCCCCATATAGTGAGATATGCTGCATCCAAGTTAAAAGGACCAAGTCTCCATCATTCAGTCAGCTTCAGCCTCAGTGTGTGCACCAACTTAGTGAAGGAGCTGCACTGTCTAAGTGACCAGCATATTACTTTTTATTTTATTTCAAAAATATACTTTATTCATAAAATAATTTGGTCTGTACAGATGGTCATGCCGTCCATATGTAAACATTTACATACAGCGAACAGAATTTATCATTTGTTTATACAGGTCTGTACGTTTATCAATCGTATGTCCATATATTTAGCTGAGGCGTCAGCAGAGCCCAAATGACTGCGTGGGCCCCCTGTTCTTCTTAGGCAGGCAGATGTTACACGGTGGTCTTTCCCCACCGCGCCTTGGCGGCAGCTGCCCCAAGCTTCAGCGTGTCCCTCAACACGTCGTCCTGGACCTTGGAATGTGCCAGTCTGCAACACTCAGTCGGGGCCAACTCCTTCAGCTGGAAGATCAACAGGTTTCGGACCGCCCAGAGAGCGTCCTTCACCGAGTTGATGATCCTCCGGGCGCAGTTGATGTTCGTCTCGGTGTGCGTCCCGGGGAACAGGCCGTAGAGCACAGAGTCCCGTGTCGCGTCATGGCACTGCTCAGGACGATCCTCGACAAACACCACAGCATTCCTCTCCAGACTTCTTCTGCGTAGGCACATTCCAGAAGGAGGTGTGTGACAGTCTTGTCACCCCCCCCCCCCGCAGCCGTTTTGAGGGCAGCATGTGGTGCGGCTGAGAGGCCGGGCGTGCATAAAGGGTCTCACAGGCAGAGCCCTTCTCACTACTAGCCAAGCCATGTCTTGGTGCTTGTTGGAAAGTTCTGGCGATGAGGCATTCTGCCAAATGGCTTTGACAGTCTGCTCAGGGAACCGCTCGATAGGATCCGCCCTCTCTTTTTCCTGAAGGGTCTCAAGGACACTATGTGTTGACCACTTCCTGATGGGCTTGTGGTCAAAGGTGTTTTTCTTCATAAACTTCTCCACGAAGGACAGGTGATATGGAACGGTCCAACTACTCGGATTGTTCCGCGGCAGCGAGGCCAGGCCCATCCTTCGCAACACCAGGGACAGATAGAACCTCAGTACGTAGTGACACTTGGTGTTTGCATACCAGGGATCCATGCACAGCTTGATGCAGCCACACACCAAAGTGGCCATCAGGGTGAGGATGGCATTGGGTGTATCCTTTCCCCCGTTGCCCAGATCTTTATACATCGAGTCCCTTCGGACCTGGTCCATCTTTGATCTCCATATAAATTGGAAGATGGCCTGGGTGACTGCAACGGCACAGGTTCTGCACCGGGGACAGGTAGAACCTCAGTACGTAGTGACACTTGGTGTTTGCGTACCGGGGATCCACGCACAGCTTGATGCAGCCACACACAAAGGTGGCCATCAGGGTGAGGGTTGCATTGGGTGTGTTTTTTCCCCCATTGCACCGGTCTTTGTATATTATGTCTCTTCGGACCCGGTCCATCTTTGATCTCCACATGAAGTAGAAGATGGCCCGGGTGACTGCGGCAGCACAGGTTCTGGGGATAGGCCAGACCTGTGCCACGTATAACAATACTGACAGAACCTCCCACCTGATGACCAGGTTCTTACCCGCGATGGAGAGCGACCGTTGCTCCCATCTGCCCAGTTTCTGTCTCACCTTCCTGATCCGCTCCTCCCACGTCTTGGCGCACGCCCCAGCCCCCCGCACCAAATACCCAGCACCTTCAGGTGGTCAGTCCTGACGGTGAAGGGGATAGAGGATTGGTCGGCCCAGTTCCCGAAGAGCATGGCTTCGCTCTTGCCCCGGTTTACCTTGGCCCCCGAGGCCCGTTCGAACTGGTCACAGATGCACATGAGTCTGCGCACGGATAGCGGATCCGAGCAGAAAACGGCGCCGTCATCCATGTACAGGGAGGCCTTAACCTGCAGGCCCCCGCTGCCAGGAATAGTCACCCCTCTCAGGCTCGCATCCTTCCTGATGGACTCGGCAAATGGCTCTATGCAGCACACAAACAAGGCAGGAGAGAGAGGGCAGCCCTGCCTGACTCCAGATCTGACTGGGAAGTTATCTGATTCCCACCCATTGATTGAGACTGCACTGACAATGTTGGTGTAGAGCAGTCTGATCCAATTACCGATTCTCTCCCCAAAGCCCATTTTGGAGAGGACATCCCTCATGTACGTATGCGATATCCTGTCAAAGGCTTTCTCCTGGTCCAGGCTGGTGAGGCAGGTGTGCACCCCCCTGTCCTGCACGTAGGCAATCGTATCCCTGAGGAGTGCGAGACTCTCAGCGATTGAGACTGTACTGACAATGTTGGTGTAGAGCAATCTGATCCAATTGCAGATTCCCTCCCCAAAGCCCGTTTTGGAGACAACATCTCTCATATACGTGTGTGATATCCTGTGAAAGGCTTTCTCCTGGTCCAGGCTGATCAGGCAGGTGTCCAATCCTCTGTCCTGCACGTAGGCGATCGTATCTCTGAGGAGTGCAAGACTCTCAGCAATCTTCCTGCCCGGCACAGCACAGGTTTGGTCAGAGTGAATCACCGACCCCAGAGCAGACCTGACCTGGTTGGCGGTTACCTTTGACAGAATTTTGTAATTCGCATTCAACAGTGAGATTGCTCTCAAATTTTTGAGTTCCTCCCTCTCCCCTTTCTGCTTGTAGATGAGGGTGATGATGCCTTTCCTCATGGAATCACTCATGGTACCTGCCCGAAGCAGACTGACATACACCCCCAGCAGGGCCAATCAAGTCCCACAGAGCAGAATAGAGCTCAACCGGTAAGCCATCACTTCCGGGAGTTCTTTTCTTTTCGAAGGACTCTAGGGCTTTGGTCAGCTCGTCCAGAGATAGCGGCTGGTCCAGCCTCTCTCGTGTTCCGTCGTCTAGGACCTCTGTGATAGAGGACAGGAACGACTGGGAGGCCGCGCTGTCGGTCGACCCTGGACCGGAAGATTATCTTGGAGGCCTTCGAGGCAAAGAGCGAGGCTTGCTGGTCCTTCACCTCCTGGAGGTCCTCTGTGACATCAACCCCCATCGTCTGCAGCAGGAGCAGGTTATGCATACTTTCCTGGAGCTGGGACAGTTTTCCTTGCCTCTCTCTCGCCTCCTGAACACCTTTGAGGATGAAGAACCTCTTGATGTTCCCTTTTACTGTTTCCCACCAGTCTGCTGGAGACTCAAAGAGGGGCTTCACGGTTCTCCAACCTGCATAATCCCTCTTGAGCTCCTCGATGTTTCCCGGGGTCAACAGCTTGGTGTTCAGCTTCCACGTTCCCTTACCAGCCCGCTGCTCGTCCTGTAGGTGACAGTCGGCCAGCAGGAGGCAGTGGTCAGAGAAGAACACCGGCTTGACGTCGGTGGATCTGACCGAGAGCACAAACAGGTAATCTATCCTTGAGCAGATAGACCCGTCTGCCCGTGGCCAAGTGTATCTACGCTGCGCTCCGTCTGCAGGGGTGCTGAAGACGTCATGCAGCTTGACATCTTTTACTGTGTCCATCAGGGCTCTGGACGTGGCGTCCAGTTTACTGTCCCCCCCCCCCACCGGATTGTCCTTCTGCATCAATGATACAGTTGACGTCTCCGGCCAGACTGACCGGCCTGGACGTAGCCAGCAACAGTGGAAGCTGCTGCAGGACGGCCAACCGTCCACTCTTACCCACTGGGGAGTACACATTAATCAGTCTCAGGGGAGCATTCGTCGTGCAGCTTGGCATCTTTTACTGTGTCCATCAGGGCTCTGGACGTGGTGTCCAGTTTACTGTCCCCCCCCCCCACCGGATCGTCCATCTGCATCGATGATACAGTTGACGTCTCCGGTCTCACGGGAGCGTTTCTGTAGGTAACATCAGCAACGAGGAGTCGCCCGCCCACCACCTCCTTAACCTCGGAGATGGTGAAGTTGCCTCCCCGTAACAGGATACCCAGGCCCGAGGAGCAGTTAACGTTGCCCCCTGACCACACTGACGGCCCATGGGCCCACAAGCTCGACCATCTCCTGTAACTGCTGAGGTGCGGTATCCCACACTCCTGCAGAAACAGGACATCGGCTTTCACGTTGGCCAGGAAGGCCAGTGTTGAAACACATCGCGCAGCAGATTTTATACTGTGCACATTAATAGTTGCAATTTTTAACCCCTTTTATTTTTAGCGAGTTGTAAAGTTACCCATGTCCAATTGTCGCTGGTCCTGCCCCTCTGGGGTAGCTGTCTGCATCCCCATGGTGAACACGAACTGCTGGACCCTCGCAGGGCTGAGGTAGCTGTCCAGCTCCTCACTCGGCCCATTTGCCCACTCTGGTGTCATCAGGCCGCAACCAGGGTCCACGTTGTCTGCTTCTATATCTGACAGCGGGGCTGTCAGAGGGTCGCTGCTCCCAGTGACCTGGAGCTGAGCCAGCATATTACATCAAAGAGGGAATTCTGCTGTGCTCAGATCCCCTTCCCATCCCAGTCCCACATTAATCATTCAACTTCATCTTTCATTCAGTACAGTTACGCTTACATGACAAAGGGGTAAGTGATGGACCTGCATCACACAATGTCCTTGGGCGTTGCACAACTGTTGGGTTGCTTTGGGGCATTATTCGTCTCTTTATAAGTCATTGCTGCAAACTTAAGTATCATTAAGATATCTGTATTCAGTTTGCAAGGACCAAAGGCATCATGCAAATAGTCTTTAACCATCATTTGAACCTAAGCAAATTCACTCTGCATGCATTGCAAATAGGAAGTGAAATGGTTGAAAACAAAATGTAGCTGGAGTTTGCAAATCCCAGTTTGTTGAATGTGCCCTTCAGTGTCCTAGTGAGCAAAAAATGTGGATCTTTGCCCATCAAACTGATAGTGACTCTGCCCACTTTCAGTTGCATTTCATATTTACAGAGTGGCAAGTGTTGGCAGAGAATGCACCTTGTGATAGACAATAAAAGCATTGGGCTCCACCTTGTCGCCAGGAATGCCCGCCCAGAGCCTCCACATCCCTTTGACCTTGCACGAACCCAACTAGCCACTTTCACTCATCCTCCCATGCAAAGACCCGTCATAGTGAACCTTGCCTCCAACTGTCCTCCATGTCCCCTGAACCCCATACGTTTACATTAATGATGCTGACAACTGGTCCCCTATATTCCATATGTGAAAGCTCTTCAAAGACAACGTTGACCTAGTAATTGAGCCTTGACAAGAATATTGATGGTGAAATTGTTCTCATGAAACTGTGCAGATTTAACAAGTTTCCTTGGAGGTGTCATAGCTAAGTTTCCACATTACTGCTTTACAAAAGGGTTTATTCCTCATTACCTTTGTGTTTGCCATTTTCTTTCATGTTTAGAAGACATGATCTTTTACTATAATAAATATAATGGACAATTATTTAAAATGTACTTTGGATTACTTTACATCATTGCGTTGTGAAATGTAAAAGTGTCTGCCTGTGGGAGGACTATCACCTCAAGGACTCAGGATTTGAGCTATAGGCTAGGGCTGTTTTCCCTGGAGCGTCAGAGGCTGGGGGGTGACCTTATATAGGTTTATAAAATCATGAGGGGCATGAATAGGATAAATAGACAAAGTCTTTTTCCTGGGGTGGGGGAATCCAGAACTAGAGGGCATAGGGTTTAGGGTGCGAGGGGAAAGATATAAAAGGAACCTAAGGGGGAACCTTTTCACGCAGAGAGTGGGACATGTATGGAATGAGCTGCCAGAGGAAGTGATGGAGGCTGGTACAATTACAACATTTAAAAGGCATCTGGTTGGGTATATGAATAGGAAGGGTTTGGAGGGATATTGGCGGGTTGCTTGCAGATGGGGTAGATTGGTTGGGATATCTGGTTGGCATGGACGAGTTGGAGTGAAGGGTCTATTTCTGTGCTGTACATCTCTATGACTCTGCCAACTCGAGAGGAAGGCTCTCCTGCTCCATCTGAATACTGAAGGATGAATTCCAGTGAAGACATAATTTGGCTAATGCCTGCTAGATCTTTCATGCATGCCCTGTCTCTTTGTGCCACCATGCCTAGTCCTCCATATAGCTGCAGTGGAGAGGAGACAATTCCACATTTCCTCTGAAATGTACCTTTGCAAAGAAAGACTTGAGAAAGATGCAGTGGTTTTTGTCAAAGTTCAATCCAAGTAGCTCTGTGATGCAGGACTCCGTCTTCTAAGGGCTGTTCCCTGGGTCACATACCAAGACAAATAGCAATTGCACCTGGAGGATCATCAACTCGGTGAAACACGCTCTTTGCACTGCCTGAAACATTTTGACCTTCCAGTGCAAAGAGTTGCCCTCAACTGAGTCTTGCAGACTGGCACAGTTTGTAATGGAAATTAAATTGTTTCTTATTATATTTAATAAATGTTCTAATTTTGTAATTCGGATTGAGGTACCTAAGAGTGCAATGCTCAAATGAAATGTATTTTTGTTTTTGTATTTTCTATAGTGTCCAAATTGGACGATTTTGTAATGTACTTAAAGATAATTTATGAATAAATTACATTTTTGCAATTGAATACTGTCCAAAGCCATTGTACAGAGCAGTTAAGAGTCAATCACATTTCTATAGATCTGGAGCCAAATGTAGACAGACTGGATAGGATGGTAGATTTCCTTCCCATGATAGTTTCATAATCACCAATATTAATGTTGACCTATAGATCCCAGGTTTCTATTATTGAATTTAAGTTCTAGCAGCTGCAATGAACTTTGGACCCATGTCCAGGAGCAATTGCCTTGGTCTCTGGATGGCTAGTACAGTGACATCCCTATTTTAACACTGCATTCCCCCAAAATTAATGAAATCAATAATAAAAATAATTATTAATAAGAACCTATCTCAACAAGGTTGTTCGAGGGGTGCATTGTTTTTGGAAAGGCATTTATTAGGGGAATGCATTTAGCTAAATATCAATTCATTTTAAAATTCATGCAGTAAAAAGAATACTTACACTTTAAGGTGCTTTACAACAAATCTGTTGTCTCATGTAGAACTTAAACTATTCTCAAGAACGTTTACAGATTATTCATCAACACAGGCTCTAAATCAATGGCATTTCATCACCAGTCAATGTGTGCAGTCCAGCAGAGTGGAACTTTACTTGGAATTGCTGTACTGGGTGAAAAGTTTCATTCCTTCAGTAGCAGCTTACTTGGCTAATTTATCAGCTAGCAGAAGGTATTTAGTAGTATAACTTGGTTCAATGCTTGTTACAATGTGTCAGGCAGGAAGCCAAGGGACACAGTGTACTCATGAAATGTTATGTACAAAATCATGTTAATAATGCTCCTGTCCATTGTAGAAATATTCGATTAAAACAACCTTCCTTCCTTACTTTGAGCATGTAGGTTAACTTTGTTCCTGATTTTGTGTTCTTCTTGTTGGCTTCCTCCCAGTTTTGGTTAAAATTTTATTCCTTGCTAAAATTTTCCTTTTCTGATTAACCATCATATTGTATTACACAACTGTAATAATAACATAATTCGGAGATGCCGGTGTTGGACTGGGGTGTACAAAGTTAAAAATCACAACACCAGGTTATAGTCCAACAGATTTAATTGGAAGCACACTAGCTTTCGGAGCGACGCTCCTATCACCTGATGAAGGAGCGTCGCTCCGAAAGCTAATGTGCTTCCAATTAAACCTGTTGGACTATAACCTGGTGTTGTGTGATTTTTAACGTAATAATAACAGGTGGTCAAGAAAGAAGAATTGTGATTATGCAAAGCAGAGTTGAAGTTTGGAACACCTCTTCCCCCATCAGACTGGATGTGCGAATAATTGGACTTTTCAAGCCTCGGACAGAATTTATTTAGGTAAGAAGGATGTGTATGGAATGGGCTGCCAGAGGAAGTGGTGGATGCTGGTACAATTGCAACATTTAAAAGGCATCTGGATGGGTATTTGAATAGGAAGGGTTTGGAGGGATATGGGCCGGGTGCTGGCAGGTGGACTAGATTGGGTTGGGATATCTGGTCGGCATGGACGAGTTGGACCGAAGGGTCTGTTTCCGTGCTGTACATCTCTATGACTCTATAAACCAGGAAATGAAACTGACTTCCACATCAGCCACAATCTGACAGAACCAACTGTCCATCCTACAGCTTAAGGACCTGTCTCTGCTGTTAGACCTCAGCCTGAATCCTTCCTTAAGCAGCTAATCTTCAGAGAAAATATTTCAATTAGGTCCAGGTCTAACCACTGGAAGAAAGGCAGGGAAAGGTACGAGTCTTACCTTGTTGACCTGGTCAGCGGCAGAAGCTACACTGAGATTCAGTTCCATCTCTCTCAGCAACTTGACAAAACTAGAAAGGAGCTGGTCATTCATGTTTCAGAGTAGCCTGTTCTTCAACAGCTTGATCTCTTCCACAATGAGCCATTGTCTGGTGTTCTACATGGTTCTGGAAACATCTAAAGAGATTAATACTCGATTGAGTGCAATATGCACAACCTCCTGTGATGATTTCATGAAGACCTGGTGAAAGTCTAAAGCAGCATTTCATGGCAGATATCCTCAGGCTAGCCTCCACTGTCTTTAGTCTTTGTAGTAATGTAGAGCCAGTTCTTATAACTGTAAACGGGTGCAAAGATGCAATGAGATATGTCTTGCTGATGAGAATCTTCTTACCCTTGTACACATCCAGCCATGTAAGTTTCCAAAGAACACAGACACATTAAGGATGACAGCACACACAACATAGTGATCAGCATGGAATAGGAAGATTTAATTTAGCAGTATCAGTCCCAACAAGGCAAACATTTCTGGTAATTCAGAAAATGTCAAGGAAAATGCATACTGCTGATTGTTGAGGACAGCAAAGTAGTACCACTTACTAAAGAATCCTTCAATAAACAGCACAGAACACATTTCTGACCTCTGTTGGAACAAAAGAAATTTGCAGCTCTAAAGCAGAGGTACAAAGAGTGATCCTGAGTCCAAGTTCAGCTAGTGAGCAAGAAGACATTGTAAGTCAAAACTAAATATTCGTCATAAAACGGAGCTTTAAATAGTTCAATAATTCAGGCTGAAAGGGTGAGAATTCAAAAATTCAGTTACAACTCAAATTTGGGAGGTCACTGCCATAGCATGTGGATACCAGAAGCCGAATCTCACTAAAAGTTAGCTAAGTGACATTTTTGGTGAGTTTCATGGAGGATTTCTGTTTGCGAGGCCTAGCAAGCTTTCTTGCGCTATTTTATCTAACTCACCTCACCCCCATGCCGCTATGGCCCCCTGTTTGTCACATTCGCCCACTTGCCAAAGCCATATCTCCTCATCATTGTCGGGATATCCAGGATTCCTTGGTACCAACATCACCTTTGAAGATCAGCTGTACATCTGGTGAAGCAATGACAGTCTACACTTACCCTTCATTTTGCATGTTGTGGGAGAACAATCACAAACCAACATTTCTCAGGGTACAGTGACAGGGCTGACTCTTCACTGCACAAACCAATACCCAGTCTTGCATCTATTGCTGTTTAAGGACCAAGCCACACAGTTTGTCCAGTTATCTCAGTTCTGAAAAAGAATCATATCAGACTCAAAATATTAACTCTACTTCTCACTGCTCAGATGCTGTAAGGTTTGCTGAGTTTCTCCTGAACTTTCTGTTTTTATTTCATATTTTCAGCATCAGCAATACTTTGAATTTGATCACACAGTTTGTCCATCCTTAGTCTCATCCCATTTTACAATCCTGTCTAGGTCAGTGCTATTTCTTCCCCAATGCCCAGAGCAGCCTAGCATCTTTTTATTCAGTTTGGGACCATCACAGACTGGAAAGCCTTCAAACGATTCAAAACATTCACTTGTATTTAAGAAAAGTGAACAAAAACCAGACAAAACAAAGCAGACTGTGTGCTTTTCAAGTACAACAAATTTGTAGTCACTGAGTGATCACATCAAGTGGAACTGGGTGCCAATGAAGTCCTGTCTGGTTTTTTGCACTTGATGCTGCTGCATCTATCACACAGAAGGTGATGCTCTTCCTGCTCAGTGTTTCCCTCAGCAGACAGCAGCTGCTCTTTAGCCTCTATTGCAACCTCTCTTTGCCTGCTGCAGTTGTGCAGATCACAGTAGGCTAGGATTACGTGGCCCACTCTGTCTGGAATGCACTGCAATGCCCCCCATCCCAACAGACCGATCCCAGCATCAGAACTTCATCTTGAGGAGACCTAGCACCTGCTCCACTGTGAGCCTGGTTGAAGAATAAGCTATTTTGTATTGACACTCCACCTCAGTCAGGATAACAAAGCCATTAGCCAGCTCACAGAGGGTAGCCCTTGTATCCCAGTAACCATTCTTGTGAGGCATCCAGCCTCTGAAACACAGCAGGAACATTGGAGTTCTCAAGGATGTAAGTATCATGGCAGCTCCCAGAATACCTGGCACAAAGTTCTATGATGTGGGAGGTACATTGATGGAATGGAAGCCTTTTCTACTTAGATACTCACTGTGTTATGATAGGGGCCTCTCAACATAGTGCGTGTACAGTCTTCCCTGGCTGCAGCACTGATACCATCACGGGGAAATGAGATGAACCAGTGTGACCTGACACAAATGGCATCAATGACAGCTTTGATATATTTCTGGGTGAGTGAATGAGAGATCCCTCACAAGGCCCCAATGGCTCCTTGGAAACAGCCAATTGCATAAAAGTTCAATACAGTTGTTACCTTGACAGCCACTGGGATAGGATGGTCATCCATTCCTTCACCTGACAGGACCTGCTCCAGCAGTTGGCACAGTTGTGTGACAGTGTCCTGAGACCTCCTTGGTCTGCCATGATACTGTATCTCGCTCATCTGGAGAAAGTGACAGTGGGGATGATACACCCTGCGCCTCCTGTATCTTCTGCACATCCTGAGGGGAATTTCAGCTGCAATCACTTCATGAGGAGGCTGGACAGCAGCTCCTGGATTTGTCCTGAGAATCCCGAAGTCTTTTATACATATATATAAAAAAGGTAGCCAGGGAAAGGGTTATCCCACTCAAGAACAAAGGGGGGAATCTATGTGTGGAGCCAGAAGAGATAGGTGAAGTCCTAAACAAATTCTTTGTGTCAGTATTCAACAAGGAGAATGAATTGGTGGAGGATGATCTCAGGGAAGGCAGTGTCAAATTTCTAAGCCAAATAGCTATTAAAAAGGAAGAGGTGCTGTGTGGCTTTAAAAAGTATTAGGTAGATAAATCTCTGGATCCTGATGGGATATATCCCAGAATATTGAGGGAGGCAAGAGAACAAATTGCTGGAGCATTGACAGACATCTTTTTATCCCCTTTGGCCACAGGTGAGGTCCAAAAGGACTGGAGAATAGCCATTGTTGTCCCATTGTTTAAGAAGGGTGGGGGATAATCCGAGAAATTTCAGGCCTGTGAGCCTCTCTTCGGTGGTAGGGGAAATTATTGAGAAAGGTTCTCAGGGATAAGATCTATAGCAAGGTAAAAACAATGACTGCAGATGCTGGAAACCAGATTCTGGATCAGTGGTGCTGGAAGAGCACAGCAGTTCAGGCAGCATCCAACGAGCAGCGAAATCGACCTTCATCAGGAAGGGCTTTTACCCGAAACGTCGATTTTGCTGCTCGTTGGATGCTGCCTGAACTGCTGTGCTCTTCCAGCACCACTGTTCCAGAACCTAAGATCTATAGCATTTAGAAGCAAATGGACTTATTAGCAATAGACAGCAGAGAAGGTTGTGCTCGAGGTTTTTGAGGAGGTGATAAAGATGACTGATGAGGGAAAAGCAGTTGATGTTGTCTACATGGACTTCAGTAAAGCCTTTGACAAGGTCCCTCATGGCAGACTGGTGCAGACGTTGAAGTCACATGGTATCGGGGTGAACTGGCAAGATGGATACCGTCATATGAGACAGAGGGTAACGTGGGAAGGATACTTTTCAGAATCAAGGATTGTGACTAGTGGTGTTCCATAGGGATCAGTGCTGGGACTTCTGCTGTTTGTGATCTACGCCAATGATTTAGAGGAAAATGGTGCTGGTTTAATTAGTAAGTTTGCGGATGATATAAAGATTGTTGGAGTTGCTGATAGTGAGGATCATTGTCAGAGGATACAGCAGGACATAGATCAGTTGGAGGCATGGGCTGAAAAATGGCAGAAGTAGTTTCATCCAGATGAAGTGAGTTGATACATTTTGGAAGGTCAAGTACAGCTGGAAATTATACAGTGAATGGTAGAATCCTTATTTTGTATTGATTTGCAGAGGGATCTGGGTGTGCAGGTCCACAGATCACTGATGGTAGCAGCACAGGTAGATAAGGTAATAAAAAAGGCCCATTACATGCTTGCCTTCATTAGAAGGGGCATTGAATAGAAAGACAGGCATGTTATGCTACAGCTTTCTAAAACTTTAGTTAAGCCACACTTGTGTACAGTTCTTGTCACCACACTACCAGAAGAATGTGGATGCTTTGGAGAGGGTACAGAAAGGACTTACCAGGATGTTGCCTGGTATGGGTGATTTTAGACATCAGAAGAGACGTTGGATAGACTGGGTTTGTTTTCACTGGAATGCTGGACGTTCAGGGGTGACCTGATAGAAGTTTATAAGATTGTGAATGGTATGGATAGAGTGGAACGTCTGAGGCATTTTCCCAGGGTGGAGGGTTTAATTACTAAGGGACACAGGTTCAAAGTGCGGGGCATGGAGTTTAAAAGAGATGTGCAAGGCACGGTTTTCACACACAGAGTGGTGTGTGCCGGAATGCACTGCCAGTGGAAGCAAACACAACAGCAGCATTCAAGAAGCAGTTGGACAAATACATGATTAGGAAGGGAATAGAGGGATACAGATCCTGTAAGTGAAGACAGTTTTCGCATGGAAGGGCAAAATATGGCAGTGGAGGCTTGGAAGGCCGAAGGGCCCATTCCTGTACTGTTTTGTTCTTTGTTGCTCCTCAGTTTCTCTGCATTTTTGTTGCATTGCAGAAGCAGCGACTATAGCCCCTGCTATGGCTGGAACCATTAGTCACATTTACAATGAACCCATGGAGAAGGAGGAACATTTTCTTAGTCGTGTGAGGTATCAGCAATCACTTCACTCATAAATGATGGCTTAACATATTTCACCGTATAGTGGACATGGCACATTCTGACAAGGGGCTGTGGAGTATCTCTACTTGGAAATTTGACATCGGACCTTTTTCTGATGAGCACATCACTGGTCATATCACAAGCAGACCATGAGAAATTGTAAACTCAGCATGAGTACTGAGACTTTCTTCTTCCTGTATTGCATCACCCAAGAAAGATGCCATTGCCTGTAAGAACCTGTGACTAATCATTTCAGTTCAAGGCGAAAGAGATTCAGTTCCGTGTCCCTGCACAGCCTATAAAATCGTACAGCATCTTTGTGCTTTGTGTCCTGCAGTTGCTATGTTCAAGGCTACCTGTGATTACCTCTGTTTTAAGGAAATTACTATCTTCAATCTGTAATGACCAGTGACGTGGTTGACTTTGCTTGTGACCAGTATTTGCACCCCACACAGTTGAATTCTGCATGAATTTCACATGCACAATACTCTGATTACAGATGACTTCACTCTGTGCTGTGAAAGTGCCTGATTAATGTAATTGTCCCTTGAAGGGCCTCATGTCATCCACCAGTAGAGTTCATGTGTTCAGATAGAAAACAAACCCTGACTCCATTCTGGATATGGTGGCAGCCATTTTCCATGTTGCAGTGCACATTTACAATGATTGAATATAGAAGGCAATGCAGATCACACTTGGCATAGTGAGTGTCAATTTCAGTCTGCTAATCAAACCAAACATCAATGTCCCTTTCCTTCTGGTTTTCCCTGGCCAGCCATCAGTACTGATTCTCCACACGTTCCCACATGCCAATAGGAATTACTTCTGCATCTCTCACTGTTACTCACCTCCCACCTCACCCCACTCACACACCCCAAGCTCAGCCCTACTGTTTAGTCATGGGAGAAGTCATCTTTAGTCAATGAAAGTTGACTAACTTTTGTATAGTCGGATGCTGCACCACACTCTCAACTACAGTTTAGTTATGCCCACTAATGTATTGCACAGTCTCCATGTCAAGGACATAGAATCATACAGCACACAAGAATCCCTTCAGCCCATTGAATCTGCACCATAGAGTCATAGAGATGTACAGCATGGAAACAGACCCTTCGGTCCAACCTGTCCATGCCGACCAGATATCCCAACCCAATCTAGTCCCACCTGCAAGCACCTGGCCCATATCCCTCCAAACCCTTCCTATTCATAAACCCATCCAAATGACAAAGAACTCTATCTAAACTAATCCCATTTCCAGCTCTTGACTCATATCCTTTAGTATTATTACTTTTTAAGGGATGTGAAGCTTTCCACATCTACTGCCCTCCGAGGCAGTGCATTCCAGATTCCCACCACCCTCTGGATGAAAATGCTCTGCCTCAAGTTCTTTTTAAACTTCCTGCCCTTCACCTTAAAATTGTGATCACTTGTTATTGATCTTCCAACTAAGGGGAACACCAGCTTTCTACCCACTCTGTCCATGCCCCTTACAATCCTATACACCACAAACTGGTTCCCCTTCAGCTAATATGCACCAAAAAATATAACCCCAACCTATCTTACAGGAGTGGTGACCCACACCATCCCATATCCTCCCACGCACATTTGTTTCCCCCCAACTTTATGGTACATTTCAGTCCTTCACAGTTCTTGCCCTATCTGCATCCCTGTTATCTGCCTCCAATCACTAAAATTGACTTTCCCAATGTGTTCATTACAGCAGTGTCCCTTTGCAGTCACCCTTGTCTTTTGTTAAGCTGACTCTCAGGACTGACTGTGACCAACTGCTCTGATCAACTTGGATGGACAGCCCCGATTGATGAGTAGTCAGATCTTAACTAATTTGTGTGCAGGACCCTGACTGACTTACTGTGAACCCCGAATTGTTTGCATTGGATCTGCAGGTTGTTGTCTGTGGGCCAGTCCTTGGGCTTTAGTAAAACACATCCCTTCGTCATGACTGCACCAAGTCTCTGACAGTCCATGTCCAAGTTCCTGAAATAAGATTGGATGATGCTTTTCACTTACTGTACCCCTAACTGATGCTTGCCCTTCTTGACTTGACTGAGGATTACCCCCTTAAAGTGTGAGACATGGCCATGTGGTTCATACTCCTGTGGGTGTTTGTCATCCAGGCTGTTGGCACATCTGTAGGTATGAGATTGTTATAACACAGTGCCATGTAGCAACATGTTCACCCCTTGTTTACTGCTGACAACCATGAGCATGTACCTAGCTTTGTATTTGTTAAACAGCATGGTGAGGCAGAGGTACTGTAAACTAAAATTTCTGGCTGAGGGGGTAATAGGTACAATGCAATTCAAAGCAGGGATGCTGTAAGCATTGAAATAGGCACAAAATGAGTGAGCACTAAGAGTGGGAGCGAGCAGCTCTGAGATGCACCATAAGTCCAATGTGTATGCTGGGCATGTCCTGGCATGCAAAGTGCACCTGTAGCAGCATTCCAATAGAAACTACCAGTGATTTCCAAAGTGCAACGTTGAAATGCAAAACCGTATTGTAAATGGACTGGAAATGTGCAATGATGATATGGCATATGTCAGATGCCAAGGTCTTTGTACAAGAGGTGCTTGCAGTTGCTACCCATGGAACATGGCCTGAGATGTTGGAGTCCAGTGTCCAATATGGAGATCTGGTGGAGCAAGCATAGTCTTGGGGTTATAGAGTCATAAAGTCATAGAGATGTACAGCATGGTAACAGACCGTTCGGTCCAATCTGTCCTTGCCGACCTGATATCCCAACCCAATCTATTTCCATTTGCCAGCACCCGGACCATATCCCTCCAAACCCTTCCTATTCATATACCCATCCAGACGGCTTTTAAATATTGCAATTGTACCAGCCTCCACCACTTCCTCTGGCAGCTCATTCCATACACGTACCACCCTCTGCGTGAAAACGTTGCCCCTTAGGTCTCTTTTATATCTTTCCCCTCTCACTCTAAACCTATGCCCTCTAGTTCTGGACTTCCCTACCCCGGGGAAAAGACTTTGTCTATTTATCCTATCTATGCCCCTCATGATTTTGTAAATCTCCATAAGGTCACCCCTCAGCCTCCAACGCTCCAGAGAAAACAGTCCCAGCCTGTTCAGCCTCTCCCTATAGCTCAAATCCTCCAACCCTGACAACATCCTTGTAGATCTCTTCTGAACCATTTCAAGTTTCACAACATCTTTCCGATAGGAAGGAAACCAGAATTGCATGCAATACTCCAACAGTGGCCTAACCAATGTCCTGTACAGCCGCAACGTGACCTCCCAACTCCTGTACTCAATACTCTGACCAATGAAAGAAAGCATACCAAACGACTTCTTCACTATCCTATCTACCCGCGACTCTACTTTCAAGGAGCTATGAACCTGCACTCAAAGGTCTCTTCATTTAGCAACACTCCCTAGGACCTTACCATTAAGTGTATAAGTCCTGCTAAGATTTGCTTTCCCAAAATGCAGCACCTCGCACTTATCTAAATTAAACACAATCTGCCACATCTCAGTCCATTGGCCCATCTGATCAAGATCCTGTTGTAATCTGAAGTAACCTTCTTCACTGTCCACTACACCTCCAATTTTGGTGTCATCAGCAAACTTACTAACTATACCTCTTATGCTCACATCCAAATCATTTACATAAGTAATGAGAAGTAGTGGACCCAGCACCAATCCTTGTGGCCCTCCACTGGTCACAGGCCTCCAGTCTGAAAACAACCCTCCACCACCACCCTCTGTCTTCTACCTTTAAGCCAGTTCTGTCTCCAAATGGTGAGTTCTCCCTATATTCCATGGGATCTAACCTTCCTCACCAGTTTCCCATGGGGAACCTTGTCAAACGCCTTTCTGAAGTCCATATACATCACATCTATCGCTCTGCCCTCATCAATCCTCTTTGTTACTTCTTCAAAAAAACTCTATCAAGGTTGTGAGACATGATTTCCCATGCACAATGCCATGTTAACTATCCCTAATCAGTCCTTGCCTTTCCAAATACATGTACTTCCTGTCCCACAGGATTCCTTCCAACAACTTACCCACCACCGACATCAGCCTCACTGGCTTGTCCTTACCACCCTTCTTAAACAGTGGCACCACATTAGTCAACCTCTAGTCTTCTGGCACCTCACCTGTGACTAGCTATGATACAAATATCTCAGTAAGAGGCCCAGCAATCACTTCCCTAGCTTCCCACAGAGTTCTAGGATACACCTGACCAGGTCCTGGGAATTTATCCACTTTTATGCGTTTCAAGATATCCTGCACTTCCTCCTCTGTAATCTGGACATTTTTCAAGGTGTTACCATCAATTTCCCTACATTCTATATCTTCCATAGTAAATATTGATGCAAAATACTCATTTAGTATCTGCCCCATCTCCTGCGGCTCCACACAAAGGTCACCTTGCTGATCTTTGAGTGGCCGTATTCTCTCCCTAGTTACCCTTTGTCCTTAGTGTATTCATTAAAAATCCTTTGGATTCTCCTCAACTCTATTTGCCAAAGTTATCTCATGTCCCCTTTTTGCCCTCCTGACTTCTCTCTTAAGTATACTCCTACTGCCTTTATACTCTTCTAAGGATTCACTCGATCTATCCTGTCTAATCCTGACATATGCTTCCTTATTTTTCTTAACCAAGTCACCAGGTTCCTGCTACGGATTTCATGACAGGAATTGTTGCCATGTAGTTTCACATGGTAGGAGAATGGGAAACTGCAGATTAATGGGTTTGAATTTAGCTAGTAATGAGGTTAATAATGCATGATAATCCCTGCAAATAGGCCTCCTGCTGCACACTGGTGAGAATCCCGTCTTACCATTCAACACCTGGTCGGGAAATGAAATTGTTGCTCTTACAGCATAAGAACTAAGAAGGCAATTCAGCTGTTTGAACATGCTCTACTCTTTAATACAATCCTGGCTGACCTCATGTCAGCTTCCATTCCACTTTCCTGCTGGTCTCCATAATCCTTTAACCCTTTGGAACTGAACCATCTGAGTAATTGCATGCTCAGTTGGCTGTGCAGCTTGGAAGGAACTTTAGTCAAGATCACAGTTACCTAAAATAGGCAGTCAACAATTTGTAAGCATTTTCAGATAGTTTATTGAGTTTAATAACATATCAGTTTTGATATGTTAATGAGACAATGAAAGGCACTATGTGACTCTTGACAGAAGAGAATGCTTTTCCAATACAAAGATGTTATGTAAAATGAAGAAAGTGGAGTTAACTCTTACAGTTTGGAGCAGTGAGGTGTTCGTCATTGGTGTTTCATAGTCTCTGGTGACAGTCGTAGTGGTAATAGTCTTTGTTCTCTAAGAAGGTGATAACTCATTTCCTGGATGCTTCCTCTCTTTCTCATTTCCCACTTACCCTTGTTGTTAAACCTAATTTTGTGGCCTGGTACTGCTATTCTGTGTCAATCACCTGTCTGAACCTTTTGATCAATAGTCAAGGCAGTTACGCATGACATCATGATGACTGTTGTCCCCTTGCCCAGCTCCACGTGAAGATTAGTTGTCATTCCTTCTGAGACCAAAACAACCTATTTTCCCAAACACTGTATTCATGGTAAGGTAGTGTGGGCCAATAAACCTTTGATGCCAATTCAATGGAATCTCACGATCTTGGGGATCCCTGTGATTTTTCCTTTGTTTTCATACGCAATTTATGTTTGTAGAAGGCTGGTTACTACTATATCATTATTCAATAAGTTCCCATACAATACAGATAATATGAAATGTGGACTACTAAACTGACTAAGTCAGTTTTAAAGGGTCCCAATTTCCAACATAAGCAATGCTCTTTAACCCCAATATAATGCTGTGAATAAAAATCTATTATAACTCTTAAACTGTTCAATCTCTTAAATTCTTAAATAGTCCTTAAACTATTTATAGCAGTTAATTGGTAATTTTCTTCAGTTTAGACATTTTTAAAACTGATTGGAGTAGTTACTTGGGTATAGAGGCAAATGCTGGAGATCAGAGTCAAAATGTGTGGTGCTGGAAAAGCACAGCCAGTCAGGCAGTAGCTGAGGAGCAGGACAGTCGATGTTTCAAGCATAAGTTCTTCATCAGGACTTTGGGATGGGGGGTGGGGGTTGGCCAAGAGTGCTGAGAGATAAATGGGAGGGGAGTGGGTTGAGGGGGAAGGTAGCTAGAAATGTGATAGGTAGATGAAGATGGGGATGATGGTAAATAGGTCTGAGTGGAGGGTGGAGCGGATAGGTGGGAAGGAAGATGGTCAGGTAGATCAGTTCAAGCCTAGCTACCTGACAACTGGAGGAAGAACACCCCATCTTCCATCTTGGGACCCTCCAACCACACGGAATATAGAAGCATTATATATTTTTAACGAAAGTGGGATGTTCTTATGTGTAAAGAAATCAGAGCTGATAGTAATGAGAATTATGAAATTGCTATGTTTACTGTTATAGTGCAATCAGGTGCTGAGCAACAATATCAGCCATACAAAAATCTGATGGATTAATTGATCGAAGCTCCAACATTTTCATTCTTAAACTGAACATTCTCAATTATATAGAAACTAAGAGATATAGCAGCCATTCACACAGCCATTGATGTTACCAGTGCTCCTATTGATACTTTGTTTGGAGTTTGGCATTTTATACTGCTCTGTACATTATAATGTGTATTGATGAGATTTTCAGGAAATGTCAGTGTAAGTTACTGTCAGCAAGGTTGGTGCAGAACTGGCATAATTATCAGTGTAAATTCCTTAAGTGTTCCAGAAATTCAGGCTGTTCACAGAACAGGCATGATCATGATAATTGCAATTGTGCATATCTAGAACAGTGCTAGCATCTTGCAGAGAAAATTGTTCAAAATATCTGGGGATTGAAAGTAAAGAGTGGAGTTGATGAATTCTTCAGTACAGCTCTTCAAAATCCAACTAAGATATATTTAAAACACTTTTCAAATGACATGCTAAACAGAAAACCTTTCTTTAGAAAATTGAGATCTTGAATTGAAACCTGCAAGATATTTTAATTAGAGTATCTTTAACTTGCATGACTTGAGAAGAGGATTAGAAATAATTTTGTCAGCAAACAGCTGCATTTCATTATTATAATTATGAACCATAGGGAGCTAACTCAATGCCCAACATGGATTTTAATTATTCGTAGATACTTTTCCATATGTATCTCAGTTCTACAGCTAGTAGGCAGGTTTCCTCCTCCTTTCTATCTGTTTCTTCTTTACTGAGATTGAAAACTATTTTAACTTGTATTTACACCTCTCAAAATATACTTAGCTCTGTAAGTACACATTATGAATTATAGGTGATGGCTTGTGAGTTGTAGCTGTGGTAGAGATTGTGTTTATGACAAGTCATAGAGTAATAGAGTCATACAGTGCAGAAAATGCCTCCGGTTCATCGAGTCTGCATCAACAATAACTACCAGTAACAGCGACCTGAACTGCACATAGTACGCCAGCTGTGGCCTAACCAACTTTCTGTACAACTCCAACATTACCACCTTGCCCTTATATTCTTTGCCATGATTGATAAAAGCAAGGATCTCCTATGTCTTCTTAACTATCCTAATCACATACTCTGCTGACTTCAGGATATGTGAAAAATTATTCTAAGATTAGAGTTAAAATTACTTTACATTCAATCCCCAGATATTTTGAACAACTTTCTCTATAAGATACTAGCATTATTCTAGGTATGCACAATTGCATTTATCATTATAATGTCTGTTCCTCTGAGCTATCCTTGCTCTTCATTAAATATTCCCTCATCTGTTTCTTCTATCAAAGTGCATCACCTTGCACTTCTCAGGGTTAAGTACCATCTGCCCAACTGACTAACATATCTATATCTTCCTGAATCCTACAACCACTTTCTTCACTATTAACTATCCAGCAATCTTGGTGTCATCTGCAAAATTGCTTAATAATCCCCCACATTTTCATCTATATCTACATAACAAACAAGAAGGGCCCAGTATTGATCCTTGTGGTACAGCACTGGTAGCTAGTCTTCAGTCATTCGAATAGCCTTCTATGACTACCCTTTACTAGGCCAGCTTCCAATCCATCTCGCCAAATTTCAATTAGTCTCCCGTGCATGTCTTGTCAAAAACTTTGCTAAAGTCCACATAAACTACAACAACTGAATTTCCCTCATCCACACACTTGATCACATTTTCAAAAAATTCTAGCAAATTTGCTAGGCTTTGCCTCCTTCTGATGAAGCCAAAACCTAGAGGATCACAAACAACTATGAAATAAGCATGCTCAATCCCCAATATTTCAATCAGAGCATCTTGTGCTAATTTACGGTCTTTACAAGGTGAGCCATTGAAAGCACAGTTCCGTGGTCAAAAGGATTGCTAGATATTTTCCAAACAACCTGTTCAGAGATATTATGCACATCTTTGGAGCAGGTGAGACTTGAACCTAGGCCCCTTGGCTCAGAGATAGGGACACTAGCACTGTGCCACAAAAGCCCCAAACAATTTCCTTTGAATCACACTGTAGTTGAACATTCAGAATACTGAAAGGTAAATTTAAATTATAATTTAAAATTGTAATTGTTACTTTTAATGGAGTAATGTCACATAAAATATAAAATTCATTCATGAACATCATCAACTGTGCAGATTGGAGATCCAAGATGGCGGCGACCCAGCAAGTCTGAGTCTGTAGTGCTCTGCCTAAGACTCAGGCAAAGTGGGCAGCCTGCTTCCACCACACCTGCCAAATCATTCAAAATAACTTTTATTCAATACAGTTAGTCATTTTGCATCAAACTTGAGTAGTTTAGTGCTCTGTTAAAATGATGAAGGGAAAGAATGCCCGCAGCTCACAGCAGGCGGGAACCCCTCCCCCACCCTCCCCAGCTGCAGCAGAGGTGTCTGCAGCCGCCCCAGGGGACTTACCTATAGTGGCGAGCCTTGTTGCAGTAATTACCAAGCTGGAAGAGAAGATCGACATATTCACAGAGGAGTCCAGAAGCAGGTGGGAATTGCTCTCAGTCGCGCTGCAAAAGCACGACCGAGACATTGAAAAAATCGAACATCGAGTTGGAGGGGCGGGGCTAAAGGCTGCGACCTCCAAGGCTGCTGCAGGATTGGCCGTGGGTCGGGTCTGGACTCTCTAACAGCGAGTCTGCGCCTTAGAAGATCACATCGACGACCTTGCGAATCTGTTCTGCACATCCCCCTCCCTTCCAGTTTGCCCTTTTTTTTTCTCTTATTCTCTTTATTGTTTAATATCATCTCCGGGGGGGGGGTATGGAGGGGGGCTTATTTGTTCTCCACTATGCGATTTTCTTTTTTTTATATAGGCCGGGCAGTCTAGTTGATTCAGGTGATGGGGGGGGCATCTGCCTTGTCCTACCTTATCTCTTTCTTTTAGAGTGGGGTTGTTCCCCCCTTTTATTTTGTGTTATTATACTTAATTATTGCCTGCTGAGACTGTAACTTTATAGTTTTATATGTTTATATGTGGTATTAACATTACTAAATGTATCTCGGTGTTGGTATGGGGGGGTGGTAGGGTACTCACTGTTAACTTTAGCTTTATAGTACACTTGAATTTTTCTATTTTATTATGGGGTGCCTGGGTCGAGGGTGGGGCACTGGTTGAGAGAGGATACGAGTTGTTTTTGGAAAGGAAGTGATGCCCCCTGGAAGCAAGGGGGAAAATCTCCTTCTAAAAATGTTTTATTTTTTTAAATTTAGAAATAATTTTTTACTATATTGGCATGAGTATATTAAAGAATCTCTATTTTTGTGAATTTTCCATGGTCTATGCTCGGGATGTTTTGGATGGGGTTCTTCCTCCCAGGGGGTCTTGGACTTGCCTGGACGATTATGGTTAGTCATTCGATTAAATGATGCACCTAGAATATCAAGGGGAGTAATTCGCCAATCAAAAGGAAGAAAATACGATCAAATCTCAAAAAAGAAAGGGCTGATATAGCTGTCTTACAGGAGACACATTTACTGGATAAAGAACACTTGAAATTACACTTGATTTGATCAGGCCTTCTTTTCATCTTTCAGTTCAAAAAGTAGGGGAGTAGTCATTCTTATTCAGAAGAATCTCCCTTTCAAAATCCTAAGTCAGATAAAAGATGAATCAGGACTCTACATATTGATTAAAGCCCTTATAAATGGAGAGGAATACGGGATTTTGAACCCGTATTGTCCCGTGGCGCATCCTTTCAAATTTATAATGGAAGCTTTCTCCAAACTGATGGCTCTTGGGGCTCATCATACAATTATAGGGGGAGACTTTAGTTGCATTATGGATCCAGAGATAGACAGGATACCCAAGAGTACTGCGGGTGTATCCCCCAGATCCAGGCAATTGGTGGATTTGAATAAAGAGCTAGGATTAGTAGATGTGTGGAGGTGCCTCCCCCTGCAAGGCAGAGATTTCTCTTTTTATCCTAAACCACATAAGTGTCACACTAGAACTGATACATTTTTTGCCCCCTCAACCTTTTTGAATTCCATATTATTCTGCAAAATGGGTAATAGAATAATTTCTGATCACACTTCAGTCTATATGGAAATTAAGACTAGGGACAAAGAGACTGCCCCCCGACATTGGCATATGGATTCTTTCTTAATGAAAGATAGTAAATTCGTAAAATATTTCTCTCAAGAATTCAAAACTTTTTTGGAAATTAATTCAGGTACGGCTAGTAACCCGTCAATGATGTGGGAGACCATTAAGGCTTATGCGCGGGGTCTGATCATTTCATACTCGGCGACCCAGAAAAAACTAAAGGGAGAACAACAGCGTCTACTTGAGGCTCGCTTAAAGGCAGCTGAAACAGCGTATGTTGTTAGGCCCTCTGTTGCTAAATTACAAAGGATTACGGCCTTTAGGACAGCCCTGAATACCACGCTTACCCAAACGGCAAAGAGGGAAATATTGTTTGCAAAGCAAAGTTTATATGAATTTGGCAATAAGCCTGGTAGATACCTAATGTTTCTCGTAAGGAAGAAAAAGGCCCCTCAAGCTATCATGTCCATCAGGGAAAGTGCTGATACTCTGACTCATGATCATATAAGGATCAACACAATCTTCAGAAAGTTTTATTCTGATTTGTATAAATTGCAGGATTGTGAAGATAGAGTCAGGAAGATGCAGTCCTTTTTTAAAAGCCTGGCCTTTCCGGACTTAACCCCGGAACAGGTGTCGGTCCTGAATGCTCCCTTAACAACCCAGGAAGTACTTGACGCAATCTGGCAGCTTCAGAGCTGTAAGGCACCTGGCCCAGATGGATTTCAGGTTGAATTCTACAAAGAGTTTACAGGAGTATTAGCTAGTCCACTAATGGACATATACAACTATTCATATAGTCAGGGCTGCCTTCCGCCTTTGTTGAAAGAGGCGAATATCTCCCTCATTCTCAAAAAAGGAAAGGACCCAGAAGATTGTGCATCATACAGACCAATATCCTTGCTAAATGTAGATTTTAAAATTCTTTCTAAAACATTAGCATTGAGGCTGGAGAAGGTATTGCCATATATCATAAAAGAGGACCAGACGGGGTTTATAAAGGGCCGTAGTTCATCTAATAATATTAGAAGGGTTTTGAATGTGATTCAAGTCTGTCATCAGGAAAGAATACCGGGAATAGTAGTCTCGTTGGATGCGGAGAAGGCATTTGACAGGGTTGAATGGTCATACCTGTTCTATACATTGGAAAGGTTTGGTGTTGGAAAGGTATTTGCTAAATGGGTCTCAACCTTGTATAATGACTCCAAAGCAGTCGTGATCACCAATGGCTTAGGCTCGGATAGCTTCAGTGTGGGTAGGGGCTGCCGTCAGGGATGTCCTCTCTCACTGTCACTATTCACGCTAATAATTGAGCCACTAGCGGAAGCTATATGGGCTGACTCTAATATAACGGCCCTGAGGGTTGGCATGGGTAAACATAAAATTACACTTTATGCAGATGATGTTCTCCTTTTTCTTAGTAATCCTTTGATGTCTGTGCCCCGCCTGATCCAAGTTATTAATTTATTTAGTGCATTCTCAGGATACAAAATTAATTTCTCAAAATCGGAGGCCATGCCGATGGGTGGCATCGCTAGTATGTCCCACTTATTGGACGCATCTCACTTTCCCTTTTGGTGGTCTCTAGAGGGTTTTTTATATTTAGGTATTTTTATCACCCCAGTATTTGGCCAGCTATACGAGGTCAATTTTGTACATCTACTGGAAAGGATAAGGCAGGACCTTCAACGTTGGGGGGATCTTCCAATTTCCTGGCTAGGTAGAATAGCTCTAATTAAAATGAATGTCTTGCCCCGTCCCTTATACCCTGTGAGAATGCTCCCAGTGATGCTGCCGAGGCCAGCACTGCACAAATTGTATGATTGGTTTGGTTCTTTCATCTGGAATCATAGGCAGCGCCTTATTAAGTTAAAAAAGTTACAGCTTCCACAGGCAAGAGGAGGGCTGGATTTTCCAGACTTTAGGAAATATCAGCTGAGTTCCCTATTAAGCTACATAGCCGATTGGGTCTCGTCTGACCCGCAATCAATCTGGCTGGACATCGCGGTTTCTCAAGTAAAGTGCCCTCTTATTAACTTCTTATTTTTAGATAAGATGAAAGTCATTACGGACCACTGTAAAAACCCTATAGTATTAAACACAATTAAAGCCTGGAAGATAATGCTGCAAAATAAGGGTAATTCGCATAAAACCTTATACTCCTATAATGGGGGTATGGGGTTTTCAACCAGGGCTCACAGACGCACATTTAAATCCTGGAAGTCCAGGGGTATCTCCTGTTTAGGGGATCTGTTGATGAGGGGGTCTTGATGTCTTTTGAACAGCTGCACCAGAAATTTGGACTACCTAACGGAGACCTCTTTCGATACTTCCAAATTCGAGATTACATACAGAAGAAGACTACGTTATTAGATAGCCTTTATAAATCAGATAAAGAACGTAGAGTGTTGTGGCCAATAGGTTTACGCTCGGTCAGCACTCTCTATCATTTATTACATAATGAAGTGTCGGAAGACATGGAACGTTTACTTAGAACATGGGATCAGGAATTGGGGTTGGAAATATCCACAGAAATGTGGAATGACATCTGGAAAAATGCCATAAAAATCTCCATCTGTAATTGAACCCAGGCCAATCAGTTAAAGATACTTCATAGGACTCATATAGCGCCGGAACAATTGGCAAAACTTAGGGCAGGAGCATCTCCAATGTGTCCCAAATGTAAAATAGAGGTGAGCACTCTCACACACTGCTTATGGACATGTCATAAGATCCGCAAATACTGGGTCAGAGTAGTAAATGCTTTGACAGAAATCTTGGGAATGGAAATTAGAGTAGATCCGGTATCTCTTCTCCTGGGCTTTTCGAGCTTACCTTCCCTGGATGTGCACGGGAGGAAATTATTTTCCATTCTCTCCTTTTGTGCAAGGAAACATATCGTAGTAAACTGGGTAGCTGAGGGCCCTCCAGGACTTCCGAACTGGCACAGGTTAATCATGGAATGTACACCCCTTGACTTCCTTACAAATATGGTGCACCAAAAAATTGAATTATTCTATAAAATATGGCAGTCCTTCCTGAATTATATAGATACAGATATTTCGGCCATTTTGTCAAGGGTTTTCATCTAGTTGTGGTAGCAGTTCTGGCTGGTCCAGGGCTCCTTGGGGGAGGAATCCCGCATGAATATGGGTTTTATTATGACTTGATGTTAATTTGTTCCGAGCATGTACTTCACTATTGAATTACTATGTTATCCTTTTATTTTCTTGAGTAATGTAAGATATTTTATTATATGCTCTGGTTAGTTATAGGTTAGATTAGTAGTAAGTTGACTTTTGTCTTTTCCTTTTTTTTTCTTTATCTTTTCTTTTTGTTTGACAGGTTTTGGTTATTATTTATTTAATATTTAATTGTATATTAGTGTTTGTATTTATGTTTTTGATTTTGTAAGTTTGTAAAAACATGTTAAATTTTCAATAAAAATATCTATTAAAAAAATCAGTTCAGATTCTTATCAGGATCTGACCGAAGTCTGAACATAATGCAAGATAATAGAAAGCAGCCATTTGTAAGTACAGGAAATTTTGGTCTGTCAGATCTTTAAAATTACACCCCTGTATGAGGTTATGTTCATAAGGAGGAGCACTCGTGCGTTGGACATTTGTAAATCGGGGACCCCTTGTAGAATTTTTCCTTATTTGCTTGTGGGATATGGGTGTCTCTGGCTGGGCCAGCATTTATTGTCTGCCTCTGGTTGCCCTTGAGAAAACAGTGGTGGTGAGTGGTTTTCGTAATCTGCTGCAATCCGTATGCTGTAGGTAGATCCACAATGCTCTTAAGGAGGGAATTTCAGGATTTTGACAGAAAGAACATGATATATCTCTGTGTCAGGATGATGAGTGGCTTGAAGGGGACCTTGCAGGTGGTGGTGTTCCCAGGTATCTGCTGCTCTTGAACTTCTAGATGGAAGTGATCATGGGTTTGGAAGGTTTTGTCTCAGAATCTTTGATGAATTTTTGTAGTGCATCTTGTAGATTATGCAGCTGCTGTGCATCAGTGATAAATGTTTGCGGATGTGACACCAGTCAAGTGGGCTGCTTTGTTCTGGATGGTGTAATGCTTCTTGAGTATTGCTGGAGTTGCATGCATCCAGACAAGTGGGAAGTATTTCAGCACATTCCTGACTTGTTCCTTTTAAATGGTGAACAGGGTGTGGGGAGTCTGAAGGTGAGTACTTCCTGCAGTATTCCTAGCATCTGACCTACTCTTGGAGTCTGTGTATATATATGGCTAGTCCAATCCAGCTTCTGGTCAATGGTAACCCCCAAGATGTGCATAGTTGGGGATTCAGTGATGGTAATGCCAGTAAATACCAAGTGATTAGATTGTCTTTTGCCGGAGATGATCACTACCTGGCATTTGTGTGGTATGAATGTACTTGCTACATTTAAGCCCAAGCCTAGACATTGTCCAGATCTTGCTCAATTTAGATATGGATTTCTTCGGTATCTAAAGAGTTGCAAATGGTGCTGAACATTGTACTATTGTTGGCAAATATCTCCACTTCTGAAAAGCTGCTGAAGAAGTTTGCAACACTACACTAGGGAACTTTTGCATAGATGCCGTGGAGCTGAGCTGATTGACCTGCAATAAGGGGAGGTAATGGCCTAGTGGTATTATCACTGAACTGTTAATCCAGAGACCCAGATATGTCTTGGGGTCCAAGTGTGAAGCCCGCCATGATAGATGGAGGAATTTGAATTTAATTTTTAAAAATCTGGAATCAAAAGTCTAATGATGACCATGAATCATTGTCAATTGTCAGGAAAAGCACATCTGGTTCACTAAAGTTCTTTCGGGAAGGAAACTGCCAATCCTTAACTGGTCTGGCCTACATGTGACTCCAGACCTACAGCAACGTCGTTGACTTTTAACTGCCCTATAGGCAAATAGAGATGGATGATAAATGCTGGCCTAACCAGTGATTCCCTCATCCTGTGAGGGATAAAAAATAACTACAATTATCTTCCCAGGTGCCAGGTAAGACTGCAACCAGTGGAAAGGATTTCCCCTGATATCCATTAACTCCAGATTTGCTAGTATTCCTTGATACCATACTTGGTCAACTGTGGCCTTGATGTCAAGGACAGTACCTCCTCCTTCACTTCTGCAATTCAGCTCTTTTTCAACAACATTTGAACCAAAGCTGTAATGAGGTCAAGAGCTGAGTGGCCCTGGCGGAGCCCAAATTGGGCATCAGTGAGCAGGTTATTGCTGATGTTGCTTGACAGCATTGTTGGTGACACCTTCCACCACTTTACTGATGATCGAGAGGAGACTGATGGATAGGTATTTGGTCAGGTTGGTTTTGTCCTGCTTTTAGTGCACAGGACATACCTAGGCAATTTTCTCCATTGTCATGTAGATGCCAGTGTTGTATCTATACTGGAATAGATTGGCTTTAGCTTGGGATAGAGCAAGTTTTGTAGCACAGGGTTTCAGTACTATTAGCATTTATTTGGTAATATGGCATCAATATTTTTGAGTGATATTCTGTAACTTATAAAATTCTTTAAATACTACTAAAAGAAGTAAATTGAACATAAAAGGAATCAACTGAACATTCATCAGCTGTTTTCCCATCTGCTACAAGAGTGAATTAACAGCAAATGAAACAAATTTTTATACTGCTACAGAACATTCCTTCAAAGAAGCTTTATTGCTATAGATAAGGTCGTGTTTACATACAAAAGAGTAAGACTAGCTAGGCTGTGGGTATGCCTGGTGTTACAGTACTAAGTGCAATAAAATCCAAAAATAATTTTGCAGTACAACTGATTCACTATAGCAGCAACAATGGTCGCAAACTTATTTCTACACTTGTAGGTGGTAATCCTGGGTGAAATTTCTATAACACAAAACATACGTTTTAACAATCGCCTTAATAACTTGAACAGATAATTGGTATGATGTAGAAACAATATCATGTTGATAAATTAACAATCAGACTAATTTTAAAGGTGGATCATATTATATTTTATATCTAGAATCCATATTGTAAAGCGAGGAGCAGCTAGTCAATATGTTTCACGCACAATTGAATGAGATAACATCTCAATGATTAAGAAAGCAGAAATTGTCATACCCATCTTTAAAAACGGACAAAGGATCAGCCCTCAAAACATAGAACTGTGTGTCTTATATCAGTGTGGGAAAATATTTGGAACTTTGTTAATGAGTAATTTGGATGAACAGACACTAACTACAGAGAACCATCATTATTTCAGTAAAGGCAGATTGGATTTGATCATTTTACTTTTTTTGTGAAAATTACTAATTTGGGTGAAAAGGAGAGGCACTGTGTAATTTAATGTATTTCAGAATGCCATTTAGATACATTTACATGATGCCTATGTGATAAAGAACAAAGAATTAGACTGCTTTAGTCATAATGAATCCAAAGAGCCGTATATTGGAGGACTAAATGGAGGTCAGCAGAAGACCTTTGTTACATGTAATCTTTGCAAATTAACTGGAGGATGGAATGTTGTCTAAAGTGCCCAAGATTGCTACTAGCATTAAATTGGATGTAGCAACCAATGAAATAAATCATGGCAACATCCGAGGAGCAGGAGAATCAATGTTTCGGGCATACACCCTTCATCAATATGCCCAAAACGTCGATTCTCCTGCTCCTCAGATGCTGCCTGACCTTATGGAAAATAAAGAGCATGAAAGCATGGGAAGGGTTAAAGCATGAAGACCACTAGCAACCTGTGTTCTATGGAAGGCAGGGGCAGGATGGGATAACCATAGTGGAATGTTCTTACACCAATTAGCAGAGTAAGGTTAAGGCTGAAAGGTCACTATGGCGAGATGAGATAACACAAGTAATAAAGCAAGTTTCGCTGTTAAGTGTTATTATGACTGGATTAGGACCGTAAATATTTGGGACATGACATTAAAATATCTAATTAATAGTTAGTAGAGTCAGCTTGAGACAGGAGACTATTGTAATAGATGGAATAGCTAAATATCTATCATGATAGGTTAGTCTGGAATGGAAAGCTCACTGTAGCAGAAGTGATAATAAATATCCAACCGTGACATTAGAATAACATTAAGTAGAATGTACAACTAAAGAGATAATGGGAACTAACATCACTGGTTTATTGTGTAGCTAGAGTGAGGTACTTTGATTAATATAGTTGGACATGCTGATAAGCTAACAGAAACATGATAAAAAAAATATAAAAATCCACAGACCCTGAGGTTCGTGGGCATTCGAGAATCAGCTTTCTCAGTGTCATGGTTTTTTGTTTGCAAATAAAATACCTTTTTCTTGAAGAACTCTCTGCGTCTCCTGGTGGTTCTCTATATTTTCTCCACAAAAAATTTGGCGCTGCGAGCAGGGTCATGCAGAGACCCACCTGGACAGAGGACGGCAGTAACAGGGTGCTTCTTGGTCCACCGGGGACACTCTGAAGACTGACAGAATAAGGGTACCCAACAAAAAAAAAGTTAGCATTTTTGCTGTGAATTAGGACTATATTCTGTTGGCTTCGAGTGGTCCTTGGGGACTCAGAGGTGCGGGACCCTGCCGGAGGGTCTCTCCAATCCAAGATCCAAAGGCGAGGGGTAAACTGCTGCTGAAGGAGACGTGGAGAATTGGTCAAGAAAACTGCGCAGTGGGTAAGGGGTGAGTAAGAATAAAAAGTAGCAAAAATTCCACATGGTGTATGTAAGACCCTATAGACAGATAGGGCAGAAATGTAAGACCTTATAAATAGATAGGGCAGAAATATAAGACCCTATAGATAAATAGGGCAGAATAAAGAAGGGGAAGTTGTTTTATAAGACTCTATAGATAGATAGGGCAGAATAAAGAAAGGGAAATTGTTTAATAAGACCCTATAGATAGATAGGCAAAATAAGTAAGGGGAAATTGTTTTACTGGAAGCGCTGATAGACCTGCTTAGAAAGCTGGCAAATTGGTAGTGGAAAATAGCAGAGAATAGTCATAGTGTTATAGTGTTACTAGACTGTTAAATGTTTTAGATAAGGCCTGTAGGATAATTAGACTTTTGGAAATCAACAAAGGGTCTGTTTAAGTAAGGCTCTGGCTGACAGCAATTGATTTACAGCAGAGTTTTTGGCTGTTAGCTGCAAACCTCTGTCTGTGTGTGTGTCTGTGTGTGTGTGAGAGAGAGAGGGAGAGAGTTTATAGTTTCATCATTGTGATCTGATTTGTATGCATAATTGTTTGTTGGTGGTTAAATGTTTGTGTTTTGTTTCCCTGGAGCTCGGGATCCAGGAGTATTTTGATTTTATCTTGCACAATAAGAATTTAAGACAGCTTTTCTTTGAGAGAGAAATTTCTCAAGAAACCGTTAGTGATTGATGCATTTTGATTAGTTTAGGTTGTTAGATTAGTTTAGGTTGAATGAATGAGAATAGGTTGTTTGTATTAACTAGCTGCAATTGAGGATATTTAGAAATTGATAGATTGGTAAGGGACAATTGCAAGTTATCAAGTTAGGAATTGCTTATACTTTTGAACAAAGCACTACCGGACTTGAATGGTATGAGGAAGTGATTTATGAGAGCAAAGATAATACATTAGTTGGACTGAAATATATCGTAGGATGGATAAAGGGAATGCAATTGAGATACTGAGTAAGAAATTTCCAGTGGCAAGAAATGATATTGTAAAAATTTCTGAGAAATGGGAAAAAAGAACTAAGGATTTATTGACTAAATGGCCAAAAGAAGGTACCTTTGATATACATATGTGCAATGAGATGGAAGGACTAATTAAGAACTATAAGCCGGAAGATAAATCTAAAAATAGAAACCAAAAAAGGGATCAGGAGATGGAAATACTGAAACTTTTCAGGAAAGAGGGTGAGGAACTGAAGGTAGCTTATCAGACACCTGTGGTGACTAGGAAAGCTGCAAAAGAACAAGCTGAGCAGTTACGGGAAACAGAAAAGCAGGAATCGCCTCCCACCCCCCCTCACCATACCCAGATGCGGAGGAGTTGAATAGACCTCCTCCCTACTCAAATGAAGAGGCATTGAAGCAGTGTCCAGTAATAAAGGGAACAGTAGAAATAGATGGACAGTTAGGATGGGACAGAAGTGCGGAAGACAAAATGAACTGAGGGAAAGAAGGGAAAGAAGAGAAAGAGAAAAAAGGGACAGGCAGGAGCAAATAGAAGCCATACAATGAGAACAAGAAATATGCGTGGGCTAAGGGATCAAAAAGCAATTGAGGAATACTCATTGCGACATGAAAGAAGGGCTGAAGAGAAAAGCAGTGAAAGTGATGGAGAGCAAGCAGAAAGGGATGATGAGGGACAAGGAAAGAAAAAGGCCCTAGTACCTAAAGAATGGGAGGAATTAGAAATAGCATCGGACTAAGAGCCCGAGGGGCATTTATTGAGAAGTAATGTCAGTAAAGGGGAAAAGGGCCAACAGAGAAGGATGCTACCACTCCTTATAAAAGAGGGGAGAAACCCACAATACATTCCTTGGGGAACTCTGGATCAGGAAGGGCTGAAGAATGCGCTCCCAGTTTACATGAGGGAGTGGGAAAGTGGATCAGGGCTTTTGAAGACAAAACCACAGGGCAATTGCTGGCTATAGGAGACATGAAGGCACTGCTGGTGAGGTTGGTAGGGCTCCCGAAGTTAAAAGAAATAATGGTCCGAGCCCGTTTGAAAAATGTGGCAGACATTCCAATGATTGATGGGGTCGGGTTTGATTGAGTGAGACAGAATGTATGGCAGGCCATAAGAGACTGTTATCCACCCAAAATGGACCCCCAGGCTCTGAGAGAGGATCCACTGGGAGAAAGTGTAAACCCAGCTGCCTACTTGGAGAAACAATTAAAGAAGAGGAGACTGGAAACAGAGCAAAACATACAGACTAATCAGTTGCTGATCACAATGTTCCGAAATTCCATCATTGAGGCAATGCCCTCCCAAGTCAGGTCAAGGTGGAGGAAGTGGTGGGTCTGATATCATCGATGAGCCACCAGGAATTTAGAGACCATGTAGCTCATGCAGTTGAAAGTTTTCGAAAAGACAAAGAGAAACTTTCTGAACAGTAGGAGGAGGTGCAAAAGAAGCTGGCGCAAATGCAGCTCGAAGAGCTTAAAAAGAAAGAAAAAAGAGAAGGCTAAAAAGGTGTTGCCAGTAAGAACCGACACAGTAATCAACACTGGCGTGAACCAAGTGCTGGCACAAGGGGGGTCCTATCAGGTAGCCAGACAGGGTCCAGAAAGTCCCATGCCAGCAATGGAGGTCTTTAGAGAAGCTTTCCCGCAGGTGATGTATCTGGGGCAGGGCAGATTTAAACAACAGCCTAAACAGAACTGGGTCCCCAAGGACAGGGACGTAGGAATGAGGGACTAAGATACATGATAAATAATCAAGGGGGGCCAGAAATGATATGTTCGGGATGCCCTGAGAACCTGGGTGGGAAGGGGCACTACCCTGTAGTAGCATGGGAGGCTGATCAAGAACCAGTAATACAAATTAATATAGAAGGGCCTCAGATACAGGTGATGATAGATACCGGAGCTACATACACTTGTGTACAGCCGCGGAATGCCTCTCACTTTCCCATGTCAAGCAAATTTGTTAAAACTGTAGGGTTCTCAGGGAAATCATAGTTAACCCGATTTACAGCTCCAGTAAGATTAGAAATGGAAGGTAGGAGATAGTTCTGCCAATATTAGTATCTAAAGAGACGCCAATTAACTTGTTAGGTAGGGATGCTTTACTACAGTCAGAGGTAAGATTGGAGTGCACACAGCAGGGCTTGGTCATAGAAAAGGCCAATACACAATTAGTGATGCAAGAAGTTAAAGATGTTAATGTTTATTGGATAGGGGATATAGCAAGTGATAATCAAGACATTTAGGGGATGTGGGAAGCAGAAGTGTTGACGCTGTTGACTAAAGCAAGACCACCTAAGTCTGAGCTGCACTGTACAGCGATATTTGATGAGTCTCAGGATGAGGTGTTAGAGAGGCAGTGGCAGCAGGAACTCACAACATTTGAGAAGTGAAGCAATAGTATTAGGGGAGCAGGGAGTGATCCTGTAAATAGAGAGAAATGTGTTCCTGGAAGAGTGGTATAGAGTACCAGGCGCCGCATCACATGTAACCTTACTGGTAAATAAGGGATATCAATCTAAAGATTTAGGACCTATGGCCAGGCATGTAGAAACAATCAGGGAATGGCATATCCTCATGACAGGGGTTTGTGAATCCAGGGATGGTAGCTATATTAAAATCCTACCAATCTGCAACTTGACAGGGTATCCGAAGGAAGTCAAGGTAACACCCCAGTGGAGCATGCCAGTGACAGTGGAGGAAGGTGATCAATATGGTAATGATCAATTGGATACCTTACCAGCTACTTTATGGTCATAGCATGATACAGATCTGGGGAGAGTGAAATCAGTTAGCCCAGTGGAAATAAGGTTGAAACCAGGAGCTGGGACAGTAGTGAAATTTCTGACAAATGAAGTTAACCCAAGGTTTGGTATACCGTCAGAAATTAGTTCAGACAATGGGTCTGCCTTCATTCAGAAGGTAGTTAAGTTGGTGCTGCAGTCTTTTGAGAATCAAACAGAGGTTTGGGTGCGTGTATCACCCCCAGTCACAGGGTTTGGTGGAAAGGATTAATGGGATATTGAAAGCCAAATTAAACAAGATCTGCGCAACACCAACCTTAATTGGGTTGATGCGTTGCCGCTGGCGCTAATGAGTTATCGCATGCAGACTAATCACATGACCAACCTAACACCGCATGAGATGCTCACAGGTAGACCTATGCCAGTACCCAGGTGGAGAGGCCCATTTGAAGGGCCTAGCTTGGAGCGGTTAAACTTAGAACTTTAGCAATATATGCAGCAGCTAACTGTGATACATGAGACTATCCACCTGCAGGAAACACAAAGGATACCGCCACCTGTTAATGAGAAAGGACCGATTCCACCCGGGGATTGGGTTTACGTGTGGGTTTTTCGAAGACGCTGGAATGAGCCGAGGAGAGAGAGAGACCTTTCGTAGTGACTAAGGCATCACCTACCGCCATCCAAGTGGAAGGACGATACATATGTTACCACCTTAATCATTGTACTAAAGCTCTCCCACCAGCACAAACTAACTCTAACACTGGTAAGTGGAGCTGAGGACAAGGAACAGACAAGGGCAGGCCACACAGGAGGCAAGTACCCCTTGGCATGGTTCCAAACAAGGTACAGATGAAGTTCTTGGGGATACTGATCATTCTAGATATGATTGTGATGGAGATGTGGAGCAGAGTTCTCGTGGCAGTGGGGATGGGGAAGACATGGGGGATGCCCATGATACCTCCTCTCTGATGCTATGCCTGTATATTCAGACTTGGAGACCATTGGATCATTCAGGCTGGGAGGCAAAGGCGTATTAGAAGTGCAGCCCTTGCTGCCCTAACATGGGTACGCACCTGTGACAATCACTGCTATCAATGGGCAAACTATACGGCTGTAATGATGGCTAGACAGGACTGTTTCTTGTGTACTAAGGCAACGCCCTCATACTATGTTGTCCCTAAGCCTTATAACTTGACCACCTGTACTCAATGGTATTTGCAGCACTCTAGACGATCTCTTAACCCAGGTGATTCATCAACTTCCAGGCAATCCCATTGCCCCTTTTGGTGCCTCCTACTTCAGGCCTCTATGTTCTATCAGCAGGATGACAGGATGGGTAGGCAGCAACTCCAACAGTGGTGTGTTCCACCAGTAAGACTAACTATACATTCCCCTTGGCTGCTTTCAGGATACGTGAAGGGTTGAGTTTTGAATGCTTTAAGCGAAATGGCTCCACACCAGTAAGCTATTTTAAGGGCCTTTGCGGGAATATGATTGAACTCGAGGTGGAAAGCACGTTTGGGGCTGTTTTAAATTCTCAACGCGTCCCACTGACAGATACTTGGTAGCTGTGTGGTAGGAAAGGATGGTTACGCCCGACGCTGCCCGCTGACTGGAGTGGCAGCTATGCCCATGTAATGCTCCTACACGAGGTAGTTATATCACCACACATGCAGTTTGATTATACATCACAATCAGCTTTGCGCCGAGCTAAGCAATGGTATGTCCCTGATCCGACAATTCGGATTGATAGCATCAGACAGCCAAGAGGTATTCCTAATGAGTTTAAGGCCCGCAATGAGATTGCCACGGGCTGCGAAGCTCTCATCCCAGTAATAGGGGTTAGCAAGAATGCTGAATGGATTAATTACATTTATTACAACCAGCAGAGATTTATCAATTTTACTGACGATGCCCTTGTGGCCTTGGGAGAACAATTGGATGCGACTACCAAAATGACATGGCAAAACAGACAGGCCTTAGAGTGGATACTGGCAGAAAAAGGCTGGGTTTGTGTGATGTTTGGGGAACATTGCTGTACCTTTATACGTAACAACATTAGCTCTGGGGGATCTTTTACTGAAGCAATGGAAAAACTAAAGAATCTAAAATGGGAGCTAAAAGCAGGGTTTGGTCATCAGGCATTTGATTAGCTGAATATATTAGGGTCTTGGGGAGCATGGTTTGTCAAGATTGGTCTTATTGTAGGTGCGGTTTGCTTGTTGTTGCCTTCATCTTTTGTTGTGCTTTATTTTTTATTAAGTCCTTTTTAGTTTGTGTCACTACACGGCAACTTGTGGTCATTTCAGCTACCTCAGGAAGTGCTTACTCCTCTGATGGAACCACACTGCTCTATTATTATGATCTAACAACCAGCACATGTCCACGTGGGGACGTCGATGATACTTCTGAAGATTGTGCAGTTCCTAGATTGTGAGAAATCTTGGGTCTTTTTTCCATTCTGGTTATTGGAGGGCAGGTTTTTGGCCCAAGGGACCCCAGGAATGGAGGAAGAACCCTTTAAGTCTCAGACTCTGAAAATTATTTAGTCCATGTTGGGACCTATATTGTTTGTATTGAGCACAAGAGAGGCTGAGTTTATTGTCTTCTTTTTCTGGGTGAGACCAGTAGGTCTCAAAGGGGAGGGGAATATGGAAAATAAAGAGCATGAAAGCATGGGAAGGGTTAAAGCATGAAGACCACTAGCAACCTGTGTTCTGTGGAAGGCAGGGGCAGGATGGGATAACCATAGTGGAATGTTCTTACACCAATTAGCAGAGTAAGGTTAAGGCTGAAAGGTCACCATGGCAAGATGAGATAACACAAGTAATAAAGCAAGTTTCTCTGTTAAGTGTTATTATGACTGGATTGGGACCGTAAATATTTGGGACATGACATTATAATATCTAATTAATAGTTAGTAGAGTCAGCTTGAGACAGGAGACTATTGTAATAGATGGAATAGCTAAATATCTATCATGACAGGTTAGACTTGAATGATCACTGTTAGCAGAGTAGCAATAAATATCTAAACGTGACATTAGAATAACAAAGATTAGAATGTACAACTAAAGAGATAATGGGAACTAACATCACTGGTTTATTGTGTAGCTAGAGTGAGATACTTTGATTAATATAGTTGGACATGCTGATAAGCTAACAGAAACATGATTAAAAAAATATAAAAATCCACGGACCCTGAGGTTTGTGGGCATTCGAGAATCAGCTTTCTCACTGTCACGGTTTTTTGTTTGCAAATAAAAGACCTTTTTCTCGCAGAACTCTCTGTGTCTCCTGGTGGTTCTCTATATTTTCTCCACAACAACCTGCTGTGTTTTTCCAGCACCACACTCTTGACTCTGACCTCCAGCTTCTGCAGATCTCATTTTCTCCCAATGAAATCAATCAGTACGTAATTATCACGTTATTCTTTAGGGAACCAGATAGAAGTTTTGAAAGAGTAAACTAGATGAACTATGCTCTTCTCCTGCCCAAAATGTTATTGTGTTACAATTTTCAGGAACTCCCTTCTTAGCAGCACTGCTGGAGTCCCTACACCCCAAAGACTGCAGCAGTTCAAGAAGGCAGGTCAGTATCGCCTTCTCCCGGGCAATTAGGGAGGGACAATAAATGCTGGCCAAATCAGTGATGCTCACATGTGGTGAATGCATTAAAACATTATCTTGGCCTAAAATTCCAATTTAAATTTGGCAATCAGATGAATTTGTGGAGACTTTCTTTCACATTTCTAAATTTACATTGTTACTGTCGCTGTAACTTAAGTGCCATCTCAAATTTGGATACGCATATTGAATAAGTGAGTCCATCCCATCCCGGACTGAACTTTCAAAGGACAAGATGATTAGGACCTGTTGTGGGCCAGATTTGAAAATCACAGTCTAAGAGTGAATTTGAGATCCTGATCCCACCAAGGCAGTTTGGATTTTCAAAGGGCTGGCAAGCAATGGGGTTTTGCAGGCAAAGGCCAACTAATACTTCCTTAAGCTCTTTGAGGAGCTTGTTAATAGGCCAACGCAGTTCAGAATAGAACTTTCTGTTTAATTTCAGTGAATATGAACAGTTTGGTGTACATTAGAGTACACATATCAGGTTCACTACAGGGTCAATAGAGATAGTTTATCTGTCTTTGATTTTTCCTGTGCTTTTTTAAAGTGCTGGGATATACCTGTGCTTGTGCTAGAACTTCTCTGTTCCAGTTCAGCCCAGTGGATGATGCTGACATTCATCTGTTCTCTTCAGCAATGTAAAAACAACAACTCCCAATATAGTTACTGCTTGGGGCAGACAGGCATCTTCCATTCATTGGAGGGACTTGGTGTTGCTGAGCTTGGCCCCCTTGCCAAACTGACCATTTGAATTCATAAACAGCATTGTGTGAGTTACCCTATTGAAGTGTGAGGCTCAATTCGAGACTTGCAACTCTCAAAGTCTGTGGAGTGCCTGAGTGACCCAAAACATTCAACCCATTATATCCTTCTAAAATCTTAATGTATCTTTTGTCTCCAAGGCCTGTTGTGCTAAGGCTGTTATAAAGACCCGAGGTCAGAGCAACTGGGGAAATAGAATTTAGTCAATTAAATAAATCTGGAATAAAAGACTATGATATGTAATGGTGGTCAAGAAACACATATTATAATTGTTGTTAAAAAAAACTCATCTGGATAATTGATGACTTTGATGGAAGGAAGTCTTCCAACCTGATTTGGTCTGACTTATGTCTGATTCCAGGCACATAAAAATATTCTGAATTTCTCACTGAAATAATCGAGGAAATTGTTCAGTTCTACCAAATGGAACAAGCAGTGGTTCACTTCTTTGGCTCTCTTCGTATGTGGAAAAGCACAGCAGGTCAGGCAGCATCCAGGGAACAGGAGAATCGACGTTTCGGGCATAAGCCCTTCTTCAGGAATGGGGAAAGTTGGTCCAGCAGGCTAAGATAAAAGGTAGGGAGGAGGGACTTGGGGGAGGGGCGTCGGAAATGTGATAGGTGGAAAGAGGTCAAGGTGAGGGTGATAGGTCAGACGGGGGTGGGGGCGGAGAGGTCGGGAAGAAGATTGCAGGTTAGGAAGGCGGTGCTGAGTTCGATGGATTTGACTGA
>NC_057722.1:48034911-48106900 GCF_004010195.1 Chiloscyllium plagiosum | reverse complement strand
CTCCCATTCCACCAAGGATATGCAGGTCTTTGGATTCCTCCATCGTCAGACCACAGCGAAACGACGGTTGGATGAAGAACGCCTCATCTTCCGGCTAGGAACTCTCCAACCACAAGGGATGAACTCGGGTTTCACCAGTTTCCTCATTTCCCCTCCCCCCACCTTGTCTCAGTCAAATCCATCGAATTCAGCACCGCCTTCCTAACCTGCAATCTTCTTCCCGACCTCTCCGCCCCCACCCCAGTCTGACCTATCACCCTCACTTTGACCTCTTTCCACCTATCACATTTCCGACGCCCCTCCCCCAAGTCCCTCCTCCCTACCTTTTATCTTAGCCTGCTGGACCAACTTTCCCCATTCCTGAAGAAGGGCTTATGCCCGAAACGTCGATTCTCCTGTTCCCTGGATGCTGCCTGACCTGCTGCGCTTTTCCAGCAACACATTTCCAACTCTGATCTCCAGCATCTGCAGACCTCACTTTCTCTTCGTATGTGGCTACACCATACTCTGCCTTGACCCTCAGTAATCAAGTAACAAACGTCAATGCATGCTGAGATTCCATGTGTTCTGGTGTTGCAAGTTGTTACTAACCACTCCCTTCACTTGAACTGTGCAATACCACCTGACCCTCATGGATAACTTTATGCAGAAAATCTTCTTTGACCATAAGTCCATCAGGCAGCAGTGTAATGTCACTGATATCCTGTGGGAAAAGTAGATAGCAGATCTTGTAAGTTGATTCCCTGAGCAGACTGTCAAAGTCATTTGACAGAATGCCTCATTATCAGAACTTTTAAACAAACAGGAGATGTAACTTCATTGGTGGTGAGAAGGAACATTCCTGTCAGGTCCTTCCTGCTTGCCCGGTGTCTTATGCTCTCTCTCTCTCTTTCTGAACATTGATTGCAAGACAGCTGCAGTGGACAACAGACTGGCACCCAACTCTTTCTGGAACATACCTTTGCAAAACAGATCTGGAAAGTGGCTTTCATTGAGGTTCATTCTGAATGTCTTCAATACTGTGGTGTTCTGTGCTCTACTGATTTATCCCAGGGATCACACCAAGATAAACATCAATGGAATCCACAGAACCTTCAATATAGTGATAAATGCTCTTTGGTCTGCCTAAAACTTACACACTGAGAAATTGGAAACCATGTAAAGTCTCTCAGGCTGCATGGTTGACATGAAATTAATATTGTAAATTTAAACTGTAATTGTAAGTGTACTGATGCAGCTCAGGGTCCCACTTAGAAACTTGTTTTCCTTTGCACTTTATGCAAAGTCAAGAATTGTCACGTGATAGACTTTTATAAATTTTATGAATAAAGTGTGTTTTATACAAAAAAGACAGCTCACCACCGCCTTCTCCAGGACAACTAGGGATGGGCAATAAATACCAGCAACCTCCGTGTCCGGGAAAGATGATATTTTTAAAACAGCTCTGTCCAGACTGATGTAATAAAGCAATGCGAGGTTATTCACTTTGGAAGCAAAATCAAAAAGGCAGATTACTACCTGAATGGCTGTACATTGGGAGAAGGGAGTGTACAGCAGGACCTGGGTGTCCTTGTGCACCAGTCACTGAAGGTAAGCATGCAGGTACAGCAGGTGGTAAAGAAGGCTAATAGTATGTTGGCCTTCATTGCGAGAGGTTTTAAGTACAGGAGCAGGGATGTGTTGTTGCAGTTATACGTGACATTGGTGAGGCCACACCAAGAATATTGATTGTTGTTTTGTTTTCCTTTTCTGATGAAGGATGGTCTTGCTCTCAGGAGAGTGCAGTGGAGGTTTACCAGACTGATTCCAGGGATGGCGGGTCAGATGTATGAGGAGAAATTGACAGGTTAGGATTTTTTTTTGCTCGAGTTCAGACAAATGAGAGGGGATCTCATGGATTCTAACAGGACTAGGCAGAGTAGATGCAGGGAGGATGTTCCAGATGGTGGGTGTGTCTAGAACCAGGGGTCACTATCTGAGGATTCAGGGTAGACCATTTAGGGCAGAGATGAGGAGACATTTCTTTACCTAAAGAGGGTGAGCCTGTGGAATTCATCACCACAGGAAGTATTTGATGCCAAAACATTGAATGTAATCAAGAGGTGGCTAGATATAGCACTTGGGGCGAATGGGATCAAAGGTTATGGGGAAAAAACTGGATTAGGTTATCGAGTTGGAGGATGGGCCATGATCGTGATGAATGGTGGAATAGGCTCAAAGGGCAGAATAGCCTCCTCCTACTCCTATCTTTGATGTTTCTATGTTTCTAAATCCTGCAGTGATTGATTGCCTTAATTTTAAAACAACCGACATCTTGTGTTTTTTTTAAATTTGTGGTCGGAGAGTCATTAAGAGGAGCAGATGAAGTTTTCCGCTTTATCTTTCAACAATGTTTGTATTTTACATTTGAATTTACAATCCGGCCATAGCTTTTACTTCAAAATCAAATAATGTAAACGTTCACACTTATTAGGAGAAGAGTACATTGAAGATTTTATTTAAAACAAATATGAACCCCAAGCACAGGGGTACATCCTTTCACAAACGTCTTCAGCAATAAGGCCTCAATTCCATAGAGGGCACTACTGCTACATGATGTACTTGTAAACTGCACAGCTTTTCCCTGTGAACTTAGTGATTAACTTAACATCGAGAGAGCTTCAGTCCCAGTGTATTTAACGTAATCGGCTTCAAAGGGTGCTGCAAATTCTAGGCAGCAAAGATTGATTGATGGTGATAGTTTTGCGAGCTTCACTGTAAATCAATTAATATATAGATGGCATAACAGACGGAAGAAAAATAAATCAATTCTACGTCATAATGTGCAGTATTTAATGTTTTAAACACACGTTTGAAATGATGCTCAATTGTAAGCTAACTCTTGGATGGATTTGATTACATTATTTGTTGAATTATTAAAGTAAGAATAGTAGTGTCAATAGCCATAATCAATTAATTTTAAAAGGTTATAAATTACCTTGGAAAGCTTTTTTCTGGGTTTCAGAAGTTTAATGTCGACCTAGTGGCAATAAGCTTCAGATGTTCTTTCAGGTAATTTAAAGGTCGAGTGACATCTTTTGATATAGATTTAAAATCTATTTAAATGTTTTACGCAAGCAACATGCAATTAGTTAGTGATATATCAAGGCAAATAACACTCCACTTTCCAAAAAAAACCACTATTTGTGTTATAAATCACACTTGGATTATGTCAGCATACCAAAGTCAGACTTACGTCATTGCAATTCCATGTTTTTCGAGTATACCGTACACAGAATTCGTAGATGCACTGAGTATCCTCAGAAAGCCTAATACTGCACCTTCAAGCAAGGAAGAAATTCTTCTGTTTACAGAGCATAGACAGTTTCTTGAATCTTCAAATCTCAGGTACCACCTGTATGTAAAATGGTCGCAATGATCTGGATTTGTCTCCGAATTAATTTACAAATAAATTTGAACAGACAGTAAGGGGGCTAATGGGGGCAGCCGCAATGTGAAATAAATCAGGATGAGAGATGATATCTTCTGGTGTCCTTTAGTTGGCAGATGTGGTCATAATATGACCAATACCTGCCAGTTCTATAAAAGCCACACTATACCTCAGCCTCGTTACAGTCTTTAATGTCAAATGGAGTTTCCACAATCTCTCTATTACCGAAGAGGAGAGGCAGTGGCATTGTGGTAATGTCCTTGAGTTAGTAATTCAGAACCCCAGGTTAATGTCTCAGGGGTTTGAATCCCCTCATGACAGATCATCATTGTTGTTGATTCTTAACTGCCCTCTAGATTGCTTTGCCCCGCACCCTGTGAATTTATTTAAAACATTAGCTCTTACAACTCAAATTAATTTCCTCCAGTTTGTAAAAATACTTATTTAACATTTATAAGTAAATTTGTATATAGATTAATTTCCATGTAATATTTCATCATTTATCAGATTCAGTAACCTTACCAATGATAGTTTTGGAAGATTTTTCCTTGACTTGTCCATGATTTCTTTGGTAGCCGGGTGATGTAGTTTGATCTCTGTTCCCACCTATCCCTCACAATTCTTTCAAGATCATTGATTCTCTCTTGGCAGTCATTCCTGTGAATTTCAGAGTTACAATCAACTCTTTGAGCAATGATCAACAGCATGAAATGGGTGTACTGTACTGGATGTATATCGATGCAGTTAATTTGTTACACTGAAAAGTTTATTTTTGTCAGCTTTTGATACCTAGTATAAATTTCTATCTCATTAAAGCATGTGTTATTTAATTGTTTCTTGCGTGCCATTTACTGCCATTCGTCCAATAAAACATTTGATTTGTATACGTGGTGAGCATGGGTACAAGTGTATTTCAATGCGTGAACATATTAAATTTGCACAATATCAACATCTGATTGAATGATTTTAAAACCTGTTTGACAGCATAAATAAAACCACTGGAGCCAATAATAGAAAAGGATCAACTCAGCAGGAATTGCATCATCCCATAGTTACGATTGTATCACTGTCTGCACTGCTGTAGTATCTGACATTGTAGCACCAAACGCCACAAATTTAATGTATTTTTAAACCTCCTTATTGTTGTGTCATGTTATATTTTGTTTTTAAAAATTCTAAATATGATATCAACTAAATTCATATAAGTAATGCTGCCATAGGAAACATCAAAAACTGAACAGACTTTAGAAATTAAACTTAAGTTGAAACCAAAACCAGTGAACTGCACTTACTTGGTGAATGTGTTTACTGTTTACAATATTGTTGCGAGTGATGCACAAATGTGTTCCTCTGAGACAGGCAAGAAGTGGTAAGATAAAGGAACCTTGGATGACGAGAGCGGAGGAGCTTCTCGTCAAAAGAAAGAAGGCAGCTTACGTAAGGTGGAGGAAGCAAGGGTCTTGCTCAGCTCTAGAGGATTACAGGCAGCTGAGGAAGGAGCTCAAAAATGGTCTGAGGAGTGCCAGGAGGGGGCACAAAAAAGGCTTGGCAGGAAGGATTAGGGAGAATCCAAAGGCATTTTACGCGTATGTGAGGAATAAAAGAATGATCAAAGAAAGAGTAGGGCCGATCAGGGATAGCATAGGGAACTTGTGTATAGAATTTGAGGAAGTAGGGGAAGCCCTAAATGAGTTTTTACTTCTGTCTTTACTGAAGAAAAGGACCTTGTAGTGAATGAAACCATTGAGGAGCAGGTAGATAAAGATTGAGGAAGCTGATGTGTTGAAAATTTTGACAAACATTAAGATTGACAAGTCGCCAGGGCCAGACCAGATTTGTCCTCAGCTGCTTTGGGAAGTGAGAAATGTGATTGCTTCACCACTTGCGAAGATCTTTGCATCCTCGCCCTCCACCAGAGTCATACCTGAGGACTGAAGGGAGGCAAATGTAATACCTCTCTTCAAGAAAGGAAAAAGGGAAATCCCAGGCAATTACAGACCAGTCAGTCTCACGTCTGTCGTCTGCAAGGTGTTAGAAAGAATTCTGAGGGATAGGATTTATGACCATCTGGAAGAGCATGGCTTGATTAAAAGCAGTCAGCACAGCTTTGTGAGGGGCAGGTCATGCCTCACAAATCTTATTGAGTTCTTTGAGGATGTTACTAGACAGGTTGATGAGGGTCGAGCGGTGGATGTTGTGTATATGGACTTCAGTAAGGCATTTGATAAGGTTCCCCATGGTAGGCTCATTCAGGAGGTCAGGAGGAATGGGATACAGGGAAATTTAGCTGTCTGGATACAGAATTGGCTGGTCGACAGAAGACAGTGAGTGATAGTGGAAGGAAAATATTCTGCCTGGAAGTCAGTGGTGAGTGGTGTTCTACAGGGCTCTGTTCTTGGGCCTCTATTCTTTTTAATTTTTATTAATGACTTGGATGAGGAGATTTAAGGATGGGGTTAGCAAGTTTGCAGACGACACAAAGGTTGGAGGTGTCGTTGACAGTATTGAGGACTGTTGTAGGCTGCAGCGTGACATTGACAGGATGCAGAGATGGGCTGAGAGGTGGCAGATGAAGTTCAACCTGGATAAATGCGAAGTGATGCATTTTGGAAGGTCAAACTTGAGTACAGGATTAAAGAAAGGATTCTTGGCAGTGTGGAGGAACAGCAGGATCTTGGTGTGAAGGTACATAGATCCCTTAAAATTGCCACCCAGGTGGACAGGGTTGTTAAGAAAGCATATGGTGTTTTGTTTATTAACAGGGGGATTGAGTTTCATTAACAGGGGGATTGAGTTTAAGAGCCATGAGATCTTGTTGCAGCTCTATAAAACTTTGGTTAGACCGCACTTGAAATACTGTGTCCAGTTCTGGTTGCCCTATTATAGGAAAGATGTGGATGTTTTGGAGATAGTTCAGAGGAGGTTTACCAGGATGCTGCATGGAATGGAGGGCTTATCTTACGAAGAGAGGTTGACTGAGCTTGGACTTTTTTCATTGGAAAAAAGAAGGAAGAGAGGGGACCTAATTGAGGTGTACAAGATAATGAGAGGCATGGATAGAGTTGATAGCCAGAAACTTTTTCCCGGGGCAGAAATTGTTAACAGTTTAAAGCTGTTTGGTGGAAAGTATAGAGGGGATGTCAGAGGTGGGTTCTTTATGCAGAGAGTTGTGAGAGCATGGAATGTGTTGCCAGCAGCAGTTGTGGAAGTGAGATCATTGGGGATATTTAAGAGCCAGCTGGACATGCATGTGGTCACAGAAATTTGAGAGTTCATACATTAGGTTTACCTCACATGAGGATCAATGGTCGGCACAACATCGTGGGCTGAAGGGCCTGTTCTGTGCTGTACTGTTCTATGTTCTATATTAATTGAAAGCATTGTTTAAAAGCTCTTGACAATCCTGTTTAAATAAGAATTAATAGAAAGTTTGCAAAAATTATTGTAAATGGGCCCTAATTTAACAAACAAATTTTCAATTAGTGAATTGTTTCTTATTGGTTTACAGTTGGAAACTTTAGTCATGGGCTGTTTTTGAAAAACATTTATACCCCCTGTATATGGCATGAGGGTATCACCAGCTGGGTTGTACTCATCCCTAATCACCCAGAGGGCAGTTAAGAGTCAGCCACATTTCTGTAGGTCTGGAGTCACACATGTGCCAGACTGGGTAAGGATGGCAGTTTCCTTACCTAAACAGCATTTGTGATTCAGATAGGCTTTTTCCCCCAACAATGGTTCCATGATCATAATTAAATTCTATGCTTCCAGATTTTTGTGAATTGAAATTCCACCATCTGAGATTGGGATTTGAATGCAGGTCCCACGTATACTATGTGGGTTTCTGGATTAATAGTCTAATGATAATACCACGAGGCCATCACCTCTCTTATTTTTGCAGTCCATTAAAATATAGGCATTTTCACAACACAAATCCAACAATTAGAATCAAGATTTGGAGGTGCCGGTGTTGGACTGGGGTGCACAAAGTTAAAAATCACACAACACCAGGTCATAGTCCAACAGGTTTAATTGAAAGTACTAGCTTTCAGAGTGCTGCTCCACAACCACCTGGTGAAGGAGCAGTGCTCCGAAAGCTAGTGCTTCCAATTAAACCTCGTTGATTATAACCTGGTGTTGTATGATTTTTAAATTAGAATCAAACGGCGTTGATATTGAGTAATCATTTGTAAGTATGAAGTGGGTTTACCACTATACTTTTACTTGGACAATTGTTCTAAATTTTTGAAAGAATTGTTAGGGAATACACATCCGACTATCTCTGTTGGTTACATTAATGAGCAACCAATCAGCAGTGGGCGTTCCATGCCGGGTCAGTTTCTGACAGCATTTTATTTAGTATTAAAGTAAGGTGCAGTGGTATTTCTCAGATGGGCATTTAAGCCACTAAAGGAACTGATGTGCCTGGTCAGATGATGAAGAGATTATTTATTCAGTGTTGCAAATGAAGCGGCTGCCTGCTCAAGGAATTTAAATCAATAAAAAGCACTATATCTTCAATTTATTCAGTTTTCCATTTTGCTACAGATTATTCTGCATCCTTTTGCCATGTGTCAGTACAACACAAATAATGTATTTTCTCCATCTGCATGGTGGATTATGTATTCACTGAAAATGCAATGGATATTTAAGTGGGAGGGCTTTGGCATAACCATCTCCTTCCTAAATTCCGATGTTCATCCATTAGGAAGATCAAGAGATTTTTTTTGCCTGTGCTGAATTATCTCACCTTACCAGGACTGTGCCCCAGGTAAAGAAGGAGAAATACCAAAAACTTTCCATTTTGGAAAAGTGCCAGATGATAACTGATAAATGCAGAACTGTATTTGAAATTATTGTCTTAAGGAGAGGAGGGAAAAATCTAGCAGTGAAATGTGGTGGAAAATCAATTGTATTTGTTGATATGTGGTGCGTGTGTGGGTTACGGTATTCACATTAAAAAGAATATTACAATCAAGTGAAAACAACAAATGCTGGAGATCACAGCGGGTCAGACTGCATCCATGGAAAGAGCGCAAGCTAATGTTTTGAGTCTAGATGATTCTTCATCAAGTACAATTAAGTGCCCTAGATTTCCTCTCTCACATGCTTACAGAAACAAAACAATCTGGGTGGTAATTGAGGCAGCTCTGGCTTCTTGCCTGTTTTTGTTCATCTGAATTTTCTTTGTGTTCGAGACTCAGTATTTATTTGTTAGAAATGAAGGAAATAAATATGGTATTTCCTCACCATATGCTTCTTGGTAAAGGTGGGTGCAAGGGATGGCTGTGGGAAAGGGACACTTACGATTTAAAGTCCTTTTTCCTGTTGTAAACATCACTCTGGTTTAAAATCAGGTGTTTTTTTCCTTATTTTTGAAACTGGTGACATAGTCAACCTGCTTACCTTGCCATGAGGTGTGCTGTGCAGTTTCCACACCTGAGGCCAGTGCAGTAGCTCCTGTCCAAAATAAATAAATCCTCCTTCCCTAGAATCTAGGCTCAAATATGATGTGTACAGAAGTCAGTTCTCACTGAGGAGTTGTGGCAGAGAATAAATTGGATGCCTGACATTCATCAGCTGGTGCAGGAACTAGCAGAAACCCAATGGAGTAAAGCTAACCTTGTTTATTTTTTGGAATCCACATGACAGTAGATATGAGGCTGCAAAAAGGCAAAGCTCTAAGCTATTGTGATATCAAAAACAATGTGAATTATTATATTCTATTTGCAAGGTACAGTGCAGGTCCAGCATTGATTAGTCATCTCTGCTTGATGTGAGAGCAGACTTCTAGATGTTTAGACTGGTCACAATAGAGCAGTACAGAAATTGACATATTGACGATTTCTACAAGAGGTTAAAATAGTTCTTGTTTGTAATCCATCATCTTGGGGAATATGATGTTAATTGCATTCTGTATTTCATTGCACATGCAAATCCCTTCACAAGAGGTCAGAGCTAATTCCATTCTTGACAATGAAAACATGGGACTCTGACTTTTTGGAGGTGAATATTGGTCAAACTATTAATGTATTATTTTAAAATTCATTTTAAAGCTTTTTTTTTGAGACGGTAGAAGCATTAAGCTATGAATTAACACGATTAACGCAGTGGCCAAAGAAACTTCGTAAGAGCTTGTTAATGCAATCATACGGCTCAATGCTGACAATTATGTTTAAATACGGCTGGATTAATGATGAAAGAGCTTTCACTTTCAACACCACAAAAGTATTGGATAAACTCAAAAGGTCAGGCAGCATCTTTAAAGAGAGAGCGAAGTAGTTAATATTTCGAATATGACTTCTTCAGAGTGTTTATTTTTGTAGTGTCAGACTGTATTTGTGACATTCTGCTTCAGGCAATTTTACTGCTGGAACTAGGGTCGGTGATAAAAGAGCGCAGCTTGAATGCATGCTTGAGGTTCTGCTAAACTAGAATATTAAGAAGAAACATCTTAACACGACAAAAGAGTGAATAGTAATGTTGCAAAAATCTAGGAAGTCCTGGCCACTTCTCGGATGCCACTTTTTCGCTGGGCTTAAAGCGCTCACATCAGAGACTCCTCTAACTAAAGTGAACCCCTTGGATTCAGTATCCTGGGGTGAAAGGTTTCTGCTGTTATTACACGCGGTGAGCCTCAAATCGAGGTTAAGGTTCCACCGCACCTTAAGGAAGTGTTCTATATTCCACAAATCCCACCAGGAGGCGTTCGAGCACAAAAACGCTGCTTATTTTGAAACTGCAATGTAATGAAGTTGAATAGTTTTTTTTGTCAGCTGTGCTGTGTAAGATAGTCATGGTCATTCAGATTTCTGTTGATTGAATCTGTGCCTGACAGTGGCTGGATTTGGTGCAAGCCTAAGAGAGCAGTGATAAATAGCAGCACGGTGGCTCAGTGGGCAACACTGCAGCCTCACAGTGACCCAGGTTCGATTCCAACCTCTGCTGCCTGTCTGTATGGGAGTTTGTACAGGTTTCCATCCACAGTCCAAAGATGTGCAGGTTAGGTGGATTGGCCATGTTAAATTGTCCATAGTGTCCAGGGATGTGCAGGCTAGCTAGATTAGCCATAGGAAATGTAGGGTGACAGGGATGGGTCTGGGTGAGATGCTCTTCGGAGGGTCGGTGTAGACTTGTTGGGCCGACTGGCCTGCTTACACATATAGGAATTCTACAAAATACATTGTAAATAACAGGACCCAGGGTGACCACTGGGGCTGTATGTCTCCAACAGACAAGGCAACTGGCTTTTCCAGGGCAAAAGTGAGGACTGCAGATCAGAGTATAGATTAGAATGGTGCTGGAAAAGCACAGCAGGTGAAGCAGCTTCCGAGGAGCAGGAGAATCGACGTTTCGGGCAAAAGCCCTTCATCTGGCTTTTTCAATCGATGGCAGTAATTCAACTCCACACTGCATTAAAGTGCAGCGCCCCTTCCCACATACACTCGGACGGGGAAAAGGTCTATATAATAGTTGGAGGGGGGGGAGGTTTCTGAGCCCCTCAGCATATCGAATCTTAAACAAAACCGTGCAGGCTGAAATGTCAGAGTTGGATGAGTCCTTGCCGATGGGCTCGCTGTGTAGTTTCAGCAGGCTGCCGATAGGGGCTGACTGTCTGTCAGTCGCTGCTTTGTCCAATCCCAGCACTGTGCAGAAGGAGAGAGCTCCCCAGCACCACCGCCCATGAAAGATCACACTGACAGCCTCGGCTGATTCAAGAGTTCGCCGCACCGCTACGTAAAGTGGCGTTTGGTACGTGTCGGGCCGATTGTACAAGAGCCAGAACAGACCCAACAGGAGGCGATTGAACCCTCCGTTCATTGCCACGCTTTCAGACCCCGACGCTGCGCATTCATTGCCGGGAAAGCGTTGTGTTCTGATCCAGCGAGTTTCAATTTCCATGAGGTACTGTGGAAATGTTTCCAGTCTGGAACAAGGGTTAATTTTTCACCTAAAAGCGCCGATTATGGGGTGTATAGGCTCCAAAACAACTATTGGTAAGCTTTGCTTTCTTATTGTGGCCAAGAGCAGGGTGTACCCCTGATGCAGTAAATCATGAGCAAAGGGCTGTAGGCAGCTGCTCCTCGGTTGGGGAAGAGCAGCCGAGCTGGGTCCTGGCTGCAGTCTAGGGTTAAGCGGATCGCTCTGCACGGTTAATGTTCACTAACACGATTGGACATGAGGCTGGCTTCTAGAAGCAGTATGTTGTTTGGTGTACATCTTGTTAAACAACCGCACACCGTGAACTGCATGAACCCGCGCATTTTAAGTGGACACTCTAAGTCTGGCTTTGCACGGAATCAATTGGCACGCAAGCCAAATTTCCATTAGCAGGGAACCTTCCCCATTCTCTCAGCGCCTGCGAGTTATTCCTTGCTCTCCTGCAACACTGGCGATGGGGTCAGAGTTGCTTTAATTTTAATAAGCACCTCTGAAACAATTTGTCTCAAATCAACCGTTTGCAATCTTCCATTTCTCAGCAACTGCTTGACCTGAGTCGGCGGTAGCAATGTTCAAATCCGTGAGCGCCCATATTTCAGCATCAGACTGACCACATGGACAGCGAGGGCAAGGCTGTCTTTGACTTTGTTTACCGAAGCTGGGGCTGAAGAAGCGGCGGGATGTATATCGTCTGAAATACTTCGGCACAAATCCGAGATTGAGAGTCTGGAAACACGCTGGTGAAAATGAACGAGAGAAAGGGAGCAGGCTCTGCCAACGGAACGGAGTGAAGCCCGTCTCATTTAAATGTTTAAATATCCCTTGCAGTTTCAAAGAAGCATGTCACATTACAGGGTGAGATCATCTTACCCGATCAAGTGTACTTCACATCCCAGCAGTGTTTACACTTGCTTTCTCAAGAAAGGTGCGAGCTAGTAGTAAGATTGTCTGTCTGCGTGCACGACGCTGTGCAATATTGTGATCTGAAGTCAACCCTGGCGCCTGCGGCTAATTTGAGAGGCCTTGAGGAAATTAGGTGCGGCGGACAAATGAAGTTTATCGAACCATTGGTTCCCGGGACTGAACTAGGAATAGCAGGCCAGCCAACCGTGGAGAGAATTGGCGACGGCTACAGCCAGCGACATGTTTCCTTTGGGCGTGGCACATCTTGAAGCGGCTTCCCATCTTCCATGGCCGGCACATCTCACAGTGCCCATCCCCTCTCCCACACACACACAGCCGTACACAGAGCCGCTGATTGGAGAATGATCCAACACAGGCCCGCATCTCTCAGCTTGGCCCAAGCTGACGTTCCTACAAAGGCTAGGCGGAGAATCCCAACGGCGTGGAAGCAGGCCCTTCGGCCCATTGAGTCCAGAACGACCCTCTGAAGAACATCTCATCCAGAAACCCCCTCCCCCGAGCAAACTCCGCACAGTCACCCAAGGCTGGGATTGAACCTGGGTGCCTAGCACTGAGAGGCAGTTTAGCTAACCATGAGCTACCCAGATGTGGAGCCAAACAAATCCAAATCAATGAAGCCTTGATCAACACATGATAATATATTCTGCCATCGGGAGATGTCTTCACACTAGCTCCGAGTTGTCCAGACTCCTCTTCCTGGCTTGTTCCATTGCTATTACTAGAATAAATGGCGTTTCTATTTTGTTTTCTTAAAATGATGTTTCTCACGCATTTAGACCAAGTTAGCACAATTTTGATGCAGCTATGTGAAAACAATCTAGATTTTTCATCGCCCAGCCTGTGAGATGTTTGCTGTGGGTTACTAGCACAGATTAGGCAGTAAATCGCTGAGCTTCAAGTGTTGTAGATTTTCCTCACGTTCTGTACGGATAATTCCGGTTTAATCTCAGAATACTGCGGGCAGTAAGAAGCGGCCATTTTCTCTCCAGGGAGCGTTAAGAATTGACAACCATAAAGAGTACGGTTGCCATGAAAACTGCTCACACATAGTTACACCGGAGGCACTCGATCGCCCTTTGTTAGATGGATAAGATCCTGAGGGAATAACTTTAGATGCGTCGCTTCGTGTTTGTGTGTGTGTGTGGGGGGTTTCTCTTTTGTCTAATTCTGAGAATTGCAGGTTTATTAAGATTGCAGCCAGGAGACGTTGTTATTAAAGTTCCTACTTTTAATGAAAAGATGTCACCTATGGAACTGCAATCATTTCATTGATAAGATTGAAGAGCCTTCAGACAGCCCAGCGGTGCCGAAAGGACAGCAAATGCTTGACTTTTCCAGATCAACTCATATTCAGTGATCGGAACAAAGCTGTGTGTGTGTGGAAGTGGGTGTGTGCAGGTTAATTTTTCTTGCATCGGTAAATGCCCACGTATAGCGGTTATATTCATAGCTTCTCTGTGTTTTCCCGCCTCCTTTTTGTGTATGAATAAACCTCAGTTGGTCTTACAGCTGCATGGGCTGAAATGGAAATGCTCGCCTTGTGGAGTCGCCTGCTCGCTTACCACTCTCACCTGAACTTCCATCTGCGTGCAGCCAGTGTGTGTAGTCTTGAGGTCTGGGGAGGCAGGCTGTATCATACAGGCCTTTGAGGGACTATGCCACTGACTTCGGAAAGTGGAAGAATACTTGTTGGTCTGCTTGTATAATTGCGTTGTTGTAGTGACAGATTACAGGAAAGATTTGCTGAAATGACGTGATTGTAAAGGAAAGGATGGTAATAACGCGGAAATATTTGCACGTTGTTAATCAGTAAAAGGAAGAACGGTAGAACATGGTATTATCCAATGCCGAACTTCACCCAAATGTGCTTTTTCTGTTTAACTTTCTGGGGATACGCTTTAACTAGATACAAAGCGTATCTCGGACTAGTAGCCAGATAGAAGGACGATGTCCTGTTTGCGCTATTAACCAGTTAGGAGTCTTTCAGAAATAAGAAAAGTTCAAGCATGGGATAAAGCAGTGGATCATTCTGAAATTCTCCCATTTTGGCATTTAGTTGTATCGGAGCAGTTGCATTATATGTCTCTGTTGACACATCAGCCATTCTGACAGAAGAAGCTTCTTCAGAACATCTGTTTCAAAGTTGTTTTTCACTAAATCCCTTCAGTGTGGGTTGGCCCTACTTTCCAGATCTACTTTGAGAAAATGTGCTGCCTGTAAATCGCGCAGATAAAGAACGGGCGGTTACTTCCACTGACAAGTAACAAAACGGAGAAAATTCATTTCAATCGATTTGTCTTTCCCAGTGTAATTATGGTGTTGGCATAATCTTTTATTGTAATCGCTCAGGTCAGTCTATTCAATGACAAACATGGGCCTGTTTGTGTTTGACTTATAGAGTATGTTATTTCTATACGGACTGTAATCTGGATCGGCGTGGATTTTTACAAGCGCAAGGTGGTAAAGTGCAGCTGTGCAGAAATTATCTTCATTACGGACAATGCTCCCTCCACATCTTTCACTGACACATTTCTAATTAGAAATGGCGGGGTATGGTGATGGGAGCTGACAAACAATCGATATCTGATTTCTACTTTTACACAGGTTAGAAAAAAAAACACTTCGGAGGTGCTCCGTTTTAGCGACAGCCTGATTTGTTTAGGTTTGCAAAGTTATAAACATACATCTAATAACAAAGACAGTGTTTATTCGACCATGTTAATTGTCTCACATGATTAGATGAGCAGGAGCAATGCAGTTATTCTTGCTATTTTAGAAACAGGAAAAACAAACCTCAGGCCAGAGGTGTGTTGGGGGAGAGCTGACGGCCCGTGATTAATTATTAAACATTACCTGCGTAACTCCAGCCATGTCAATGTGCTCAAAGTGTTGTTTCCAGCCCATTGTGTGGACCCGATGGAAATTTCAATGAGACGTTACTCTGAGTATCCAGAGCCTGCGTGTTGAGATTGCTTGCTGTGCACCTTGCTTCCTTTATACACTGCCTGTGTGGCAGTTGCAAATAAAATTGCAAATCGATTGGTTTCCTTGGCAACCTGCATTGCCGTGTTCCAGTATTGTGCTAATCTGCCCTGAATCTCAGCACGCTATTGTGTTTTGGAGAGAGCAAGTCAGCAGGGCTGTTTAGACCGGCGCACATAAGGCAAAAGAAGATGCTGCGATAGCTACCACTGTTTTACAAACACATTGATTCAAATACATCGAATTAATTTGCAAGATACAGGGACTGGAACAACAAGGCAGTGCTCCTTTCTTAAGTTTGTTTTGAAAACACGTATGTATTTAATCTGTTAAAACTTCGAATTTGGAACTTGCTTGGTATTATGGCATGTGGCTTTAATGTTATGTCAAATTCGGAAGATTCGGGGACCCCCCACCCCCCCCACCACCCCGAAACAACTAGTTGTACATTTCACCTTTGCTAAACACCGATTTTCTCAGTATCCTGGATGAATGTAGTGTTGCATTCTGTCTTCCACAGTGGCAGTTGATACTACCTTACGTGTGGAGTGGAAGGAAGTGAAGTCAGCGGCAGCTCTCTTGCCATTGGGAAACACTACGACCTCTCTAGTACGAAGGCTAGCACACCAGACATCAATAGAGAGCCCGGAAACTGCTGAGGTGCTGCTTTTTTTTCTTTTGGGGTGTACAGTTCTAGAGCAAAAGAAGTAACAATAAAGCCATGATTGCAATACAGCGGTACAGATTTTACATTTTTGCCTGACAAATCATAATTTCTCTATAGTCTCTATTGTGGAGGAACCTGAGGAATCAGATGCTTAAATTATTTGAAAAGTTTTTGGAAAGCTTGATTTAAATGTTAAAAATCTAAATAATTGACATCAATCTTTAACTAAAAGAGATTTCCTTTTGAAGTATTTTCTAGTTTGACTTTTCTGTTAGGATGCATGGACTGGCAGTTGAACGACAAAATGGATGGTCGTGGATTCTAGTTTTGGAATGGAAGACAATCTTTTCAGAATTTTCTATTTATTAATTTAAAGGCATCTCTTTGGATATCAGCAGCCAATCATTATGAGCGTATTTTGAAATACTGAGCCAGTCTGACTAAACTTTCACTTTGTATAGTGAAAAATCTACACACTGTGTCAAACACAATAATATGTAAAAAGCTTGGCAGCAGGGTTTCTCATACAGTTTTACTAGTTGGTTCAGATTATGGCTAATTGAATAACTGGAGATAAATGAACATACTTATCACAATGTTACTAATAAACCTAATTTTCTAACACTAATATACACATAGTTTGTGAGTTTTATCCATTTTAAAAAATTCTGAATGTTGCTGTTCTAGAGGTGTCTAATTTTGAGTTTCATAATTGTTCTATGATCTCAATATTTAGATCTAAAAATGCAAATTCATGTGACTAACATCTAACAGATGCGCTGATAATAATCAACATAATAACCGATTATGCAAACTCCCAACATCTCACTCATATGTTCCATTAAGGCTAATTCTTGTTGCCATCCTGTACCTCAGCATTGTTTTTTGTTGAATCAATGTATAATTGATCTTATCCTAAGAGAGCAAGCCCAGAACATTTTGATTTTTTTTGTTTTTCTGTGTAACCCATTATTTACTGTGACACTTCTTTTGTGAATAGAAAAACCTTCCTGTGTCCTTAGAACTTCAGAGAGCACCTCAGCTAACTTCGGTAATTATTTCAGTTCTAGGTAGCTGTTCTTAATATAGTTTCTATTTATCTTTCCATTTTATAAGTCCAATAGATATCTATAAAGAAGAGACAATTTTCAGCAGGGATTCTTGATTCCTTTGGTAACATACTGATTTGAAGTTACTCTTCATTCTCTCTTAATGCAGTTAAGAGAGAATGCCTAAAATGAATTTTTTTTTATGAGTACATTCTCCACAATTCTTGAAATTCCCAACAAAATCAAGAATTTTGTGTCTGTGTTGATTGAAGAATACCTTGAAAAGGGAGCACGTTCTCATTTTTGGGTTTCATCGTTGGCAGACAAGGCAATTCGAGGCACCACCGAACCAATCATAACAATGGCTCAGAAATTGTAGTGGCAAGTGGACAAATGGCACCTGTTTTAATGTGCTTGAGGCCTTAAGGCATAGGAGCAAAAGCAGGCCATTCAATCCATTGAGTTTGTTCTGCCTTTCAATTGATATTTTGGTTGATCTGATAATCTTCAACCCACTTTCTTGTAATATCGCCATATTCCCGATTTTATTTGACTGATGAAATATCTGTTTTCCTCAGTCTTGAATATTCTTTATGATCCAGCTTTGACAGCTCTTTGTGGCAAAGGATTCTACAGATTCACTGTCCTCTGAGAGAATAAATTTCTCCTCACTTCCATCTTAAATTTGCAACCCCTACTTAATAATATTTTGCAGGGCTGGTTGCTGCAAGTGCAGGATGGCAATAGTATAGTGTCTGGGATCCAGGAAAGGAAATTTATTTCCATAATCAACAAGATTGAAGGATTATGAAATTAACAGCATAAGGTCTGAACAAGAAAGTGTGAGAATGGTAAATTCAAAGGTACATGGAGAAAAACAAGTGATTGAATTAAAAGAGAACAGAAGAGGCAGAAATCTTTTTTTTAAAGAATTAATAATAAAAATTTTAGCAACAATTAAAACCAGAAAGCAAAAGACTCTGCATATGTAATAGTTCATTTTCAGTACTCGAAGAGTTGATCTGCAGGAATTAACATGCATCGCATTATTAAACTTGTACTTGAAATAAACTTGGCATAAAAATTAAAGGAATTCCATAATATTCAATGCATTTGATTGGAGACTTGGCAGGGTGATGATTTTTCTTGTGAAACAAAAGGCACAGCCAGGATAGCTGTGCCATTTGAACCTCAAATACGGAGAGCACAATAACTTTGCAGTTAAAGTTGCTATTCTTGACTTATTGTATTTTAGCCCCTCTTCATAAAGCTACTTGAACTCTGGGTCAAAATGTGACAATTATCAACTTCCTACACCAACTTCAGTGGCTGCATTCAACAAAATTGTTGATTTTTATGCAAAGATAACTTGAGTTAATGTTCTTTTTCACTCTTTGCCAATAAATTTGTGGACTGAATTGACTTCCCATTATAGAATTAGACTAAGTGTCATTCCATTGTGATTATAAAATGAGTTGGAAATACGTTCCATTGGTTTATCTCCCCAAGAAGTGATGGTGAGAAATGAACCCCCCCTTAGAGTCGTTTCCTCTATCTAATGAGCTTTTTTTGTTTAGTTAGAATCAATTGAGCTGAATGAAGAAGTGTTTCTTCTTACAATAGTAATATATTTAATTTCTTTATTGTATTTCATGACCAGTTAGCAAACTTTAACATTAGAGACAATAAGGAATGGTGGGAAAGTGGAAATACTTAACTTTTTTTAATTAACAATTTCTAATAAGGCACAGCAAATAAAAGATGATAAAGGCAATGAGCTGGAAACCTACATAGCAGTAATGTTTTAGTACTTATTGTTTTACATTTTAAAATTTTATTCATGCAATAATACATAACATCATTGGTGTAACTTTGCAGAGTGTGAGGTGATGAGTTTAAAATTGCTCAAGGCATACAAATTCCTTGGAAATGACAGAACTGTAAGAAAGGGTGAATATCTCATATTTCAGCTGGCCATATTAAAAAGACACAATCTAACAAAGAAAATCACGGAACCTTTCTCATTGTATTGGACCGTGATATTAACATATCTGCATTACGTGGTTCCTATAAAAATCTATCTGAGATTTAGAAATATCTTGAAAGCCTAGGGGAGTTGGGACTCATGTGGAAAACAGATCCTTTGGGACTGAAAAGATGATTCTTGCAAATGAGCTGCAGAATAAACAAGCACAGAATGTGTTTAAATGTTGGTGGATTGCATGCAGATGTTAGATTGCAGCACCTTTTAGATTTTTAAAAATAAATTTGTTATCTCTGTAAAATTCAGCTATATTAGAACCGATTATCACGAGTGTCTACAGAAAGGAATACATTTTGAATGCATCGCTTTTAATATTCTAAGTGCAGCTTTGATTTAGAAAATCTATAAATTGGATCTATTTTTATATGTAGTCAAGAAATTACTTGTTAGATAACTTGGGGAACAATAATGAAGAAATAAAAATTAAACAGCAATGGAAAAAGTGATGAATGCATCATCCAGCTAGCTCAGTAATTTACTATTAAGATATTTCCTCCTCGGAAGTCTGATCACTGTATGCTTATGATTCGACGGGTCTGGTCCCTTGCACAGATGTTGAACTGAAACACTGGACATTTGTAGGCTGCTTGATCATGATTATTAGGGTTGAAATCAGATAAGTTCCATCCCCCCCCCACCTAATATACTAGTGTACCATTTCCATAAATAGTCACCGAATACCTTTATTTTAACACATCGTTCTTATCTCTGGTCCGAATCAGGAACAAGAAGTTCTGATTTAGGGTTGCACCAGTTGTCTCTAGCTAAGATCAACTAATTTAGCAGACTAAGATCTGTATTATTCAGTTTCATACTGGATAGTACATTTACCCATTGGTTTTGTACTGAGCTGACAAGATTGTAGCATTTTTTCTATGCAGTAGAAGAACTGTTCTGCTATTCATTGCTTAGCCAGTGGGTGGCTCCTTAAACAACAATTTGTGGAGCATAGCAACTGCAATACATTTTACAATAATGCTGGATTATGTCTTATAACATTAGGATTTAGACAAGGTGCTTTTCAAATAGTGTTCGTCTCCTCCCTTTCAGTTTTACATTTCAAACAAGAAGCCAGGGCTAATAAGTAGATGCAATTCACAATTAGATGTCTGACTGGTAAGACCAGAAGACAAGAAAATATAGGAGCAGATTTAGGCCATTTGACCCATAGAGTCTGCTCCATCATTTGATCATGGCTGATATGTTTCTCAATCCCATTCTCCCATCTTTTCCCCCTTCCCACTACCTTAAAACCCCTTACTATTCAAGAGCCTATCTACCTCTGACTTAAATACACTCCATGAGTCGGGCTCCACAGCTTTCTATGGCAATGAGTTTCACAGATTAGCTACCCTCTGGCTGAAGAGGTTTCTCCTCATCTCAGTTCTAAAGAGTCTCCCTTCACTCTGAGGCTATGCCCTCGAGTGATAGTCTCTCCTACTATTGGAAACACCTTCTTCACATTCATTCTAACCAGGGACCTCAGTGTTCCATAAGTTTCACTGAGATTCTTCCTCATTCTTCTAAACTCCATTGAGTACTGTCCTAGAGTCCTGAACTGCTCCTCATATGACAAGCTCTTCATCCCTGGGATCATTCTTGTAAACCTCTCCTGAACTCCCTCCAAGGCCAGCTCATCCTTCCTTAGATACAGGACCCAAAACTGCTCGCAGTATTCTAAATGTCATCTGACTAGAGCCTTACACAGCCTCAGCAGTGCATTCTAGTCCTCACAAAATGAATGTTAACATTCATTTGCCTTCCTAACTGCCACCTGAACTCGTATTCTAAATCTTAAGGCAATCTTGAACTAGGACTTCTAATGCTTCAGATTTCTGAAGCCTTTCCTTGGTTAGAAAATAGACTATGCCTCTATTCTTCCTACCAAATTGCATAACCCGACACTTTCCCATATCTTCCATTTCTTTGCCATCTCCAAGTCTGTCCAAGTCCTCCTGCAGCCTCCCCACTTCCAAAACACAACCTGTCCCTCCCCTATCTTTGTGTCATCTGCAAACTCATCAGTGAGGCTCTCAGTTTCTTTGATCAGATCATTAGTCTTTATCATGAACGGTCCTAACACTGATCACTGTGAACTCCATGAGCCACCAACAGCCATCCTGACAAAGACCCCTTTATTTTAGATCAGAGTGGTGCTGGAAAAGCACAGCAAGTCAGGCAGCATCCGAGGAGCAGGAAAATGGATGTTTTTGGCAAAAGCCCTTCATCAGGAATAGACTGTATTCCATTAGGAATACTCTATTCCTGATGAAGGACTTTTGCCCGATATGTCGATTTTCCTGCTTCTCGGATGCTGCCTGACCTACTGTGCTTTTCCAGCACCACACTGATCGAAACTCTGGTTTTCAGTATCTGCAGCCCTCACCTTTGCCTCGTTGATTTCAACCTTACTGCGAATCCTCTTGCAAGGATGCCTCTATTCCTGATGAAGGGTTTTTGCCCGAAACGTCGATTCTCCTGCTCCTCAGATGCTGCCTGACCTGCTGTGCTTTTCCAGCACCACTCCGATCTAAACTCTGGTTTCCAGCATCTGCAGTCATCACTTTCGACTAAAGACCCTTTATCCCCACTATTTGCCTTTTGCCAGGCAGCCAATCCTCTATCCATGCCAGTACCTTGCTCCTAACACCATGGGCCCTTTTCTTATTTAGCAGCCTCCTGTGTGGCACCTTGCCAAAAGCCATCTAGAAATCCAAATAGAGACATAGAGATGTACAGCATGGAAACAGACCCTTCGGTCCAACCTGTCCATGCCGACCAGATATCCCAACCCAATCTAGTCCCACCTGCCAGCACCCAGCCCATATCCCTCCAAACCCTTCCTATTCATATACCCAACCAGATGCCTTTTAAATGTTGCAATTGTACCAGCCTCCACTACTTCCTCTGGCAGCTCATTCCATACATGTACCATCCTCTGTGTGAAATAGTTTCCCCTCAGGTCTCTTTTATATCTTTCCTCACTCACCCTAAACCTACACCCTCTCGTTCTGGACTCCCCCACCCCTCGGGAAGTGACTTTGTCTATTTATTCTATCTATGCCCCTCATGTTTTTATCAACCTCTGTAAGGTAACCCCTCAGCCTCCGATGCTCCAGGGAAAACAGCCACACCCTATTCAACCTCTCCCTATAGCTCAAATCCTCCAACCCTGGCAACCTCCTTGTAAATCTTTTCTGAACCCTTTCAACTTTCACAACATCCTTCCAATAGGAAGGAGACCAGAATTGCACACAGTATTCCAAAAGTGGCCTAACCAATGTCTTGTACAGCCACAATATGACCTCCCGACTCCTGTACTCAATACTCTGACCATAAAGGAAAGCATACCAAATGCCTTCTTCACTATCCTATGTATCTGCAATTCCACTTTCAAGGAGCTATGAACCTGTACCCCAAGGTCTCTTTGTTCAGCGACACTCCCTAGGACCTTGGTGTATAAGTCTTGCTATGATTTGCTTTCCCAAAATGCAGCACCTCACTTTTATCTAAATTAAACTCCATCTGCTACTTCTCAGCCCATTGGTCCATCTGATCAAGATCTCATTGTAATCTGAGGTATTACTGTCCACTACACCTCCAATTTTGGTGTCACCTGGAAACTTACTGACTTCCAAAGCATTTATATAAATGATGAAAAATAGTGGACTCAGCACGGATCCTTGTGGCACCCCACTGGTCACAGGCCTCCAGTCTGAAACCCTCTCTGTTCTACCTTTGAGCCAGTTTTGTATCCAAGTGGCTAGTTCTCACTGTATTCCATGAGATCTAACCTTGCTTACCAGTCTCCCATAGGGAACCTTGTCAAACGCCTTACTAACGTCCATATAGATCACGTCCACAGTTCTGCCATCATCAATCCTCTTTGTTACTTTTTCAAAAAACTAAATCAAGTTTGTGAAACATGATTTCCCATGCACAAAGCCATGTTCACTCTCCCTTATTGGTCTTGCCTTTCCAAATACATGTGCATCCTGTCCCTCAGGATTCCCTCCAACAACTTGCCCACTACTGTCATCAGGCTCACTGGTCTATAGTTCCCTGGCTTGTCTTTCTTAAACAGTGGCACCATGTTAGCCAACCTCCAGTGTTCCGGCACCTCATCTGTGACTATCAATGATACAAATATCTCAACAAGGGGCCCAGCAATCACTTCCCTAGCTTCCCACAGAATTCTAGGGTACACTTGATCAGGTCCTGGGGATTTATCCACTTTTATGCATTTCAAACACTTACTCCTCTGTAATATGAACATTTTTCAAAATGTCACCATCTATTTCCTCAAATTCTATATCTTCCATGTCCTTTTCTACAGTAAACACTGATGCAAAATACTCGTTTAGTATCTCCCCCATCTCCTGTGGCTCTACACAAAGGCCACCTTGCTGATCTTTGAAGGGCCCTATTCTCTCCCTAGTGACCCTTGTGTCCTTAATGGATTTGTAAAAACACTTTGGATTCTCTTTAACTCTATTTGCCAAAGCTATCTCATGTCCCCTTTTTGCCCTGCTAATTTCCCTCTTAAGTATACTCCTACTGCTTTTATACTGTTCTAAGGATTAATTTAGAGTCATAGAGTCATAGAGATGTACAGCATGGAAACAGACATAGAACTAAAACATAGAACATTACAGCGCAGTACAGGCTCTTCGGCCCTCGATGTGCGCCCCCTGTCATACTAATCTGAAGTCTATCCCACCTACACTATTCCATGTATGTCCATATGCTTATCGAATGACGACTTAAATGCATGTAAACTTGGCGAATCTACTGCCGTTGCAAACAAAGCATTCCATATCCTTACTACTCTCTAAGCCACCCTTCTACGCCCTCATCCAGGTCATTTATAAAAATGACGAACAGCAGTGGACCCATCACCGACCCTTGCGGTACGCCGTTAGTAACTGGACACCAAGATGAACATGTTCCATCAACTACAACCCTCTGTTTTCTTTCAGGAAGCCAATTACTGATCCAAACTGCTATGTCCCCCGAAATGTCGATTTTGCTGCTCGTCGGATGCTGCCTGAATTGCTGTGCTCTTCCAGCACCACTGATCCAGAATCTGGTTTCCAGCATCTGCAGTCATTGTTTTTATCTCTATGTCTCCCATAGTCCCATTCCTCCGCATTTTATATAATAGCCTACTGTGGGGAACCTTATCGAATGCCTTGCTGAAATCCATATACACCACATCAACCGGTTTACTCTCATCTACCTGTTTGGTCACTTTGTCAAAAAACTCAATAAGATTCGTTAGGCACGACCTACTCTTCACAAAACCGTGCTGACCTGTCCATGATCAGATTATTCTTTTCTAGATGGTTATAAATCCTATCTCTTATAATCTTTTCCAACACTTTACCAACAACTGAAGTGAAACCCACTGGTCTGTAATTACCAGGGTTGTCTCTACTACCCTTTTTGAACAAGGGAACCACATTTGCTATCCTCCAGTCCTCAGGCACTATTCCTGTAGATAATGATGATTTGAAGATCAATGCCAAAGGCTCGGCAATCTCTTCCCTTGCTTCCCAGAGGATCCTAGGATAGATCCCATCCGGCCCAGGGGACTTGTCTATTTTCACACTCAGCAGTATATCTAATACCTCTTCACTGAGAACCTCAATCTCTTCTAGTCTAGATGAAAGTATCTCTGTATCTTCCTTGCCAACATTTTCATTTTCTATAGTGAACACTGTCGAAAAATATTTATTTAGTGCTTCCCCTATCTCCACACACAACTTCCCACTATTATCCTTGATTGAAAATGGATTATAATGTTGGGAAATATAAAGTTACCTACTTTGGTAGCAGGAATAGGAAAAAGCAAACTAATTTTTAATTCCTGTGAGACTGAAGGTACAGCAAGAGTTTGAGAAGCAAATGGCATTTTGACTTTTATTACAAAGGGTTTGGAGTGTTCGAGTTAAAAATAAATAGGATGACAATTGTCTCAGGTGAGATCCCACCTGGAGGACTGAGGGATTGTGTTACAGTGTTGGTTTCCTTTCCAAAAGAATAAAATAGTTTCCTGACAGAAAGTCCAATGTAAGTTTGTGAGAACAAATTCTAGGGTAAGGATTGTCCTTTGAAGAGGGATGGATTCATCAAACGCCTTCTTCACTATCCTATCTATCTGCGACTGCACTTTCAAGGAGCTATGAACTTGCACTCCAAGGTCTCTTTGTTCAGCAACACTCCCTAGGACCTCACCATTAAGTGTATAAGTCCTGCTAAGATTTGCTTTCCCAAAATGCAGCACCTCGCATTTACCTGAATTAAAGTCCATCTGCCACTTCTCAGCCCATTGGCCCATCTGGTCCAGATCCTGTTGTAATCTGAGGTAACCCTCTTCGCTGTCCACTATGCCTCCAATTTTGGTGTCATCTGCAAAATTACTAACTGTACCTTTTATGCTCGCATCCAAATCATTTATGTAAATGACAGAAAGTAGAGGGCCCAGCACCAATCCTTGTGGCACTCCACTGGTCACAGGCCTCCAGTCTGAAAAGCAACCCCCCACCACCACCCTCTGTCTTTTACCTTTGAGCCAGTTCACTATATGTAAATAGTTAATTCTATTTTATCTTTATTGCTTTTGCATAAAACACTTTTATTTATTTTTAAACCTGAATCTGCAGCATTACATGTTATATTTCAGTAAAAGGCCGCCTTGTTAAAAAAGCCAAAAAAAGACAAAATATGATCTGTCAAGCCAGATTTAAATAATAATATTAGTTTATAGCATAAAAATATCACCTCTAATTCAACCAAAATAACCATAACTTTTGTAATCACAGAGTGAAACTTTTCATCCCTTGTAACATGCTATCTGTACCCTTAGAATGATAACTTTTCTGCAATGTGATGTCCTTTCTATCATTGTCCACAGTATCTGGCAGTGGCCTGACCAGTGACTTATAAAGTTCTAGCCTTATGTTTATACTTATATTATATTCCTCGTTTATAAATCCAAGTATCTTAAATTATTTTGTGCATATGGACGCAATGACTCCCTGAACATTAACCCTTTGCTGATCAAATTGTGCTGGTTTTAATCATAAAACTTCTAATTTTCAATCATAAAATTGTAAGTCAAAATGTTACAAATTGATTTTTAGTTCTCTTCCATGCATAGTCCCAGCCAACGCCCCCCCACCCCATTGTTTTTTCTAGCTCGAGCTATTTGCTGTGCTGTTGCCACAAGAAAAAAGTGCAAAGATTTTGTCCTTCATTTCTCAAATAGCTTGGGAGTATGTTTTGGATAATGGTTTTGAAAGATCTTGAAGCATTGAAAAAATAACAAGTGGTAGGTTTGATAGTTAGTTTGCAAAAGAGTGATGAGATAGAAGAGGAGGACAGACAGCCTAGGAATGCAAAGAGTATTGGATAGAAATAACCTGCACTAGTTCCTGTCCTGGGTAGAAGTCTTGCAGAAACAGAATCAGTTATCTCATCCAGACAGAAGCCCAAGTTTACAAGGAAGCCTCTATTGAGGTGTATCAACTGTCAGTGAAGGCATGTAGAAAATTCAACTGCATGCATGACCATTGATACTGAAGATTATCTCTGTAATGGACAGTTTCGGGCACCTTTAGGAAATATAACAAGAACCAAGTACTTTACCTTAGCACTATTCATGAAAGAAGAGTTTGAAAACGTGTATTGTTGTGCAACTATTTATACTTCAGCAAAAAATAATCACAATAAACAGCAGAACAAGGTTTTCTTCCAAACACCCTATATATTATGATTGGGTATCCTTCCTTTTTCTGTATAAATGCAGTCTTCGATTAACACAATTTGGATCAATGTAGTTTCACCTTATCATGTTTTTTTACTTTACTATCCATCATTCCAATAGTGTGTGCCTGATTCCCAATAATGCAGTTCTTTCTCCACCCCAGCAACTTGGAGGGATAAATTAGTGTGTAAATTCAGCATTCCTACACAAGTTCTTGTTTGTTCAGCTTATTTTGACTGTTGCCTGCCTGTGACATCTCCATGTATCAGGGATCCTAAGCATTCTAGCTGTAAGAGAAAAGAAATGTGGCTAAGAAAAACAGGAAATAAAACCATAGAGCAGTTGGTTAGATGTGCTGTCTAGACTTGAACATGATGTGTGAACATGGATATCCAAAGAGCTTTGGATCTCACTGATCTGACTTTGGACACACACAGTTTGATGTAATGCTGAGAAATTAGAGTGAGTAGCAGAAATGTAACTCGGTTAAGTGTGATTCAAAAAATCGTGTACATCCTAAGCAGTGGAAAATTCGGAAAAACTTTTGGGACACTGTTTTGAACAGGAAAATCAAAGTAATGTACTGCTTGTATTCAGGTTAGTTGACTCAACATTGGGTATTCTTCATGAGCAAGGACACTCAATCCTCCACATTCAGAGCAGCATAAGAGCAATCTGGTGCCCTGTAATGTTTAATTTCCAGAACTGTGGATGATTTGTATGATGATCCACAGCTCTCTACCTCCAGATAAGCAATCTTGTACATGAGACAAGAAACATTTTAAAAATTTTCATTTTGCATATTGTCATGTCTATTTTGGTGGTTTATATTGACCTTGTGCTTCCATTCTATACTTCTTTGACATTCCAAGAATGTAACCCAAACATTTACATGGGTTTCTATGGGAATACGTGGTTTCAAATAACACTGTTTCACTCAATGCAGTGATTTTAAGGAACATAACCATCATGCTCAACAGATGCTGCCAAATCTGCTCTGTTTCTCCAGCAATCTCTGCTAGAAAAACAGAGCAGTTTTGGCAGCATCTGTTGAGAGAAAAACAAAGTTAATGTTTTGAGTTCAGCAACTCTTTATCAGTCCTGAGCATCGTAGGACTTTGTGTTGAACATAACTATCATATTAATTGACAGTTGCCTATGTTTATATGGGCAGATTTGCTATCTGTGATTGCTGTTTAGTTTCTGTTGCATATCACCTTTCTTGGCTTTGACTTTAGCTAGCTGGATTAATTTGCAAGTTTTACAGCCAATGTCTTTGTGATGTTGTGGATATTGGTTGGACACACATTTCGGTGTCAATTATGACGTCAAAATCGTGAAACGTCTGATTCAGCTCCAAAAGTTCCTGGGCAAAGTGTTGGGATCAGAGAATTTAGTGAGGGGTGAAGACAATGGTTTCCATCTTCCTAATATCTAATTGGAGGAAATTCCTATTCATCCAGCACTGATGTTGGACAAGGAGCCTGATAATTTGGAGATAGTGGATGAATTGAGAGAGGTGGTGAGATAGGGACCATCACTGCAAATGTGAAAACTGATGCTGGATTTCAGATAAAATATTGCAGAGAAACAGCAGGTAAGATGAGAAATAGTCTGTGCTAAGGATAGATCTCAAGGGACAACAAAACTAATGGTGAAGATATGGAAGAAGAAGCTATCCCTTCCTCTGCATGCAATTAGATAAATAGGAATGGAAGTTGTCCCAGCCAGTTTGATGATGCTGGAAAGGTGATAGGCAAGGGTGGATGGTGTGATCATCCATATGTTAAAAGCTGAAGAGAGTTAGAGAAAGATAAGGAGAACTAGGAGAAAGTGAGGACTGCAGATGCTGGAGACTAGAGTTGAAAAATGTGATGCTGGAAAAACACAGCAGGCCAGGCAGCATCCGAGGAGCAGGAGAATCGACGTTTCGGGCATAAGCACAAGGGCTTATGCCCGAAACGTCGATTCTCCTGCTCCTCGGATGCTGCCTGGCCTGCTGTGTTTTTCCAGCATCACATTTTTCAACCAAGGATAAGGAGAAGTAAATTATCTATCACTGTCATTTGTGACTTTAATACAAGCTGTTTTGGTGTTGTGGAAACCAATTGGTGGGATTCAAATCACCAGTTCTGTGAAAACTTCTTTTTGGTGATCAACAACACTTCAGTTGTGCTAATAAAACTGCGTCATTATTATTCTTAAATATGTTGAGCAATAACTTGAAAAAGAAACAATTCTATTCTCTTGCTGTTTTAGTTGTGCTTGTTCAGACATACTTTTATGCTTGTGATTATGTAAGTTATTTTTAGTGAAAACTTAAAGTGTGACCCAGCTGCCAAATTTCAAACATACTTTAGGTATGGTTTCCTGACTAAGCCCAATGCAGGAACTCTCTACCATAATAGATGTAACTCATTGTAATAGGTCCCACAAATACAACCAAATAAACTAATGAAATTTGAATCAGTAATTCTTTGTCTTAAGGAAAACATATAAGTGCCAATGTTAAATGCAAATTTCAGCAGGAACATATTTATCAAAGTATTTGATATGGCCAGAGGGTAAAGTTTACTCCAAATAATGTCATGCAATTTAAGCCTCTTGTTGAGTCATGGAGGCATACAACATAGAAACAGGCCCTTCAGCCAACCATGTCAATGCCAGCCATCAAACACCAACTACACTAGTATCAAGATTAGAGTGGTGCTGGAAAAGCACAGCAGGTCAGGCAGGATCCGAGGAGCAGGAAAATCGATGTTTTGGGCAAAAGCCCTTCATCAGGAATGCTGCCTGCCTGCTGTGCTTTTCCAGCACTACTCTAATCTTGACTCTAATCTCCAGCATCTGCAGTACCCAGTTCTGACTACCAAACTACACTAATCTCATTTACCTGAAATGGACAATAGCCCACTATTCTCTGGCATTTTAAGTGCACGTCCTGGCGCTTCCAAAATATTGTGAGAGTACCTGCCTGGACAACGGTCTCAGACAGTGTGTTCCATATTTCTTCCACCCTCTGGATGAACCATTTTTCCTCTGATCCCCTCTAAACTACTTACTCCTCCCCTCCTGTCTGTTATGGGGAAAAGATTCTTATGATCCACGCTAACTTTTGATTGGTAAGAGGTTAGATTTGAAAATGAAGCAGACTAGCTGTAATCATTTCAGTTGTGACAGCTTATATTTTACCTGTCAGAATTAATTCAATCTAAGCCAGTCATCTTAATAAGAAAAATTTGAATGCAATGGCCGACATAATTCTATAATCAATATAGAAAACCTTGGTCATTCTTGTAATTAGATGTAATGCATTTCCTGATGACAGACAGAAGCAATTCTGATCAATGTAATATATTTCTCCAGTTAGAGATTTAGCTGCAATTTTAACATTATTTCATTAATTTTGGCATTTTCCCTGTTGAAAGCTGTTGTAAAGATAAGGTGTAGATGTTTGATAAGGGGCAAATGGTGGTTTGTGGTGAGGTTGCGCATGCTTATCTCTCTTGCCATTGATGCATGAGTTGGGATTCAGAACAGGTGAGATTCACAGTGGATGGAAAGTGAGATTTCCCCACTTAGTGGGAAGAAATTACACCCTGTGGAGCTGCTGGCTAATATGTTGCCTGTCAGAAGAAAAAGAATGGAAAACCTACAAGCTCAAGAATGGTAATGGCCGTAGCGATGGCTGCAATTGAAGAGACTAAGAAATCTTGGTCAACGTAACTTCTAATGTACTCAACCAATGCAAAGTAGCAATTAGTGGAGCAAATGACATGTTGAGCTCCTTTACAAAACTTAAAACTACACTATATTAAAAGTCATACATTGGTGAGAATACTCCTCAAATCACTGTGTGGTATTCAGAGGCACTCAATTCTGGAAGGCAGTTCCAAAAAGAGCCTTAAAGCTGATCTCTGCTGTACAGAGAAAGTTTGGAGACACTTAGATGTTCATTGCTGATGGACAAATGAGAGGTTATTTTATAAAAGTATGTAAGATAATAAACTACATGTTAAAACAGCCAAATATAGAATATTGGGTGGCATTTTCAGGGCCAGCCCAGAAGTTTTAGCAGGAGAACCTAATTGGTAAGAAGACAAATGCTCTGTTTTCCAACAGTGGGTTACTGTTTGGTTATTAAGTTCTCAGCCTTTCTAAATGACTCAAGAATCTGTTTTGCATTTGTTGGCATGCCATGAATACTGATTACCAGCCCAGCTCATGGGAATTACATTCACATCTTGTTGAACAAAAGTTGGAAATCAGTCTGTTCACAAACCTGACTATGTATAAGAGGCATGTATCTGGAGGGGTGGACTGTTTTATCCAAGCTCCAGTGAATATATATTTCTTCCATTACTTGACTCCTACTTTATCAATCCATTTCTTTGTTCACACACTCACTGTGTAAGAGGTTTAATGTCACCAGCTCAAACAGCTCACAGCCTCCATGCATTCTGAGGAAGGAGCTGAAACGTTAACCATGATTTCTCTCCTCAGATGCTGCCAGACCAGCTTTTCTAGCAATTTCTGTTCCCGTCAGAATGCGATCTTGCTTGTGGTTCCTGAATGCCTACAGTATATGGGGTGAAGCCTCTCCATGCCAACCAGCTCATGAGTAGTCTCTGGTTCTTTGCAGCTTTTCTTGTCAATAAATGATTGCAAGTGTAAGGACTGAAAGCTGGATGGACCCATTAATCTGTCCAAGCAAAAGTGCCATAGTGACTGACACTAGCAAACCTGAGGGGGCAGGCACAAGGAAGCTGAGTAGAAGGTGAGCTGGGTGGAATGCATGATTATTGGGAGCACTTGAAGGATCCCGGGTAATAGAGGGAACATTTTGAGATGCAGAGGGGAAAGTAAGTGTAGGGTGTAGGGATCCAGGAAGGGTGGGAACCAAATTTTGAAGAGGAGGTATGCAGTTACACTAGGGAGGGGAAAACACTGATGAGCTAAATAAAAGGGGTATAAGTGTAAGGCTGTGCGTGGGGATCTGAATGATGGTGGATAGCAGACAAATGAAAAGCAGGAATGCCCAGGGAGATAACAGAAAAGCTGATAATCATGGGACGATTGAAGAAGGAGAGAGAGAGAACACTAAATGAAAGGAGAAGACCATTTAGAATGGTAGCAGGATAAGTATAATCCACAAGGTGTGGGAGAGGCTGAATGGCTCAAAGGAAATGTTTACAGTTGCATTCTCATTCTAAGTCTGTTTTCAAAGTAATGTGGCTCAGACAATGTGTAGTGCAAATGGGAGGAGTCCCAGAATTGTTTGCTCATGTTCCTGCACAGTGTAAACACCCATCTGAGGGATTTGAGACACAAACTGCATCAACCAGTCAGATTTCTGAACAGAAAGGGGTTTCCCTCCCTCAGTATCCAACTCATTTGTGAATCACAGACAATTCTTACAGTATATGTCCCCTGCTAACTAGGGAGCAATCACATTGCTTGCAATTCCCAGATTCCTCATGTATTTACAGCCCTCATCCCACATCATCTCCAGGCTCCTCTGTGATAAGGGAAACTTGGTGAATGACCTCAGTGTGAAACACTCTGACTGATTGCAAATAAGGCCTCAATGCTGCCATGCATCCATTATAGATAGGCAGGAGGCTGGAAGAACACAGCAAGGCAGGCAGCATCAAAGGTGCAGAACTTGACATTTCGGGGTCATTGTTGAACGGACAATTGATCTTCTAACTTAATACATCCAATATCTGGACCACTCAGGAGGAGCTCTGCAGTTCTTGGTGGACAGGATCTCCAAGGATGTTTGCTATGTCCTGCATAGCCTGGCTCTACGATGTGGTGGGAACTTGGAAGAGGGGGATTTGGAACAGCACTCTGTCTCCTCAGATGAGGAAGAGGGGTGTCTGACAGAGGCTAAGGGAGCTAATGCTGAGGATCCTGAAGAAACTAGGACTGTAATGCAACCAAGGAGACAGACCTGAGAGAACCTTACAGCAACTACAGTTGAGGGCTTTACATTAACATATGTGGACATGCTATAAATCAGTTATAGTGTAGAGGCATTCCTGCCCTCAAGGAAATGTTTGATTTGTAACTTTAAAACAATAAGCTGCTTTGTTTGGAATAAGTTGTAAATTAATTTGTTCCCTTGGCACCAGTAACCTCCAGTTCAGTTTTCCGGACGGAACATCAGTGTGGAGTTATGCAGGATTACACGGGGCCTGTGCTCAAAACTTCATTTGCAAGAAGCAGTCATCTATCACTAAAGCATGGAGGAGCTAAACAACACTGATTGCACCATCTCAAACCTAACCATCCAGCTTAAGTTGTCACTTGTCAGAGATTCTGTTCCTCCCAGAGGTCAGCAGTGAATAAGAGGGTTAGTGCAGTTCACATTGCTAGACATGATGAGAATGTGAGCTTCTCAGGTAATTAGTCTGCAATGAACATATGAAGAGTCAAAAGTTCTATCTGATTGAAAGAAATCACAGGATTGTTGTATAAAGTACACATTATAAGTGTAATAGAAGGTTAATGTCCATGCACCCAGAGTGATTCTGGTGGTCTGTGTCCAAAGGTAGGGATACTACCACTCTGCAACAAGATCCTCTATATCTTTCATTGGATATTTTCTAATTTGTTTGGGATGTTATTACACACCTCTGAAGGAAGTGGGGCTGGAACCTACATCCCCTAGCCCAGAGGTAGGGATACCACTGCTAAACCATAAGCTACACCTTTGCTTATAACTAACTAATTAGGCATGACATCTATTTGCCTTATCACCTTTAAAGCTTAGGTATTCAGCAACCTACCAACAGATTTTGATACTAACGGTACTCACCAGAATCTGATTCCTGAGCTTATTTGAGAAATGTTACACATTGAGATGATTGTCTCTGTGTTGGTGGACAAAGGCCTTGATATGCATCCCCCATTGAGCATAAGAGATATAGTTAGTAAGTTTGCAGATGACATCAAAATTGGAGGTGTAGTGGACAGTGAAGAAGGTTACCTCAGATTACAATGGGATCTTGATCTGATGGGCCAATGGGCTAAGAAGTGACAAATGGAGTTTAATTTAGATAAATGTGAGGTGCTGCATTTTGGGAAAGCAAATCTCAGCTGGACTTATACACTTAATGGTAAGGTCCTGGTGAGTGTTGCTGAACCTTGGAGTGCAGGTTCATACCTCCTTGAAAGTGGATTTGCAGGTAGATAGGATAGTGAAGAAGGCATTTGGTATGCTATCCTTTATTGATCAGAGCATTGAGTATGGGAGTTGGGAGGTCAAGTTGCAGCTGTACAGAACATTGGTTAGGCCACTATTGGAATATTGCATGCAATTCTGGTCTCCTTCCTATTGGAAAGATGTTGTGAAACTTGAAAGGGTTCAGAAAAGATTTACAAGGATGTTGCCAGGGTTGGAGGATTTGAGTTGTAGGGAGAGGTTGAATAGGCTGGGGTTGTTTTCCCTGGAGCATCAGAAGCTGCAGGGTGACCTTATAAAATCATGAGGAATATGGATAGGATAAATCGACAAATTCTTTTCCTTGGGGTTTGGGAGTCCAGAGCTAGAGGGCATAGGTTTAGGATGCGAGGTGAAAGCCATAAAAGAGACCTAAGGGCAACGTCTTCATGCAGAGGGTGGTACGCATATGGAATGATCTGCCAGAGGAATTGGTGAGGCTAGTACATTTAAAAGGCATCTGGATGGGTATATGAATAGGAAGGGTTTGACGGGTATGGGCCATGTGCTGGTAGGTGGGACTAGATTGGATTGGGATATCTGATCAGCATGGAAAGTTGGATCCAAGGTCTGTTTCCATGCTGTACATCTCTATGACTGTGACTATACCTCCTCAGAGATATGCTTGGAGAGAACTGGGACTCTTCTTCATTGGATCATAGTTTAGAAGTTGGATCCAGAGGTTGCATAGAAAAACACAAAGATTTGTTTGTGTCATGAGCTGGCACTGTTACCATAATTTTAATGAGATGTTGCTGCTTGACATGCTTGTGTGGCTCGCTATTCGGTGTCTTTCTCATGAGATGGCTGTGCTACCTCATCTCCTTTCTATCACTGGCACATTGCACTTGCTAACCTACCTGTTTAGGCAGCTTCTTAGAGTCATAGAGTCATAGAGATGTACAGGATGGAAACAGACCCTTCGGTCCATCCCGTCCATGCCGACCAGATATCTCAACCCAATGTAGTCCCACCTGCCAGCATCCGGTCCATATTCTTCCAAACCCTTCCTATTCATATACCCATCCAGATGCCTCTTAAATGTTGCAATTGTACCAGCCTCCACCACATCCTCTGGCAGCTCATTCCATACACGTACAATACGCGTGAAAAAGTTGCCCCTTAGGTCTCTTTTATATCTTTCCCCTCTCACCCTAAACCTATGGCCTCTAGTTCTGGACTCCCCGACCCCAGGGAAAAGACTTTGTCCCTCATAATTATGCCCCTCATAATTTTGTAAACCTCTATAAGATCACCCCTCAGCCTCCGACGCTCCAGGGAAAACAACCCCAGCCTATTCAGCCTCCCCCTTGTAGCTCAGATCCTCCAAGCCTGGCAACATTCTTGTAAATCTTTTCTGAGCCCTTTCAAGTTTCACAACATCTTTCTGATAGGAAGGAGACCAGAATTGCATGCAGTATTCCAATAGTGGCCTAACCAATGCCCTGTACAGCTGCAACTTGACCTCCTAACTCCTGTACTCAATACTCTGATCAATAAAGGATAGCATACCAAAAGCCTTCTTCACTATCCTATCTACCTGCGACTCCACTTTCAAGGAGGTATGAACCTGCACTCCAAGGTCTCTTTGTTCAGCAACACTCCCCAGGACCTTACCATTAAGTGTATAAGTCCTGCTAAGGTGATCAGCAAATGGCATCCTTGACACCCTGCGGGAAACGGTGAGGGTGGATCCTGTCAGGTTGTTCCCGGAGCAGACTGTCAAAGTTATTTGGCAGAATGCCTCATCATCAGAATTTTCCAACAAGCACAAAGACTTGGCTGGAGGTGAGATCCTTCATCTATGTCCAGACTCTCTGCACCACCGCATGTTGCCCTCGAAGCAACTATGAGGGTGGGGGTAGAAATTGTCACACATCTCCTGCTGGAATATCTAACAACAATGAGAATACAGCAAGGAAATAGAGTACTTGGTGTTGTGGCGAAATGTTAAAAATCTCTCTCAGTGTCGGCAAAATAAAAGAACCGATCGTTGACTTCAGGAAGAATAGAGGAGGACACACCCCCATCTACATCAACAGACCTCTGGTTGAAAGGGTTGAAAGCATCAAGTTTCTTGGAGTGATGATAACCAACAACCTGACCGGCACCTCCCATGTAGATGGGATGGTCAAGAAGGCACAACAGCATCTCTTCTTCCTCAAGCAGCTCAGGAATTTCAACATGTCCACAAGGACTCTCACCAACTTTTACAGATGCACCATAGAAAGCACACTATCTGGGTGCATAATGGCTTGGCACAACAACTGCTCTGCCCAGGACAGTAAGAAACAACAGAAAGTAGTGCACACAGCCCAGACACCATGGAAGTCAACCTTCCTACCATGAACTCCATTTACACTTCTCACTGCCATGGAAAGGCTGTATATGTCTCTTCCAACCTCTTCTGTCAGGCAGAAGATACAGACGCTTGAACACAGCACCAACAAGTTCAAGAACAGCTTCTTTCCTGCTGTTCTTAGACTGCTGAATGGATCTGTTGAATTTCAAATCTAATGTTGACCTTGCTCTTGTGCACCTCCTGTGCACTGTAACCTTGTATGCCTCACTCTGTCAAAGCACCCTATGATCTGTATTGTCCTTGTTTGTTACGATCTCCCTGTACTGCTTGCAAACAAAACTTTTCACAGTACTTAGGTATATGTGACAACAATAAATCGAATCAAATCAAAAAGGAATGTGCCTTTGCAAAGGAAGTCTGGAGAGAAATTCAGTGATTGTTGTCGAGGTTCATCTCAAGCAGCTCTGTGATGCAGGACTCTGTGTCGTACAGTCTATTCTCTGGGAGGCACACAGAGATAAACATTGACTGCACCTGGAGGACCATCCATATGGTGAAATATACTCTTTGGTCTGCCTGAAACTTGTTGGTTTTCCAGAGCAAGGAGTTGACCTTGACCGAGTTTTGCAGACTGGCCCACCAAGATCCCAGATGATATGCTAAGGGATGCATTAAAGCTTGGGGCAGCTGCCGCCAAGGCACAGTGGGGAAAGACTGTTGTCTAAGGTCTTTCTGCTGGAGTTAATTGCGGGTCCATTCAGTTATCGGATCGCCCAAGTGCCTCAATTATATGTAAATATAGTCTTGTACAAGTAAGGAATGCCTTGGTTTTGTTTGTTGGATAGAATCAAACCCCAATGTTTATTTGTTTCTTTATATGCTGCTGTACAGAACAGAACTGCATTTGTGACTATGTTAAAAAAAACAAGTGGGTTAGGAGTTCATACCAGTAAGCAACTTTAAGGCTGATGTTAAGAACTGGTTCTTCATAGAAACGATGATCAATATATGGAATAAGCTTCTGAACAGTCAGTCGTTTAGGCTAAGCAAAGATGCTCTTGCATAAATTATCCCAGTTTTATTTTAGGACTAAACTGATTGCATTTACATAAGAAAGAGAAATTAGCATAATGCTATTTTTAAGTAGCCTCTTGACAGGAGTAGCTGAGGCAGATGGTGGCCCTGTTTCAGTGGTGACCCTCTGTATTTTTATGCAGGATTTTTTTTGGACTGTCCCATATCTGTTTCCACCACCTCCACTGCTGCACTAGCTGCTGGTCACAACTGCCTGTTGTCTTGCACATCTACTGTAATTTGAGTTTGGGGTCACAGAGGCAGGAAGGCTAAAATGTAATCCCCCTCAAAAAAGTAATACTTGCACCATGTCATTGCTTCTGAGCGTATCCCATGCACGCTCATGATCTGAGTGAGCAGACCTCAAAGCAACAAAAAGGGTGGTGGAGACTTGTGTAACATTATCATTAGGTTACATTCTGATATTTTCTTTGTGCTGTGCACCACAAACCATGCTCATAAACAAGCTCTTTCTCCCTGCAGACTGGTGTATGATTTTATATACACCATTCCTAGTCATGTAGTATTGCCTCAGGATTGAACAGAATCCTTGTATTATACTTGCGCTTTGGAAGATAGAGTAAGAATTCCATCAGATAATATTGTAGGCTGTGAAGTACAGGACAGGTTTATAAAAAAAAATCAGCTAAATAGTAGGAAACACGGTTCACTTTCCATTTTCTGTACGGAACTTTGAGTTTGAGCACTCTCCTTCAGTGGAAAACCAATGATGGGTTTAACACCTGATCTGCAATGAGTGGCAATAAGAAGTGGCATGAATGGGAATAATTCATACAACATATATCAATAGTTTTTTTAATTGTAAACTGCATCAAAACACAAAAACACCTAGTTTTAGCTTTGGATAATGTGGGGTTTGATGAGGTAAGGTATGAGATAGAAGTGTATCTCCTGCTTCAGAAATAAAAGTTATTTTAACTTCTGTGCCTCATTTAATACCCTCCACTGATATTTAACTTCTGCAGGATGCAGCAGAAAAACATGATCCAGAGGTCGGTCACTGGTAAACAGTTGGTGATAGAAATGGATCAGATCATGAGACGGAGGAGAACAAGTATAGCATTTGGCCCATCGAGTCTGCTCTGCTCAATGAGATTATGGCTGATCTGATAGGCCTTAACTCTACATTTCTCCCTTTTCTCAATACCCTTGATTCCCTTATTGATTAAAAATCTATCTACCTTTGCCTTGAATATTCTCAATGACACAGCCTTTGCAATCCTCTGTGGTAAAGAGTTCCACAGATTCACTATCTTCTGAAGGAAGAAATTACTGCTCATCTCTGTCCTAACTGGGAAACCCCTTGCCCTGAGATTACAGCCCCAGTCTTAGAGTCTCCCACAAGTGGAAACTGCTTGTAGAATTATAAGCATAGATCCTTCAGTCCAAGTCATCCATGCTACCTAGGTATACTAAACGCAACTAGTCTCATTTGCCTGCGTTTGGTCCATATCCATCCAAAACTTTCCTATTCATTTAACTGTCCAAATATCTTTTAAATGTTGTAATTGTATCCGTCTCTACCACATCCTTTAGTAGCTCATTCCATATACACATTACTGTCTGTGTGAAAAAGTTGCTCCTCGGGTCCCTTTGAAATCTTTCCCCTCTTACCTTAAATCTATGCCCTCTAGTTTTGGACTCTCCTACCCTTGGGAAAAACATACCTTAGGTATACTCTTTATCCATGCCCGTCATTGTTTTATAAATCTGTGTAAGGTCACTTCTTGGCCTCGTTGCTCCAGGAAAGAAGTACCAGCATATCCAGTCTCCTCCAACTCAAATATTTCAGTCCCAGCAACATCCTTGTAAATGTTCACAGAACCTTTACTCGTTTAACAACATAGAGTTATATGCAGTATTCCAAAAGTGGCCTCAGGTGCAACATAATGTCCTATCTCCAGTGCTTTGACCAATGAAGGCAAACGTGCCAAACACCACCTTCACCATCCAATCTTCATGCAGTGTCACTTTCAAGAAATTATGTACTTGCACCCCTTGGTGCCTCTGTTCAAGAACACTGCCCAGGGCCCCACCATTAACTGTAAGTCCTGCCCTGGTTTGCCTTCCCAAAATGCAACACCTCACATTAAACTCAATCTGCCACTTCTCGGCTTATTGACCCATTTGATCAAGACCTGCTTCTACTCTTAGATAATCTTCTTCACTGTCCACTATGCCACCAATTTTGGTACCATCCACAAACTTACTGAAAAAAAACTTTTATATTCTCATCCAAGTTGTTGATATGAATGATAAATAACAGTGGGCCCAAAACTGATCCTTGTGGCACACTGCTGGTCACAGGCCTCCATTTCGAATAAGGATGTTGTGAAACTTGAAAGGGTTCAGATTTAGATTTCCTACAGTGTGGAAACAGGCCCTTCGGCCCAAGAAGTCCACGCCGACCCTCCAAAGAGCAACCAACCAGACCCATTTCCCTCTAACTAATGTACCTAACACTATGGGCAATTTAGCATGGCCAATTCACCTGACCTGCACATCTTTGTGATGTGGGAGGAAACCAGAGCACCCGGAGGAATCCCACGCAGACACAGGGAGAATGTGTAAACTCCACACAGGCAGTCGCCCGAGGCTGGAATCGAACCTGGGACCCTGGTGCTATGAGGCAGCAGTGCTAACCACTAAGCCACTGTGCTGCCCAGAAAAGATTTACAAGGATGTTGACAGGATTAGAGTGTTTGAGCTATAGGGAGAGGCTGAATAGACTGGGGCTGTTTTTCCTGGAGCATTGGAGGCTGAGGGGTAACCTTATAGAGGTTTATAACATCATGAGGGGCATGGATAGGGTAAATAGACAAGGTCTTTTCCCTGGGTTGGGGAGTCCAGAACTAGAGGTTTAGGGTGAGAGGGGAAAGATTTCAAAGGGACCTAAGAAGCAACTTTTTCACGCAGAGGGTGGTACATGTATGGAATGATCTGCTAGAGGAAGTGGTGGAGGTTGGTACAATTACAACATTTAAAAGGCATCTGGATGGGCATATGAATAGGGAGGATTTTAAGGGACATGGGCCAAGTGCTGGCAAATGGGACTAGATTCATTTCAAATATCTGCTTGGCGTGGTTGAGTTGGACCGAAGGGTCTGTTTCCGTGCTGTACATCTCTATGACTCTATAATAACACTGTACCACAATCTCTGTCTTCTATTATTTAGCCAATTTTGAATCCAATTTGCCTGCACCCCATGTGATCTAACCAGTCTACCATATAGAACTTGAAGGCCTTGTAGCTAAAGTCCATGTAGCTAATGTCTCCCACTCTACCTTCATATATCTTCTTCTCAGCATCTACTTTATCAAACACCTAAGAATCTTATAGGTATTTTAAATCAACCTGTTCCAAAGTGTAATGTCACATCTCTGGAATAGGTAGAGATGAACTTGAGTTGAGCTCAGAGGACACTACCACTGCACCACAAGAGCCCCCTAAGAATCTTTTACGTTATGGTAAGATTATAGCTCATTCATCTGAAGGAATGTGGCCCTTGGACTGATGCAGGAAGTTGAGAGATACCAACAATGTAGGCATCATGAAAGCTTAAAAAGTGCCTCGTACAGTCTTCCAAGATATGAATGTGATGATCACAGATGAGTTGGACATTGATTGGATAGAAACGTTCCCTAATACTGGAGTTAATGATGTAATGATATGTGTGGTGAGCAGAACTGAAAGCAATATGCTAATTGTGATCTGATCTGAACTTGTTCAGCAGAAGATCTCTCTGCTTTTATACTTAATGCTACTATTTCTAAACCTGAAGATCCACATGCTTTTCTACACAATCTCTCAATATGTTCTGTCGTCTTCATTGATTGATGGACATGTAACTCCAGAACTCTCTGTTCATTCACACTCTTTAGAACTGTGCCATTTGTTCACATTGATTGTCCATGTTCCTTCTACTAAAATACTCACACTTCTCCATATTAAATTCAGTCTGTTCTTTTCTTTCTCATTCTGTGAGCCTGTTGCAGGTGATTCGTATCATTCTCACTATTTAGTGGCATTGGCAAATTTTAAACTTTTGACTCTGTCTCCCAAAATGTAACTTATTTAGATAGGGTAAAGGATCAATAGTCCTATCATTGACAGTTGGGGAACACCAAGGTTTATCAAGATTCAGTCTCAAAAATAGCCATTTGCTATGTTTTTTTTGTCATTAAGACAAGTTTTTAAAAATCCATTTGGACATTAACTTCCAATTCCATGACCCTCTATTTTACTAGTCAGCCTTTTATGTAGGGGTAAATTGTCAAATGCTTTCTTAAAATCCACATAAATAAGATCTACCATAATTTCTTCTCCTTTCTTCTCTGTTACTTCATCAAGTATCAAATGAAATTAGTTAAGCATGATCTGCCTTTTACAATTCGTGTTGGTTATTCTGAATTCTGTCTCCAAGTGCTTGCTGGGTTTCTTCCTGAACATTGTTTCTAAAGTCTTACACCATTGATGTTAACTAACTATGCTGTTGTTGTTATGACAGTCCTCAGGCACTTTCTTGAATATGGATGTTGCATTGTCCACACTCCATCCTCACGTCTCTCCTCACATCCTCAATATTATAACATAGTCAGGAAGTAAGGACTTCTTAGTTGCAAACTGTTCGATTTTTACATCAGTGTAAGCACATGATTAGAGTTGCAAACCATTTGCGAAATTTCTAGACTGAAAAAGAGTCCCAACAAGCCCATTTGGTCCTCATGTAAAGCTGTACCCCATCCCAATTAACTCAATCAACCATTAAGATGATTTCAATTCAAAAGTATGGTGTTATAATCAAAAGCAAAATATTCATTCAGTTTGTCTCCCTTTTGCATCAAAATGGATAAAATGAAAAATTGAACAAATGGCATCAGAATATACTGCTGAGAATACATTCATATTCATGGCTTATGCAAGACATGGGGTTTTGTCCTGCTGGCTGCCTAGCAATCCTTTTTGGACTTGATTTATGTTTCACAAACCTAGGAAGTCAAAAGGAACAAGACCTCCAACTCTGTAGTAAGGCTGCAAGCCTCTCTCTCCTCCGCTCTTGACTGAAATACACAGGAAACTGATAAAGACTGGGAATCTCAGGATTTTAATGACCTTGCAAATCCTGAAAAGCTGAACTGTGGCTACTTTCAAAAAGCATGGGATCAATTTAATTTCCATCTGAACAGAAGCTTGATTGAAAGAATTTTCATCAGTCTATTTTTGTTAGCATTTCAATTTCATCAATAAGAAAATTGTGACAAGTCATTAAAGTCTATCTTTTTTTTTCAGACCATTGGCCAATAACGGTGCTTTTCTTTTACCCTTTTAAAAATATAATTTCTGCAGCATCTTTTGTTGCCTTTGTGTTTTGTGTGTGTGTGTGTGTGTTAGAATCAAAAAGGTATATAGTTCTAATTCCTAATTTTTATGGCTGTTAATCAGTTTTCCTACTTGTTTTTAAAAGTGAATTTTGTTCTAATGAACTCAAAAAAAAATCAATTTGTGATAAAGTGGCCTGGAAGCAGTCTCTTTTACTGAGTAATATTACAACAGGGAGACAGTCGGCATTTTGGTGATTAAATGAAACCATTTATGAGTGGTGTGATTTACAGTGCACTCCTTCTGCCAGAGACATAACACTCCTATATTCCTTTAAATATCTTTTCCTTTATTTGTCATTCCCTTACTTCAGCAGAAGGTGTTGTAACCTTAATGGATTCAATCCATGGGAATGGGTGGCTCACTGTGTTCAAGTGACTAAAATTCATGTGTGAGAGTGGCATTGCGCATTGTCTCCTGCAATGTGAATACCTGTGCCCAGCCTTCTCCTACCTTCACATGAATTTGACACATTCATTTTTAGCAGGGAGGTAGGCTTGGAAGAAGACTTGGGTTTATCACGTTTTGACCAGATATAAAATGGTGGTTTACACTCCAAATATAATTTAATATATACAAGAAATTCATATGATCGCACTTCAGCTAAGGTGAACTATTAAAACTAAAAGCATAAACATGTTATCTGAACATGCACAGAACCTTGAGATTTAATTAAAGCTCATCAATTTCTCAGCAGTGCTTGTTGTGTATATTTTTTAGAAAATCAGAATACAGTCAGGCAAAGTCAACATGGCTTTGAGAAAGGGAAATTGTACTTGACAAATTTAGGAGATCTATTTGAGGATATAACAAGGAAGGTGGATAAAGAAGAACCAATAGATGCAGTGTATTTGGATTTCCAATATATTAAATAAAATGTCACATTTAAATTAAGAGCCCCATTCTGATGTTATGGATGATACTTTAGCACGGAAAAAGAATAGGCCAAGTAACAGGAAACAGAGTTGGAATAAATGAATAAACACATGTTCAGGATGGTAGAGTGGTAGAAAATGGTAGTTGTCAGAGGGATCACTGCTGAGGCCGCTACTGTTTATAATCTAAAGTAATGACTTGAATGAAGGGAGCAATTGTGTTGTCAAATTTGCTGATGTAATTGAGATGGGTAGGAAATAGAGTCCACAACGGGGCAGGATAGTGGAAGCTAGATCATTTAATTTGTTCAAGGCTGAGTTAGACCTATTTTTGATTGCCGAATGAAGTGAGAGATATGGGGGACCATTAGGAAAATGTATTAAAGCCACAATCAGATCAGCCATGGTGGAGCAAGCTTGAGGGGTCAAATGGCCTACTCTTGTTCCTATTCATTTATTATGTTCTTATATTGTAAACTATAGCCACTTATTATCATGCTCTGTGCACCATGTTCAACAGATAAATATAGTTAGAGTCAGGAATGGGAGGTAAGTGAATGGAGTAGAATGGATTATTTGCTGTTAGAGTCAAGTACTCATTTATAGTACATGGTAGATAACATTTTATGATAGATATGATTACCTCTGTGCGGCAATAGTCTAATGGTCCAGTGATGATGGCTTTAGTCAGGATAATGGTATGATTGGTTAGGTCTGGGAAGATGGTAGCTTCAATGAAGATGAAAACAATTGTATATAATTAGATTACTTACAGTGTGGAAACAGGCCCTTCAGCCCAACAAGTCCACACTGACTCATTTCCCCAACACTATGGGCAATTTTGCACGGCCAATTCACCTAACCTGCACATTTTTGGACTGTGGGAGGAAACCCATGCAGAACACAGGGAGAATGTACAAACTCCACACAGTTAGTCACCTGAGGCAGGAATTGAACCCCTGTGAGGCAGCAGTGCAACCACTGTGCCACTGTGCCACCCATGATGGGTGTCAAGAAATGTGCAAGGTTGTATACTATATACTTTTTATTCAATTCTTTCTATTAATGAATAGTGCTTTGAGTATAATTACTCAAAATGTCATAAAACATAATAGTTTCTTTGATAAATCTGTATTGATTATGATATTATACCGAACTAATCTTACTAGCACTGTTACAAATGAATGACTATGCATGTACACAGATCTGTATGTTATCTGTATTTCCTACATATATTTCTTGTTCTGAGGAAACATTTATGTTTCTTACAAAATAATCTGAAATTGACAGTGTTAGTTACTCTTGCAGGTTAGACTAGATTCCCTACAGTGTGGAAAAAGGCCCTTCTGCCCAACCAGTCCACACCGACCCTACGAAGAGTAACCCACCCAGACCCATTTACCTCTGACTAATGCACCTTACACTATGGGAAATTTAGCATTGGCAATTCACCTGACCTGCACATCTTTGGACTGTGGGAGGAAACCGGAGCACCCGGAGGAAACCCATGCAGACACGGGGAGAATGTGCAAACTCCACACAGACAGTTGCCCAAGGCTGGAAGTTGTTAAAGGTTACACAGTACTGAGACATACTTAATAAATGGATAGCTAAAAATCTAAAATGATAAAGTAAAACTCCCTTGCGCACTTCACAAGTCAAGTGAATAACTTAGATAGAGGTAAAAAATCAAACTTTCATTTTCAACTTAAATTGATTCAGTAGCGAGCATTGAAGAAAGAATGTTCATGAAATGTCCGATTTGTGCTATTACTTTTGGATATTTCACCTTAAAAAGGAAATCTCTGCATCCTCAGACCATCACATATGAATGACTTCAGTTGAGCCAACATCTTTTATTAGTAGTAAAACTTGATATCGTCAATTATACAAAAAGAATTAAAAGCAAATTAAATAAATTACTCAGTCTAATGAAGTGATTTGCTTTAGAGGTAAAGCAAATTAAACTCATGTATATTAGGTACATAAACTTAAGTTTTTACTGATCAAGTATTGACAGCATTATTCAGATGGCAGATTCAGTATTGAGGGGTCATAGATTATCCTTTATTTTTGCAGGTAAATGTTGAAGACACTATTGAAATGTTACCGAAATCAAGACGCGCACTTACAATCCAGGAGATTGCTGCACTTGCAAGATCATCTTTGCATGGTTTGTGTGCATTCCTAATAAGTAAGGATGATCATTTGTGTCAACTCACTCTTAGGAGTTGGATGATCTAAAATTTAAATTCACGAAAGTGTGAACGCTTGGACAAATATGAGTGGGTTTCCTAAATAATTTGTATATGCGGTACTCCTACTCCTATGTAAAATATACTCTCAGTGATTGTAGAAATACTCAAAATCATGGTGTGGGACTACAGCAAGGGAACAAGTAGAGATATGAGCTCTAGTGAATGCATGAAACAGGAATGCATCTCTTTCAGCTTGCTGCTTCCATCAACTGCAATAATTAGACTCTTGGAATTGAATACAAATCCAATGCTACATCTTCAGGCTATCTAGACGTTTCTAAACTCTGGCCAAGTAAAGATATCTGATATTGCCCTCGAATGTCAAACTAGCTCTTATTACATTAATAAACTATTATAATATTCAGGTCATTTACTAATCATGAAAACCATATAGAATTGAAATTTTAAAAAAGGTACATTTTGTGATGCAATGTAAACTACTTTGACACGCCATTAAAAGAATGTAAATCTATCAAGTGACAGGTTAATTTTCCCTAGTTCCAGAAACTAGCTTCTAATTGCCTTCAGGGATAATGTGAACAACAAAAAATAGAATTGGAGCTTTTGGGTGGGTAAGAACCATTTGGCCTCTGAATCACATTCCATTTAGATGCAAAGTAGCTATCAATGTCATTTATCCATCCATTAGTCAAACTTTAAAAAATGTATTTAGCCAGAGAAAGAAATTACTTACTGTGGCAATTTTGTTTTGATCTCTAAAAAGATCAGCTGAAAAACAATTCTCCTCAAAATGACCTCAGCAATAGACAGATAAAACCGGATTACGTGGCCTTAAAGAGGCACAGCATATACAGACAGTAGCAGTAAACCATGTAATGTTCATTAATAAATATGAACTAAAGTAAGTAAAGTTGGAAATTACAGACACAGATTGCCTTGCAGGATTGTGATTGTGGGTATACTGGAAATCTGATTTAAGGAAGGGCAGATCTGGGTATTAAATATTCCTAGTTAAAAGGTGTTCAGAAAGATATAGAGAGAAGGAGAGATGATGTCTTTGGTATTGAGGCATTGGACAAAGAGGATGTTTCAGAAGGTTCAGGGACAAAATTCATTTTGTTCAAAGTAAGGAATAATTACGAATAATTGCGTAACATTTCGACCAGCAGCTACAGGGAAGGGTATAGAGGAATTAATCTGCAAAGAAGTTGCAGAGAGGTGTAAACATCTCTGTGTAGTTATAATGGGGGACGTTAATTACCCACTTATAAACTGAGACAGCGGTATGTAAGGATCATTGAAGGACAAGCATTCCTGTAATGTGTTCTTGAGAATTTTTGACAGCAGTTAGAATCCAGTCTTAAAAGAAAGGAGGCACCGGATCCTTGGGAATGAGGTGGGTCAAGTAACTGAACTGACAATGGAGTAACATTTAAGGGGGCAGTGACGATTGTATCCTAAGGTTTAGGATAGTAGTGGAAAATGACATTGTTCAACCCAGAGTAAAAGTAATCAGCTGGTGGAAAGGGGACTTCAATTGGTCAAGGACAGTTAGGCCAGAGAACCTGAAAGCGAAGGTTGGCAGGAAAAATAACTGAACATTGGTCACTTACAAAGAGGAGATGGGTTGGGCACAGTCAAGATATCTTCCTTGAAAAGGGAAAGGTGGGGCAAACAAATCCAGACCTCACTGAATGACAAATGGAGATAAAAATTAAGTAAAATAGGTAAAAGTGTGATCATGACAGGTTCCAGTAGTAAATGCAGTTAAGAACCAAGGTGAGTACTGAGGTTCAGAACAGAGGTGAAAAAGTAAAAAGACTGCCAGTTAACATAGAAGAAAATCCCAAAGACTTCTGTAGGAACATTGATAGTAAAGGAACGGTTAAAGGAGGAATAAGATGGTCTAGGCCCCAAAAATGGAAACCACACACAGAAACAAGAGACATGGCTGAGATGTTAAATGAATATTTTGCAGCTTTCTTTACCTAAAAGGCAGATGCTGCTCAGACCATGGTGACTGAGAAAGAAACCCAGTCCCAAGAAAGGTTTAAAATGATAAGAAGGAGGTAGTGGATAGGCATTTGGTACTTGAAGTTGTAAAGACACAGGGACAGAATGAGATGCATCCAAGAATATCCCCTTGTTCTAAAAAGCTTATAAGATACTCTCAGCAAGTCCAGCCAGTCACTTTTAAATTCAGTGGTGGGGAAATTTCTAGAAACAATTATTTGGGAGAGAATTAATAGTCACATTAAAAATGTGTTGATTAGATGAGTCAGCATGGATTAGTTAAGGGAAAACCATGTTTAACTAAACTGCCAGAGTTTACAGTAACAGTGAGAAGGAAAGGCAATTTAATGTGGTGTATGTGAATTTCCAAAAGGCATTCGATATAATGCCACACAACAAACTTGTGAGGAAATTTACAGGTCACGGGATTAAAAAGGACAGTCACGATGTGGATACACAGTTAGTTGCGGAATAGCAAACAGAGTGATGGTTAATGGGTATTTTTCAGGCTGGAGAAAGACTTGCAGTGGAGTTCCCCAGGGTCAATATTGAAACCCTTGCCTTTTCTGATGTATATAAACGATCTTGACCTTGATGGTCAGGCAACAATTTCAAAGTTTGTGGATAACACAAAACTTGGGAGAATTGTAAACTTTGGGGAGGACATTTTGATGGAGCGGGCAGTTTGGTAGTAAACCAAATTCAATGCAGAGAAGTGAGGGGTGATTGACTTTGCTACAAAGGAAATGGAGAAACAGTGTAAAATAAAGAATTATATTATAAAGGTGTGCAGAAGCAAGACACCTGGATGTATATGTACATAACTCATTAAATGCGGAAGTAGAATCATAGAAAGCTATTAATAAGGCATACAGTATTCCAGGCTTCATTAATAGGGACAGAGTACAAGAATAGGGAGGTTATGATGAACTTTTAAAAAGTGCTGGTTAGACCTCAGCAGTGGTATTGTGTGCAGTTCTGGACTCCACTCTATAGGAAGATTGTGAATCTATTGGAGACAGTGTGGAGGGGTTTATGAGAATAATTCTAGGGATGAAGAAAGACTGGAGATGTACAGTTTCCTAGGAGAGAAAGCTGAGAAGAAATGTGATGGAAATTTATAAAATCATGAGGGTTGTGGACAGAATAGATTGGAAGAAACCTCTTGCTTGTAAATGGATTGACAAAGGACAGAGTTTTAAATGTTTTGCAAAGAAAGGTGAGAGAAACCTCTTTTCACACAGTGAGTAGTCATGAATGCACTGACTATGAGGTGTGGTGGAAGCAGTTGAAGGTATTAGATGATTATTTCAGTAAAAACAATGTGCGGCATTACAGAGAACAGCAGGAGCTCTACACTATGTTAAAGTGCTCAGAGAGCTGGTGTACATGAGGGGTTGAATAGCTTCCTTCTGCAACATAACAGTTCTGTGATGCTGTGAAATTGCTTTATATGTTCTATTATAACTCTAACCTGGTATGTAAATAACTCCTAAAACCCCAAAATTCTGAATGTTAAACATTTAGTTGAGGGCGAGATGCTTAGGCAGCATTCTGTTATAATCTTTATAAGGTATTACCATGTTTGTATATGGGTTTTAGACATAAAAGGTACATTGAACAGTGTTCTATAGCCTTCCGTTTATGGTGAAGCCAAGATTAAGGGAGCTCAGCTGAGTCATTGGCTTTCCCTATGGTTTACAACAGCATCTGTTGCACTGTAGTCCTGATTTGGAAACTGGCTTCACTTCCTTATTATGATGCTTCCTAACTCCTCTGTGTACAGTTCATCTAATGATAGATAGTAGCTGAGCATTTAAATTACCAACGAAATGTATGCTTTCAACAAATTTTCCAAACAGGAAGCAAAAGCCAACTCAAAGCAGAAAGACATACAATGCCCTTCACAATCACACAATATCCCAAAGGATTTTACTGTGCAACTGTTGACATGCCTTTGAAGTTTAGATTCCCTACAGTGTGGAAGCAGGCCCTTTGGCCTGACCTGTCCACACCGACCCTCCAAAGAGTAACCTACCCAGACCCATTTTCCCTCTGACTAATGTACCTAACACCATGGGCAATTTACCATGGCCAATTCACCTGACCTGCATATCTTTGGATTGTGGGAGGAAACCAGAGCAGACACAGGGAGAATGTGCAAACTCCACACAGCCAGTTGCCTAAGGCTGGAATTGAACCTGGGACCCTGGTGCTGTGAGGCATCAGTGCTAACCACTGTGCCGCCCAGTGTAATCATTGTAAGAATGCATTCACTAGAGTGAGAGAATAAAGATGATTGATTACTAAAGTTGAATAGTTATTTTGGAATCTGTGCTGATCACTGCACCATTCTTATACACATCAGCTTCAGACATAACTCAAGTTGTGTATACTTTTAAAATTCATTTGATTTTACTTTACCCTAATAATTTAGGTTTGACTTTTTAATTGATTTATGGGATGTGGGTGTCACTGGCTGGATCAGCATTTATTACCCATCCCTAGTTGCCCTTGAGAAGGCAGTGGTGAGCTGCCTTCTTGAACCATTGTTATGCATTTGGTATAGGTAGACCCACAATGCCATTAGGAAGGCAGTTCCAGAATTTTGACCCAGCAACACTGAAAGATTGATGAAATATTTACAGGTTTGGATGGTCACTAACCTGGAGGAGAACTTCCAGCAGATGACATTCCCACGTACCTGCTGCCTTTGTCTGTCCAAATGGAAGTGGTCATGGGTTTGGAAGGTGCTGTCTTGGGAGCCTTGGAAGTTCTGTTGTGGACTGTATTACTGAAACAATTTTTACAGTGAAATTGTTGATTTGTTCAAAATGATTTTATTTTCTACATGTCCCTTCTTCTGAACCAATTTCCTTTTTTGTATTCAGGTTTCTCCCAAGTCGTAAAAGACCATGTAACTAAACCTACTGCCATGGCTCAGGGTCGAGTTGCTCACCTCATAGAATGGAAGGGCTGGTGTAAGCCCATGGAATCTCCAATGACTCTGGAGATTGATTTCAATTCCTACTCAGACTTAAGTGAAGGTGAACAGGAAGCAAGATTTGCAGCAGGTAGATCAACTTTTAAATTCAGCCATTAAATGTACATGTTATTTATTCAGCTACCTGATCTGTAAAATACATGTTGAAAAAAATCTGTTTGATCCTTTGTAGTAAAACGTGATGTACAGTTGTGAATGTCATGGATTTGATAAGTACTATGAATGACAATTCTGTTGTCAGCATGCATCGAGCACAGATCCTACATACTGTTAGAAAGACAAATAAGGAGACAAAGTGACATGCACAATGTGAGAACTTTATAAGTGGTAAGGCCTAGAATAATTTAGCTGAATTGGTTCAGTCATTTTAATACTAGTTTAGAAATGTTCTTTTTACATGCAGTAACAATCTTTAATTTGTCATCCTTCTAAATTTTCTATTTTCCTGAAGACATCAGCTGACCTTTTTGAATTGACTTAAACATTTAGGTGGGATCTCAATTTAATTCAAAGGAATGCATTTTTAACAATGCAGCAGTTGCTCAGTACTACATGAAGTGTCAGTCTAAACTCTGGTGCTCTTTATCAATAGCATTTTGTTTTTCATTTGCACTGCACAATTGAATTATTATTTGGAAAGTTATGAATACAACGCAAAATAATCCCCTAAAATACCTCTGTTCCCCACAATAGTCTTAGAGTAATGGGTAGTTCTATGGTAGGAGGTAGAAGTTTAAGATTCCTTGATGTGTTCTAGCTCTAGGAACATTTGGTTAAACTAATTATGCTCCCTTCAAATTGAATGGACTGATGGAGCTGTACCAAAGAGAATAACCCGGGTGAAGCACTCGAAGAGTTTATGGGTATCAATTATGGAGGAATCAGTCAACCTTTATAGAACTCCTGTTTTCCATTTTGCTCGAGTAGAAATCATTTAAGCTGGGGAAGCTTGTGCAATCTCTGGAGGCAAGTTTGGTGGCTGGAGGGAAAATGACACGTTCTCCACTTCCACCATGATGCTGTGGCCTTCCCACCTTGTAGCCAATTGAGACATTACGTGGCTAATTAATGCCACCTTAAACCCTTCATCCTACCACTATTGGTATTAACCCAGAGGGGAGCTTGCAATGCAGGAAGTATGATAAGCAAACCCATGTGGATTACATGCAGGTTTCTGGAGAGGTCCCTCATTTAAAGGCACTCAGTGTCTGATCAAGGGACCCAACCATCTCCCCTCCAGCACCTCAGCCACCATCGTTTACCGCTGGCCTGGAATCCAGCAATGATCTTAGGTACTGGTGGGTATCATACAGATAGCAGCCATCTCCTCCCTGCCCTGATTGACTAGCTGCTGCTCGTGGGTATGATTTCCATCTTTGGTCCTTGATACTGGCTAAGGCTACTGCTGGTTTGTCAAGTGCCTGATTATTATATGATGTGATGAGTCATCTGCAAAAGAAGTGACACATGGTTCTTGCCAGTTCTTTAGACAGCAGCCAAGGATCTGGTTACTTCCACAAAATTTTGCCCAGTAACCTGAGTATCATCATAACACTTTTCATGAGAGTGGACGTCCCCTGATAGCTTAGCTTTTGGATGAGAGCATTGCTCAGTGTAGTAATCAGTTATAAAGACAGAATAGGTAATCCATACTAAATAATCTAATTTCATCTCAGACAGCAATTGCAGATTACAGAAACAAAAACTGAAATTACTGGACAAACTCAGCTGGTCAGGCAGCATCTGCAGAGAGATGTTTCAGATCTCCAGCATCCACAGCTCTTTTTTTTTATTTTACTGGAGATTATGTGATTGACCTCAGTTTTAAATAGCGATAGATTAGTCAAGCAATACTTTTCTCTTCATCAAGTAACTCTTGGTAGAAAGTGTAAGCATATGAACATCAGACGAGGACCAGACCAAGCCTAAATATGCTGTTTTCAATTATTGTGGAGCTTGTTGACTCTTGTTGTCTCCCTAATGCATAAAACACTTGGTTCAGTGAGAGATTTTGGGGTTTCTTTGGAATCAGACCTCTGTTGACATGAGCAACATCAGGAGGATGAAAGAAAAAATTTTCAAATTTGTGTTCAGCTTTTAAACACATAACAAGTGGTCACTAGACTTTGAACTGAACCTTACATTGTTAAGGTAAACACATAAAATAGATTTTGAGAGTGCTTGGATACAAAACCATTACCATCATAAGGAAGAATATAGGATTGGCATATTCTATTTTGCAACAAGTATTTTTCTGCTGTATATTGGGCTGTGATTTGTTTTATTGCCTCATTACAAATGAATAGAATTGATATAAATTTACTCACCTGATTAACTGGTTGTTCTCTTGTATATTAAAGACAGTCTGAACATCAGTTAGGTTCTCTTACAAACTCTATATAGTGGTGTCAATTCAGAAAACCAGTTTATTGGGAAGATTTGTGTTAAACAATTATTAATCATTAAAGCTGAGGGTTAGTGTCTTGTAACGTTTCAGAGGAATACCTAAATACCAATTATTTTTCGTTTGACAGTGATTGAGTATCATATACAAAATGCCTGTAGGTTTTTGAACGTACTGTAATTAATGCCTATAATTTAAATTTTCTATTTGAACACATTTTGGATTTGATCAAATCCCTTATGATGTGAAGCCCCATGGAACTCACTTCTTCCTTCTTTAGATATGTTCTAGCCTGATCGGGTGATGGATGGCTAAACCAAATATGCACCCTTCAGAATTGAGGGAGCAAAAATGGGGGACACACCAGGGGAGATAACCAGAATGGGAGGGAGTGAGGGTTTTTCTTGGGACAAGGGCATCAATTGTGAGGTGAGGGTAAACCTCTGTTAGATTTCCTTTTAGCCTTTTTGGCCCCAGTAGATATAATCTCATCATAAGAATGGTTTTTCCTTTTTTTTTGTAAATATTAATTTGGTATGCCAGATTTTTAAATATCTGCTTAATTTTTAAGAAGATTTTAAAAGATAATTTTAACATGCTTTCCATTTTATAACACTATAAATACATTCAAATAATCTAGGACCAATGCAGAGTTTGTGTTGTGAAACATGAGATTCACACTGTATATATTTATATACAAGAATATAGAAATTTGTTTGAATACATAAAGAAAATAGATTACTATTGTGAATGAAGATAGTTGACTTTTCACATTGCTGCTAATTTATTTCCATCCATGGCACTTGGTGCACATTTTAAATTGACAATCCATTTATTAATAATGCATTTGAGCAATTACAATTGGTAATATCACATTGTCACTGAGCTACTAACAGAAACATCACCATTTCAATTAGTCTTCTTTACATATGTTCTTAAAAACAGATAACGTCCTCTCAAAAATGTTTTGTAATATTAGGGAATGGGTTGGAGTTCAAGGATGAATATCGTACAGTTTTACAGATCTCGGGAAAGCTTTAATTTGGTAGCACACACAGGTATTTACTAATTTCTGTTCACTCCATGTTTTTAAATAGAGTATTTGCATTTCAGGTGTGGCAGAACAATTTGAGATTGCAGAGGCTAAGCTCAAAGCGTGGTCATCTGTCGACGGCGATGATTCAAATGATGACTCATATGATGAAGATTTTGTACCAACTAGTGACAGCACCCTGCCAGCTGGTAATGGTCCCTTTCAAACCACTTTTGTTCTGTTATCATTATATTCTTTGTCACTATTATGCATCTATACTGAATTATATGATAGTGGTTCTGCGATAGAAGTGCACTGTTCTTTGTTATTGTCCTAAGTTTTCATGATTCTCCTTACATATATTACCTTGTGTCCATTCAAGTATAAATGAAGCATTAGCAGTATGGAGCCAATTAAACTATTATCATAATTCAAAATATGTTTGTGAATAACAGCATCTGTACTTGCATGAATAATATTTTGTGTTCTGTCTCTGTTTTTCTTGGTCTATATTTCCACCATTTGATTGCAGTTCTGAAACTTTTCAAGGATCAATTACTGTTCCTGCAATTTTTGTAACTTCACATGTCATCTCACAGTTTATATCTTCCTCCAACATCTCCTTCCTCGTCCTATCTCAAAGGGCTCATTTTATGTAAAACCAAAATACTATAGATGCAAGAAATCGGATATAAAAACATGAAGTGCTGGAAAAGCTCAACAGGTCTGGCAGTGTCAAGGTTTTGAGTTCGATATGACCTCTTCAGAACATGTACTGTTACATGGCTGCTTGTCACAGCAAGATGTAGAAGCATAATTAGGTTCCCTACAGAGTGGAAACAGGTGCTTCAGCCTGACAAGTCCACACCGACCCTCCGAAGTGTAACCCACCCAGATACATTTCTCCTCTGACTAATGCACCTAACACTATGGGCAATTAAGCATGGCCAATTCACCTAACCTGCACATCTTTAGACTGTGGGAGGAAGCTGGAGCACCCGGAGGAAACCCACACAGACACAGGGAGAATGTGCAGATCTCACACAGTTGCCCAAGGCTGGAATCAAACCTGGGACTCTGGTGCTATAAGGCAGTAGTGTTAACCACTACACCACTGTGCTGCCCCACATTTCATGTGTGACCCTTGACAACGACTGTAGGTAGGCTATCATGGTGGATCATTCTGGATCATTCGTCTCCTTGCTTAGCATCTAGATACAAGCACTTCCAGTAGAAGGTCATTTTATAATATAAGGAGAAAGAGCCTGACCAGTTTTCTTGACTTTAATATGGGCATTTGAAGTCAGATGCATCATCTCTGTCATAGGTTTTTAAACTCTATTCTGGTCTCTTAGGGAATCAAGGAGTATGGGAAACAGGTTGAGGTATGGAGTTGAAGTCTAGGATCAGAGCTGAAAATGTGTTGCTGGAAAAACGCAGCAGGTCAGGCAGCATCCAAGGAGCAGGAGAATCGATGATTTGGGCATGAGCCCTTCAGCTCTGATCTCCAGCATCTGCAGTCCTCACTTTCTTCTAGAAGTCTAGGATCATCCATGATTAGATTGAGTAATGGAGCAGTCTTGATGGCAAGATGGTCTAATCCAATTCTGGTGTTTTTATTCTGTGATTGCTGAAAAGGCTTACAAGTTGTTTGTGACATAATCTTCACCAGTCTTTAGCCCTCAGTCTGTGAAATCCACCTGGAATGTCTCTATTGATACCCTGTGAAACTGAAAAGAAATTTATAATTTGGCTGGTACACCTTAGAAAAGTGTGGCCTCAAACAGTAAAACAAGAAATCATGGTACCAAATATTCAGTTCTAAGAAGGCAAAAACTTTGGAGAACTTCTTAGGGAACTGTTTTGATAGGAAAAGGAAAAAATATATTTTAAATAATTTATTACCTTTTTTAGAATGTATTGTCTGTCCCATTCAGATTTTATCTTTAGAACATGCGATGAAATACTGTATGTGAATGCAATAAATCTCTACCTACTGTGAATGACTTTTGCCCAACAAATCAAGACACTGTAGGACTATAATATCCAATCATATCACTGTATTTTTGAACTGCAATTATCTTATTGTTTCAGATGCAGCTGGACAGTACCCACAAGTGAATTACTCGAGAGATATGCTGCATGGCCATTTGTGCAAACTCACAGTGAGACAGGCATCATGTGAGCAGGAAAGTGATTCCTCCCAAACTGTCTCCCCAGAGACCCTTTGTTCAAGTCTGTGCAGTCTGGAAGATCACCCTTTGCTTAAAATGGAGCTGGGGTCCCCCACCGAATTAGCCACAAAACTGTTTGGTCAGATCAGTGCAAAGACTGGTCATAGGGACATGATCTCTCAGCTGCAACCAAACAGCAACACTGAATGTGCCTTTAGGAACCTTATCTGTGAGGACTCCTCTTATTCTGTGTCTTATGCTGAATCTTGTTTTACTCCGGAGGAAGATGACTTGTCATGTCAAGATTACAAAACCATCTGTAAGAAGGAGGACGGCGAGTATGAGGGACGTAGAAAAGTATCAGACGTTGCTTCCTCAGGTGTAGTATCTCTGGATGAGGATGATGCAGAAGATCAATGAATTCTTTGTGACCCTGGCATGTGTTTCTCCCTTTGATACTGGTCTTGAGGCGTCCAAACAATCGGTCTGTATTTTGTAAAAGACTGTAAAAATAACCTTTGCACAAATAATTGCCTGAGGTTTGATGCAAAGGTTCAAGCACTTCACAGGTTTGCATGCTATGAAGTGCCGAAAGGAACTGTTTGCTGAAATGTTCTTAGCACGGTATGTAGCTCAAGCTTTGAGAATCTTTCATACTGATCTTTAAATTACTTGCTCTGTTATTTTTCATGCTGGAAAGCATTCTCCAGTCACAATGGCATGGCTATGTCTTGTGCTAAAATGGCCAAATTATAATCTTCGTACAAGATTAAGCAGCTGCTGGAATGTTCTTAAAAACAGACGACATGTCTTTTTAAAAATATTTCACATAAGAGGTATTTGCTTTTAACCTTCTAGTTTTATACCATTCAACATATTATAGTCAGATGATAAATTAATTTTCAATGGTCTAATGAAAAACATGCAATGTCTAAATCTTTTAAATTCCCACAGTTGAATCCTCTAATTTTGGATAAAATAGTTTCCACTGATGCAGTAAAGGAAAGTGCATTATGGTTCAAATTTTATATTTTTGTATTTGTGTCTGCATCTTGTGAGGTATTGCTGTAAATTGGATTGCACGGGGCTTCAGTGCTGTTGCTGTAGGATATTTCTTTGTTATCACTGTGTGATATAGTCTATAAACAAAGAATACTGTGGTATTTCTGACTTTCATTGTCATATTGTTTAAATTGCAAGTGTTTTAACATATAATCAAGAATAATACAGCCAATATCCCACTCAAATAAAAATCACATGTGAGTGCCTGAAATACTGTTTGATGTGGCACGTTCAAAACATAAATCTCTTTTAAAAAAAAAGTGAATCCTGTATGGAAGTGCGTGAATTTGATGATTATATTGGCCAATTTAATAATGATACATGGATGCAATCTTTTTTTTCTTTTCAATTCTATTCAGAAAGATAGACTGTTAAGGTACCCAGGGCTGCCATTACTTTCTGGCTAGGTGCTTCAGATCATGCACTCACATGTGAGGAAGTTATTAATTGATAAAGGTTCATCGCCAATGGCTTTCTTTTTTGTGTTGCTGTTTTCCTGGCATGATAATGGTCTGGCAGTGCAAAAAACAGTTTCCATGCAATGTTTTATTGGCTGTAGCTGTTTTTCTGAAAAATTATGAGCAATTCATTTGCTTCAGATTGCCCATAACTATGACTTTGTTACATCTCATAAGCAACAGTTATGTTTGACTGGGTCTGGCTTTTCATTTGTAGTTAGATGCTGGATATGATTTATAAATGTTCTTTATTTTCCCAAGAAACATCACCTACCTTGAATGCCTACTGAAATGTTTTTGGGCTTGATGTAGCCCTGACTGTACAGCATTAATATTCAGTGCTCACACCCCTCCTCCGGAAACCTCCCCAGAATACTGACGTGGCCTGATTGCTTATGCTTTAACAGCATCTCAGGAGAGTTAAGAGAGTGTTTTTTTTCCCCCAGTAAAACAAAGACAACCCGAGTAACAATTGTTACAGACCAAAATTGGGAAGTGAAGCTCTATAATTGGAAAAGCTGCAAGATCCATCATACTTTGGCTGTAAGCGTTTGATCATATTGCCTGATTGTTTTGGATGTACTTGAGTCTGCAACTAAGTAATTGCTAGTCTTTGTTATACTTCTATTTTCGAACTGAATTATAGAGAGGGTGAAAGTGGATCATCTTTTTGATTAAGCGCAGGGCTATTTTGCTACAACTGGGGTTCTAATAAACCTTGCTCAATAAAGCGCACCAAATTATTTTCCACATAGGCGTTAACAGAGGTTGCAGTTCTCTCCGTTACTAATTGTGCAAAGGTTTTGTAGCACTAAAAATTTTAGAATTTCCCAGTTAAATGGAAGATGCCACTGTGAATGTTCCTATGAAATCTACTTGCACTCATCTATTTTGTAATATTGTAAATGTAGTATGTGATACTGTTCCTTAGAATATAACTTGTGTCTTCTTTTGTCTATCATTTCCTTTGTTATAGCAACAATTAAGAATTCCAAATAAACTATCAGTAATGTTTCTTTGTTTGCTTCAAATAGCTTGTTGACTTTTCTTCATGGTTCTTTCAGTGTTTGGTAGATTTTGAACTTCATGAACCTATCACTTCAGTCTAATTAAATGCAATTGTTCTTAAACATGGAATTTAAATTACTATATGTTTCTTTGCGCAGATAATCGTAACTGTCTAATTTCTGCTGTCACTGCATTGGAAAAAGTAAGATTTAGTAAGAAGTATTTCCTCTTGTCTTGAGAAAGTCTGAAAAAATAAGGTTTTGGGAATAATTCTACTCAAACATGAAATATGATATTAACGGTGGTCTCTTAAAAAAATCATTGTAACAGTATAATTTTTGAAACAAGAGCAGAAATACAAACTGGAAAGATCAATAAAGAAAATCTATGCATACCACTTATGGAGTGTACACGCACAGTGTTGGTGAACCTATGTTTGATCTCTCCTATTCATTGGATTCAGGGAGAGAATTCATGTGGAAGGTTGGTCCATCTGAAACTACTCAGACAACTGCTGGTCTAGAACTGCATGGAGAGGAAACAAATGGAAGGGTGAAAGCCATGTTAATTAATCACACACAAAACATTTCCAATTAGGGATTTCACAATAAGTATTACTGTTACCCTATCCTCGCTTTTATTTTAATAGAATAATTATGCAATGTGAATGTTCAATTCTACTGTTAGAAGGCAGACACAATGATTATTATTTAAAATAGGCACTGACCATGAATACAGTATCAGAAACAAATTTAATTTCAGGAACAAAAGCTATCTAATTTCCTTCTGCATGCAAAGAAAACTTCTTTCAGTCAGTATATTTCTAACAATATTTCAAACTTAAACAGATGTCCTTATAAAATGTGTTATTTAATATCTCACTTCGTATTTCTTTATTGGCTCTAGCTATATTAAATAATAAGGGGCCTCAAATCACAAAAAGATAAATTTCTATTATCAAATAATATTTAATCCCTTCTTATTTGTGATGCGATTTAAGATGATCTTTTTAACTGTCTTATTGGTTTACTTCTTACATCTATCCATTCACTGAATTACTAAATCGACTTCAAATGTTTTAAATACAGAAAATCTGAAAACACTTCAGTAATGTGTTCTATTAATCATATTACCTAATTAATCAAAAGCCATCAAATTAATTTTAAAAGCATTACTTGGCTTCTGAAAGGAAGTGGCCTTTCAGAAGCAGAGCTTTGCTTTGGAAGGAATATTAGGATTTGTGATGAATGAAAGGTAAGTGTTTGAACATCCAAAACATTTGACTTACTAATTTGCAATAGCAAAAAAAAACGTGAACCTATTTATTTTCACATAAGCATCAACACCCAGGCTTAGTTCACACTCAATGTTATTTACATTGAGGTTTTTTCCACCAACTCCTGGCTTAAAGAGCTAAAGCCAATGAAAAGAGAATAAACTGATGTTTGTTCTAAACTGTTTGCTGCTTTTATACATTGTGAATGTTAACTGCCCTGCATTAGTAACAAATTGGAATGGAGTTCTTTTGTAGCATGAATGCTGGCTCAACCCAAACATTTATGCTGTTATAAGAAGTAATTAACTTGATATGGAGATAGATGTTTCCTAGCATGCTGGGTTTTGAGAACAACCATTGACAAATTAGACTAATTGGGCAATCCAAGAGGGTGTTTGTGTAATTGAAGAAGCAATTTAGGCTTTCTGATGATTTTATGTTTGCATCTTTTTAGACTTTGAAAAAGTAAATGTACTCAATATACTAGTCACAGATTTTCTTACAAACATCCTTAGGATAAATCACTTGATAAGGTTAACTCAAAAGCATCTTGGAAGTTCAGAGAAAAGCCAAAATCTACAAAATAAATCTTAAATCTATATTTAAAACAATACTCTTTTTGTCAAACTGCTTGTAGTCAGTGAATAGAATCCATTTAGGAACTGTGCATTCTATTATACCTGATGGGATATATGACCACTTGCAGTGCAGTATCACCATATCTCAAAAGCAAAATCTTTGCATACTAATTGTCATTATAGAGCTGAAGGTGCAGACATTGTGGATAATTAAATACGATGTATCACGTAAATGTATTAAGGAGAGATTATTTTGAAGTGAACGTCTTTTACTTTTATGCCAATGGTTTCTCCACACATACATTGATTTTGGTTCCATTTTTCTCATGCAGTCCTTTGGTTGACATCTTGCAGTAGCACAGATTTAGCTTTCATGTGTACTCTGTTACATACCAATTTCTAAACCTTCACTTTCCAAGACCATTGCTATGCCATCCACTTGCTGATTGCCATCATACCAAGTGTGAACCATTATCTCTTCTAGTTAAATAAGCATAAGACTGCTTTCAACTACCTCTGAATGTACTGTTTCCCTACTGTATATTACAAATCAATCTCCCTTGTCTTTGATTCAATGTAGTATTTAATGGTAATTGATCTGTATTTGACTATTCTAGCCAGTTCCCCAATCTATGTAATTGTGCTTGATTGTTTAAGCCTGTGATTGATTCCACACATAAAAAATGATTCTGGCGAAGTCCTGGGGCTTACACTGAAGGTTTTCTGTATGCTGAAACCTATCAATTCAAAGATATGTTAAAGTTCTGTAAATAAACTGTTTGGATTTAGAACTGGAATCATTCTACATTGCTGTAAGATAAATCAGAGAAATAAGATATTTAGCTACTGGGAAAATATTAGAAGCCCACTAGCTTTTGGAGCACCGCTCCTTCATCAGGTGATGAACCACCTGATGAAGGAGCGGCGCTCCGAAAGCTAGTGCTTCCAATCAAACCTGTTGGACTATAACCTGGTGTTGTGTGATTTTTAACTTTGTACATTCCAGTCCAACACCGGCACCTCCAAATCGGGAAAATATTGATAATAAGTAGACATAATATATACTCACCTTCAAATATTTTTAAGCATAGTCAATTGCAATACAGTAGGTGTAATTTCCCAGTACTTTTAAAATGTTTTTGACTATTCCTTTCCTCCGCAATAGACTAATGAATACAACCAGAGAATATGGAGAGGTGTAGGAGGGAATTCGAGAGGTTGGAGGCTAAGTATGACCACCCTGGTGAAGTGATTAAAATCTGAAATCAAGAAGCCAGAATTAGGTGCCCTCTCGTGGTTCAGATGAACTGGGACTAGGAGACCTGGTTTTGAATCCCACCTGCTCCAGAGGTGTGCAATAACATTTCTGATTAGAAAAATAAGCTAATTTTTTTTTAAAAAGCCAGAATCAGACAACTGCTGATAGACCTGAAGTTTGCTGGACTGGGCAGATTTTACAGCTGCGTCGCAAGTTGAACTATCCTGTTCCTTCATTCTTACAGCCAGTCACTGCTTGCCAATCCACATTGAACTCAGTGAAGCAACAAATTAGTTTTAAGATTCTCAGCCTTGTTTGCAAATCTATCCTTGGTCCCATCCCTCTCTTTCTTTCAAATAAGACCATAAGACTTGGGAGCAGAAATTAGGCCATTCAGCCCATAGAATTTGCACCAACATTCAATCCTGGCTGATAACTTTCTCAATCCCATTCTCCCACTTTCTCCCTATAACCTTTGATCCCCTTGACAATCACGTACCTGCCTGTCTTAAATTCAATGATCTGGCCTCCTCAGCCTTTTATGGCAGAATCCATAGATTCAGCACTCTCTGGCTGAAGCAGTTTCTCCTTATTTAGAATGGAGGTAAGAAGAAATGTCTAATTCATTGAATATTACCAAGATTAGTTTTTTTTATTCATAATCCTCAGAATGTAGTTATCTTGGCAACTCACCACTTTTGCTTCATATTTACTCTAAATTATAAACTGATTATTTTGTCACATCTGAAAGCAAGCGGGAGAAAGTGGCCTTGTTGATAACTCAAAGATGGAAGGGATACAGGGTGAGGTTTGTGTTGGGAAGCAATTTCCTTTGCTCCTATAATTTACCTTCTCCTTGCTGGGCAGCCAGTAATTGGCCATCACCAATACCTGATTGAATGAATAGAGACTGTCAGTACAGGAGCAAATGGACCCCTTTGTTTCTGCTCCATCTCCTTCACGCTGAGAGATTGAGTCCAGTCCACTCAATGTGTAAATTCTCTGATTATCTCTTGCTATTTTGAGGTTGTATTTGTGTTGCCAACTCTGAGTTGGAGGCGTTCCTAAACATTCAGTCAGGTTGTGTCTATCTGACCATTTAACATTGCAAATATTATTGTACTTTCCAAAGGTTGGGTTTCTTGTGGTCAAAAATCTTTTGGTAAATTTACTGAGATGAATAACTGCATGAGGATTTTGACAAAGTAAAACCCTCTTTACACCCCTTAGCTATTGTCTAATGGTAGTTTTAAAAATATCTGTGCATAGAAATGATATGCATGCTGTCACTCAAAGTCAGGAATCCAAACATATAGAGAATTAGAGACAGGAGAAGATAGAAGAAAATAAAACCAGCAAACTAAAGAGTCGTAAGTAATGAAAATGCAGAAAGCAGGAAACAGAATTTTTAAAATGCATTCATGTGAACATTTTTAGCTTGTAGGTAAAAAGCCCAAGAGAGGAGGAGGACTTAATTTTCGAACAATCCATTAGAAAACAATTTGATAGAAATGATTATAATATCATTAGTTTTAAGGCAGCTATGGAAAAGCAAGTTAGATTAGAAATAAATTAGATTTTCTGAAATTGAGAAATTTCACAAACTTGAGATGTGGTTTAATTAAAGCAAACTGGAACTGGTAAATTAGTGTGAGACATTCAAAGAGGGGATAGTGAGAGTTCAACACAGGTACATTTCCTGAAAAAGCATGGGATTAAGTCCAGAACCACTTGGATATCAAGTATTTTAAAGCAGAGAATAAAAATGGGAAGTGTTTATGATAAATGCGAAGGGCTCAATATTGCAGAAAACCTTGCGTATGAAGAGTGTAAGGTGAAATTGAAAAAAGAAATTATGAAAACAAAGACATGAAGTCCTATTGGCAGGATCAAGAAAAAAAAGTCTTTTTTTTGTCATATATAAAAAGCAAGGGGATAACTAAAGAAAGTGTGGGACCAATTCTGGATCTCAAGGGTAGCCTGCATGCGATGTTGGAAGAACTTGATTCTTAATGAATACCTACATCTGTTGTCACAAAAACATGTGAAAATACACACATTGCAATCACGGTAAAATGAAATAGAATTGATATAGAACAGAAGGGGTAGGACATGTCAATATCTTTGAAAAGGGATAATTACCAAGGCTCACATGAAATACATAAGAGTCTGTTAAGAGAAGCAAGAGAAGACCTGTCCAATCACTCTAGTTACATGCATGATGCCAGAATATTGGAGGATAAACATTAGAATGTGTAATGACAGGTCGGTCAGACTGACATTGATAGTGGGAAAATTATTGGAAAGTTTTCTGAAGAGCAGGGATAAATGTTCACTTACAATGACAGCATAGATTTATTGAGAGACAGCTCTGTCTGACCAACAGAATTGACTCTCCTCGTTCCCACATGTTTCACAGTAAATTGGCCAGACTGCAAATTTGCCTGTAAGATCTGAGCTTTAAGAATTTAAAAACATGGTGTTTTAAACTACCCAATTAGACAGAGTGTTATCATCCAGTCTTAGATTAAATTAAAAGGGTACAAAAGATTTGTCCCTGTTGCCTATATGGCTCTCTAACTCATTTTCTGAAGCTAAATCAGTGCTTGTAATAGCATCATGTTGGTACACAGTGTTTGAAAGATTTGCACAGTTGTTGTGTTATGAATGTGACAGTACTTTTGCCAAAGACCTACGAGACACATTTGCAGCTTTGCTCAGAAGAAACTGTATTTAAAATTGCCTGTTTTATTTTGATAGCATACCAGAGATACAGTTCCATGATTGATCACAATGTACTGGTAGAAGTGTGGTACTACCATGGCCTTATGGTGATACCAATTTATTATAATGGTACTGCTATAATTTTAGGCTGAACGATAAGACTGAGTGGTATGCAATTTAAAAAAATGTTCAAAACGAAATGGAGATCTGTCAGTTTGTGGAAGAGAGAAGAATAATCTTTGGTTAATGATACGTAGACCCTTTATCAGGAGTCATCAGGCCAGATGAAGCATTTCCATTTGATACATTATCCTTACACAGATTTATAGCATTTCCATTTGAATATCTTTTGCAGTTTTTGTCTTTAATTTGATATACCAAATTCAATTTTTATCAAATTTAGTGACCACATTGGCCAATGTTTTTAAACAAAATTATCCCCTTACTTGCTGTAAATAACTATATTGACAAAATACGTTAAATGAATACGTTAACTTGAGACCAACCATAATTTCTTTTAGCCCTTGTTTTATCGCTTTTTAAAATCTGTGTTAAACCTTAAGTTTTTAAGATGATAGGTTAATTCCAGTCAAATTATAATACTCATTTTTAAATTATTTCACACAACAATAAACATGTGAATTATATCCCTGATGTCCAATCAAAACATCACAGGCAATTTTAAATACAGCTTGAAGGATATTTTCATCTGCTGTGCACAGCTTCAAATGTACCTCCTTAGGTCTGGCAAAGATCCTGTCACATCGATAAGACAAGAACTGGGCAAATGTTTCAAAAATTGCATAGCAGCATGATGCTATTACAAACACTGATTTAACTTCAGACAATAAATATGGTCAAATATTAATAATTGACATCACAAATAAAACAAATGTAGACCAAGCATATGGCGAATTTGCTTTGATTAATTTCAATTAGGAATTTCTCTCAATAACATTGTTTTTATTTTATGGATAAACTCTCCCATCCATATCTTAGTTGCACTGCATTGGCAATAGAGCCCTCTTCTGGTGAAAAATAGAATGTTTCAACACAGGTTTCTTAGATCAAAGAGTGCTGGCGTTAGGATACTGCTCTCAGTTAAATGATTAAAATGCTTATTTTCAAATGAGCTGTGGTTTATTTTATAAAGAAGAATACATTGAGAAAATGTGTACTCGAGAGGGTACGGAGGAGATTCACCAGGATGTCACTTGGGCTGGAGCTATTCAGCTATGAAAGGAGACTGGACAGGCTGGGAAGTTCTGAGGAAGTGTTACCGGACTCAAAACATTAACTGACTTTTCTTCACAGATGATGCCAGACCCACTGAGCTTCTTCAGCAACTTCTGTTTTTGTTCTGGATAGGCTGGGATTGTTGATTTCATTTTTTTTATTTCTTGAGAGCAGAGAAAGCTGAGGGGAGATCTGATTGAGATGTAAACGTTTCTGAGGGGTAGACAGTGGAAAAAAAAACTTTTCCTATTTTAGTAGAGGGGTCAATCACCAGGGAGCACAGTTTTCAAATCTCCAGCATAGCAGTTCGTTGTTTTGTTATAATGGCACAGTTTGAAAGTAAGGAGAAAGAGTTTTAGAGGGGATTTCAGAAAAAAAGTCATCCAGATGGTGATGGGTACCTGAAACTTGCTATCTAAAAGGGTGATAAAGGCAGGAAGCTCAAGACGTTTAATAAATATTTAGATGAGTCCTTGAAACACTATAGCATACAAGTGCTCGAAAATGGAGCAAGAATAGATAGGTCCCTGATGGCTGGTGTAGGCAGGATGAGATCACACTATTTTACTATGTTGTAAAAACTCGATGACTCCGACTTGATTGTTATTACACTGATAAATATGGAGTTTTCTTTTTTGTGAGGAAAAAGTGATCATATAAGGACCTCTGAAAAAATCAATTCAGCTATATTGAACAGAAAGTGAGTATGTGCGATGGACACAAAACATTCATTTATTTTACAAAGTTTTATTAAGCAGCAAGTATACATCTACTCAGCAAATCAAGCAAGCCACTGAGTAGTGAGTAGTAGTTCTTTTGATGATAAGTAGATGCAATTTCCAGTGGACTGACAGATTTTGGAAGGTAATAGCAATTATTTAATGAGACAAATAAAACATAACTAAACCTATTTCAGCAAAGTGAGTGGAACTAGTGTCTAAATATTTTGTTAACAATCTGTCATATGTCATCAGAATTTTGGTTCCTTTTGTGGGAAATTAAACATTTGTATGTGCAAATACTCATAACTGTAAACTTTCAGTTATGGCATTTAATTTTAATAAAAATCTTCAATGCAATTAAATAAAATAAATGAGCAGAGAGGAACATTTCATTTGTGCAGACATACACATACCAATGATGTCAAACCCTAAGAAATAGTGCAAAATGCATAAAATGTCAGATAATTGGTGCACTTACAAAATAAACTATTGCTTTCTTAATCTAGCTTATTTGCTTCTGAGCATATTTATCAATCCATGTTCTTACATCTTGTTAGATTTTGGCTTCCATGAAAGTGATTTCATAGTTTGTTTGGAGAGGACAGTGAGAATATTGTTTTTTTGTTGTAGTAATGCTGAACTCTTTAGAGGGTTTATTGAGTTGCAATATTACTGTGTTACTGTATTATTACTGTGCTGTCACTGTAATAATACAGTAATATTACAGTATTACTATATTATAATATAGTAATTATTACATTACTATATAATATTGTATTATATATAATAGTATTATTATATAGTACTTGTCACTGGAAAATTGTTTATATCTTAACTTTTGAGCTACTGATATGTAATCTCTACAATCATCTTCTTTATTTCAATCTCAATTTCCTCATGTATTTCACATGTTATAAACCATATATGTGGTAAACACTATCAATATATCTGATTTTGACTCTAATATTTCTGCCAATATATAGGATTGAAAATTATGGTGTAAGTATTTGTAATGAGAAGATTAACTGAAAACTTGGAATATTTCTTATGTAAACACTTACATAAACAACCGTGTAAATCATGGTTGTTCTTGAACATAAGAACAAGAAGCAGGAGTAGGCAATTCAGCTGCTCCACCATTTAATGTGATCACGGTTGATGTCATCGCAGTCCCGACTCCACTTTCCTGCTCTCTCCATGTGAAGCTTTAGCCCTTTGCTAATTAAAAATCTGTCTAGCTCCTCCTCAAATTTATTCAGTGTCCCAGATCCACTGCACTCTGGGAAGTGCCTAGAAATTGCCCCACAAGAAGAAATATCTGTTAAACATCTACTTGTCAATTCCCTTTAGCATCTTACTTACCTCAATTTGATCACCTCTCACCTTTCTAAACTCGGGCAGGTATAGGTTTAAACTACTTAATCTGTCTAGAAGGCAAGCATTTATCTCTGGAATTAATCAAATGAACCATTACTGAACTGCCTCCAATTTAATTATGTCTTTCCTTGGGTAAGGGACCCAAAACGGTGTGCAGTACTCCGGCCTTGTACAGTTGCAACAACATTTGCCTACTTTTATACTCCATTCCTTTTGCAATATTTGCCAAAATTCCATTTTCTGTTCTTATTACCTGCTGTACCTGCATCCTACCTTTCTGCAACACATATATGAGGAGATCCAGATCTCTGCACCAAAGCATTTTGCAGTTTCTCTTCATTTAGAAAATAAGTTGTCATTTTATTCTTCTTCACAAAGTGAACAAAGTCAACGACTTAATGTTTTATTTGTAAATGTTCTGGTGTGCCTTTTCTGTTCAGTAACTATAATTTTGGTGATCTTTTGTTTGCTCAACTTTGCACTCCAGGATAGTGATTTCTGACTTGCTGACTTGGTTCTTTCATTTTCATTACCTGTTGGTATCGTGGGCCCAAATAGATTGTGGGTTGCAAACACGTGCTTTTTGTTGCCGGCTTCCTCTGCACACAGTCAGGACTAAATAGCATTGTTATGAGGATGTGATGGTTAAGGCCAGTGAATGCATGCTCACATGATATCTCCTACTCCAAACCACCAACTTCTGCTGTCTGCTTCATGCACCACAGCCCCATCATATGCCCATCTTGAATGGTTCTGAGGGCTTGCACCTAATATCCAAACAGCCAACTTCACCATCCCATACCTTCCAATACCGCCAGCATCGCACCCACCTCTTGTTGTATTCACATACCTTCAGACACTCAATTATAGCTCACCCATCACCCATATCAGGAACTGCCAGTCTCCCATCTCTCTTATGGAACAAGGTGAGACATAATAGCAGAGCAGAATTGGTGTGAGCTGAGGATACCTGAATCCTCTGAGTCCTAAAATGAGATGATTCTTAGCATCATGGGGCTACCACAAATGAGCCCAAAATATCTAGCAGCACTGAGAACATTGAGGATGACAGCCTTTCAGTCCTTTTCAACACCCAAATACCCTCAAGTTCACACTCTGATAAGATGGATACGCTGCAAATAGTGTGACCATGGTCAGTCTTTCCTTATTCCACCCTGTCCCATTCCTTCTACTACCTGTATCCTTCTGAGTTCCTGCTTTTGAACAGCCAATAACTGCTGCCTGTCTAGCCACAGCAATCTGAGGAGCAAGAAAGAGAGAGAAACGGCACAGCACTAATGAAGTCTCATCACTTGATCTGCCAGTTGGAGCCACTAATTTAGGTAATGGCATAGCAAGCCCCCCCATCTAGAGGCTAGTATAGACTTGGGATCATCATGTGCTGGGACATCCAAGCATGGCTGGTGGGGGCCGGGGAGGGGAGGGGGTGTGGCATGGCGAGGTTGGGGGGGGGGGCGTGCGGGTTATGGGGGAGGGGGTGTTGGTGGTTGGTGGAATGGATGATTTGTTTTCCAGTTCTGAGAGACAGGATCACAGAGGAGTTCTGTGGTAGATGACTGATGAGGTCACTATGAGGCAGCATACGGGAGAGCATTGTGTACACATACCAAGGAACTGGTTGGATACATTGGCTGGCCTGGAAGATAGCTGCTATTAACATGAAAGCACATGGAAGAGTCTGCCTGCAGTTAGGCAGAAGTCACTGTTCAGAGTTTATACACAATGCCACCTTTGCTCGATATTCTGTCAGGTTGTAGACCCAGAGACACTGTCGATGCTGTTCCCCAAGATTTTGCAGCTTTTGTATTGACAGTTCTCAGTCATCCTAGAAAGGATGCAGTGAAACTATTTCGGAAATCTAGGAACTCATCATAAAGTTTGCAAAAATGCTCCAGATTATCAATGACAATAGATACATATATTACAGTGCAACCTGCAAGGAATTTCACAAGGAAAAGGGTGCATACAGGACAGTCCCTGTGTATTGGAAAGTTGTATGTGCCTGCTATCCAGCTGGCTGGTGTAACATCAGGATTAGCAGTTTGGACCACACAGATCCAGGTTATGTCAATCACTCATTAATTCATGAGGGTCAGACTGTAAGATGAACCCCAAATCGATTAGATTAGATTAGATTCCCAACAGCCCAACAAGTCCACACCGACCCATCAAAGAGCAACCCACCCTGACAAATGCACCTAACACTACGGGCAATTTAGCACGGCCAATTCACCTACCCTGTACAACTTTGGACTGTGGGAGAAAACCGGAGCACCCAGAGGAAACCCATGCAGACACAGGGAGAATGTGCAAACTTCACACAGACAGTTGCCCGAGGGGGGAATTGAACTTGGGTCCCTGGCGCTGTGAAGCAGCAGTGCTAACCACTGAGCCACTGTGCCTTCAACTCTCCAATATTACAAAACTTTAGCTATTTTTAAAAATACTTTCGATATTAACTTGTTTAACGTTATTAACCACCATTACCTGTTTAGCTGCTGTTGATAAGTCAACCTTCATCCCAGGATTAATCCCAGGAAACAGCCAAGTGACTCACTTTTGAGCCGCCTCCAATACCAGTACATTTTTCTTAAATACAGAAATGAAAACTATACATGGTACTCCACGTATGGCCTCACCAACACTCTTTACAATTGAAGCAAGTCTTTTCTATTTTCAACATTCAAGTCCCCGGCAATAAAGGCTAAAATTCCATGTGACTTCTTAATTACATAGAGTCATAGAGATGTACAGCATGGAAACAGACCCTTCGGTCCATCCCATCCATGCCGACCAGATATCCCAACCCAATCTAGTCCCACCTGCCAGCACCCGGCCCATATCCCTCCAAACCCTTCCTATTCATATACCCATCCAAATGCCTTTTAAATGTTGCACCACTCCCTCTGGCAGCTCATTCCATACACGTACCACCCTTTGCGTGAAAAAAGTTGCCCCTTAGGTCTCTTTTATATCTTTCCACTCTCGCCCTAAACCTATGCCCCCTAGTTCTGGACTCCCCGACCCCAGGGAAAAGACTTTGCCTATTTATCCTATCCATGCCCCTCATAATTTTGTAAACCTCTATAAGGTCACCCCTTAGCCTCCAACGCCCCAGGGAAAACAGCCCCAGCCTGGTCAGCCTCTCCCTGTAGCTCAGATCCTCCAACCTTGGTGACATCCTTGTAAATCTTTTCTGAACCCTTTCAAATTTCACAACATCTTTCCGATAGGAAGGAGATCTGAATTGCATGCAATATTCCAACAGTGACCTAGCCAATGTCCTGTACAGCCGCAATATGATCTCCCAACTCCTGTACTCAATACTCAGACCAATAAAGGAAAGCATACCAAATACCTTCTTCACTATCCTATCTACCTGTGACTTCACTTTCAAGGAGCTATGAACCTGCACTCCAAGGTCTCTTTGTTCAGCAACACTCCCGAGGACCTCACCATTAAGTCCTGCTCAGATTTGCTTTCCCAAAGTGCAGCACCTCGCATTTATCTGAATTAAAGTCCATCTGCCACTTCTCAGCCCATTGGCCCATCTGGTCCAGATCCTGTTGTAATCTGAGGTAACCCTCTTCACTGTCCACTACACCTCCAATTTTGGTGCCATCTGCAAACTTACTAACTGTACCTCTTATGCTCGCATCCAAATCATTTATGTAAATGACAAAAAGTAGAGGACCCAGCAACGATCCTTGTGGCACTCCACTGGTCACAGGCCTCCA
>NC_057722.1:48013377-48033720 GCF_004010195.1 Chiloscyllium plagiosum | reverse complement strand
TGTCATCCAGCATTCCCTATTCCTACCAGCCTTCCCTTTCACCCTGACAGGAATATACTTTCTCTGGATTCTTGTTATCTCATTTCTGAAGGCTTCCCATTTTCCAGCTGTCCCTTTACCTGCAAACATCTGCCTCCAATCAGCTTTTGACAGTTCTTGCCTAATACCGTCAAAATTGGCCTTTCTCCAATTAGAAATTTAGAACTTCGACTTTTAGTTCAGCTCTATGAGTTCTTGCCTAATACCGTCAAAATTGGCCTTTCTCCAATTAGAAATTTAGAACTTCGACTTTTAGTTACAGCTCTATGCTAATTTATGGTTCATAAACAGGAAAACCCAGATCCCTCTGTGTGCACCCTTTTTCGAGTCTCTCTCCATTTAAATAAAAGTCTGCCTTTTGATTCTTCCTACAAAATTCTGTTGACAGGTTTTAGCCCATGCACTAAACCTATCTGTATCCCTTTCCAGATTCATTCTATTACTGTCTATCTGTGGCAGAAGAAGTGGATGTTTGAGGATGTGGTGCCAATCGAGTGGGTTGCTTGCTCTTGGATGGGTGTCAACCTTCCTGAATATTGTTGGAGCGAGATGTATCCAAACATTGGGGGGTGGGAAGGTGGTATTTCATAAGATCCCTGACCAGTGCCTGTAAGTAGCAGGGAGACAGGAGGTGAGTTACTTGCTGCAGGATTCCTAGCCTCTCACTTGCTCTTGTAGTCACAGTATCTATGACTAGACCAGAAGTGTTTCTGGTCAATGATAACCACAAGACGTTGAATGTAGGATATTCAGTGATAGTAACACCATTGAATATTAAGACTTGATGGTTAGATTCTTTTTTGTTTGAAATGGTCCCTGTCTAACATGAATGTTACTTGCCACTTCAGTTCAAGCCTATATGTTATAGAGATCTTGCTGCAGTTAGGCACGGACTGCTTCAACGTCTGAAGAGTCACAAATAATAATGAAGCTTGTGGAATCATCAGCTAACATCTCTAATTCTGACATTGATGAAGCAGCTGAAGCTACTTGGGCCTAGGATATAACCCTGAGGACCTCCTGCAGATATTGTCCTGGAGCTGAGACGACTGACTTGCAACAACCATATTCCCTTTGTATTAAGTATGACTGTCCAGCAGAGACCTTTCCTCGCCAGATTGTTATCCACTCCATTGTCTATCCAAATGTTCTCTCTCTTTAGGATCTATCCTCACCTATCGTTTACTCCTTCACCTCTCTCCTCACCCAATCGTCTGCATGTAAATCAACTTTTTCCACCTACTATCTGAGAAAGGGTCACCAGAACCAAAGCGTTAACTCTGATTTCTCTCCACAAATGTTGCCAGACCTACTGAGCTTTCCCAGCACATCCTGTTTTTGTTTGATTTACAGTATCCACAGTCCTTGCGGTTTTTATTTAGAGATATTTCCTTATTAATTTTTATTGTCTTTAGTTTTGCTGAGGCTCCTTGAGGTTGGTCAAATGAAGCCTTGATATCAAAGGTGGTCACTGTCACTTCTGTAATCCAGCTCTTTTGTTCATGTTTGAACCAAGGCTGTAATGACGTTAGAAGCTGAGTGACTCTAGCAGAACCCAAACTGAGTTGCAGTGAGCAAGTTATTGTTAAATGCTGCTTGATGGCCCTACTGCTGACTCCTTCCATCACATTATTGATGTTTGAGGGTCAACTGATGGGTAGTAATTGGCTGGGCTGGAGTTTTCCTACTTATTATGTACAGGAATAACCTGTTAGAAATCATACAATCACCTGATGAAGGAGCAGCTCTCCGAAAGCTGGTGCTTCCAAATAAACCTGTTGCACCATAACCTGGTGTTGTGTGATTTCTAACTTTGTACACCCCAGTTCAACACCAGCGTCTCCAAATCAGGAATAACCTGGGCATTTTTCCACTCTGCTGGATGTAGCGTTGTACCTGTGGTGAAACAGCTTGGCTAGGGTTGTGGCAAGTTCTGGAACATAAGACTTCAGTACATTGCTGGAATTTGTTCAGGCCCATAGCCTTTGCAGTATCTGGTGCCTTCAGTCAGGTTTTGATATTGTATGGAATGAATCAAATTGGCTGAAGACTGGCAGGTGTAGCTGGGGACTTCCAGATGAGGCAAAGTTGGATCATTTTCTTACCATGTCTGACTGGAGATAGTGGCAAATGTTTCATTCTTATGTTTAGTACTGACATGCTGAGTTCTCCCATTACTGCGGATGGGGATATTTATCAAGCTGCCTCCTTCAGTGAGTTATTTGATTGTACACCAATATGCATGAGCAGTTGCAGTAGGACTGCACAGCTTAGGTAAGATCTATTAGTTGTGGAATCACTTGCTGTTAAAGCTGTTTGGCATGCAAATGCCCTGTAAAAACATGGCTGCCAAATGCCTGCATATGCTGTTTTGTCACCAGGTTCACATCTCATCTTTTGGTATGATGTCCCAAAGAAGCATCACTGGATCCGAAACAACAACTCTGCTTTCACTTGACAGACGATGCCAGATCTGCTGAGTTTTTCCAGCAATTTCTGCTTTGATTCACTTTTAGGTTTGCCTGATGCTGCTCCTGGCATGTCCACCTGCAGTCTTCATTGAACTAGGTTTGATCTCCTGGCTCAGTGGTAAGAGTTGATTTGAGATATGTGAGATCATGAGGTTGTAAATTACGATTGAGTCCAATTCTACTGCTGCTGATGGCACACAGCATCACATAGATTCCTTCTCTTGAGTTGCTAGATCTCATTTCATGATAGTGCCATACAACACAATAGAGGGTATCCTTTATGTCAAAAGGAGACTTTGTCTCCACAAGGACTGTGTCACTTCTATGATTCTGTAATGCACAGATGCATCTGTAGAAGGTAGATAGGTGAGAATAAGTTCAAATATGTTCTTCCCTTTTGTTGGCTGATATGTTTTTCAAGCCCATTCTCCTGCCTTCTCCCCATAACAGTGATCCCTTTACTAATCAAGAATCTATCTATCTTTGTCTTAAATAGACTCAATGGCTTGACTTCCACAGTCTTCTGCAGCAACAAATTCCATAGATTATCCACCCTCTGGCTCATGGATTCAGTTCCAAAGGGTTGTTCCTTTACTCCGAGGTTGTGCCCTCGGGTCCAAGTCCCTTTTCCTAGTGGAAACATCTTCTCCACATCCACTCTATCCAGACCTGTCAGCATTCTGTCAGTTTCAATGAGATTCTCCCCCAACCTTCTAAATTCCATCAAGTACACACAGTCCTCAGCTGTTCCTCATATGACAAGCCCTCACTCCTAGGATCATTCTTGTAAATCTCCTTTGGACCCCCTTCAATGCCAGGACAATCCTTCCTTAGATACAGAGCCTAAAACTACCCCCAATGTTCCAAATGCAGTCTGACCAGAGCCTTATATAACCTCAGCTGTATACCTCTGTTCTTATATTCTTGCCCTCTTGAAATGAATGCTAATATTGAACTTGCCTTCCTGACAACTGAACATTCAAGTTTACCTTAAAAGAATCCTGAACATGAACTGTCAAGTCCCTTTGTGTTTCAGATTTCCAAAGCCTTTCTCCTTTACCACATTTACTTAAAGATTTAAAGTTTATTTAAAGGTGGGGGGTGGGGAGTTATTCAACGATCAACTGTCTGTTACTTTGTTTGGCACAATATTCCTCTTTTGTTTTAAAAAGAAACCTCCGACTCAACTTGAGAAAGGGAGATTCAACAGAGAGGTAAAAGCAGTACACACATATGAAAAAATAGTAATGTTTGAAATATTTATTTTGGGAAGTGCAATATATCAACATCAATAAACCATGTGGATGGATTGTACATTTACTTTTTGTCACTTAGTGACAAAAATACATTTCTCGTATAGGGTTCTGGTCTGGTTGAGTTAATGAGATAAAGTAGATGTACAAACGTCTGAAGCAAGTCTCCTGTCAAAATAGTAAAGTAATAGTGACTCATTATTTCCAACTATTGAATTCTACATGTTAGAAAACTTGGACATTTATTTGCACATGATCTGATGTTACCTTAATTTGATTAGAAATCTAAGTACTTTATTTCCTCCCGTGCAACTTATTTTGCTGCAAAGACTTAGAAAGAAAGCAATTACAAAACAAAAACAAAGATTAATGAGCACGAATAATGCATTAAATTTTTCTATATTACTTAGCTGTTCTGTTAATTTTTAAATTTTGTATATCATACAATTTCTCAATGCCCTGCTATTTGATACAATGGTACACACTAGTTATGTTTGTATTGTGATCATATACTTTAATTTCAGCATTTATGATATACTTGAGGAACTTTTTACACCCAGCTCCTTTCAACACTGAGCAATATTCCAAGTTCTTCTATTGCAACAAAATCTCACCCCTCACAAAAGTCTCATCTCACAAAAATATATAAATTCTAATTTTCCTCAACTTTTATTTTGAAAGTGAAATTAATAGTTTTTGATTATGGTTCCTCTATAGAAATGTTTGTGGACTGCTCTTTCAACGGCATTTTGCTGATGACATAAAAAGCTGCCTTATCTTACGTTCCATGAGCACCATTCATTTTTCTTTGTTATCATAACTGACTTGTATCATTATGCTTATTTGTATTGGAGGCTATTAATAGTTTCTATATATGGAAATGACCAAAGAATTACTATTGTGTGTTTCTTCTTCAGCTTCAGAATGCGAAGGATTGTAAATGTGTGACTTGACATTACTATCCTGCTGATTGTCCATACTCGGACTCTGCATTTGTAGCACTGCATTGAAAACAATGTCATCCCTTAGTTCTTCCTCCACTTTCAGATCTGAGCATTACAGCAACTACAGGCAACAATCCTCAGGCGATCCCTGCTTCGACCAATACCTACATGCAGCACGGACTTTATTTGAAGATGAAGTGGAAAAATCATCATCCTTCAGGAATGGTCACTTTTCAAGACCAAGGAATGAGTCTTTTGGATACACAGGTTTGGCTTTTAATATCTCTACTTTCCTTTTGGATTTTGATTTCAGTGGTAATGTAATTTTTTTTCAGATCACTAGCTCTTGCTTTGTAACACAACTGAACTAAAACTATTTAATTTTAAAGAATTATTAATTTAAAATAAATTCTACCTCCAATTGTCATATCTATTAAAATATCATTACTCTAGGAGGAAGCACCTAACTACCAATTTTTACCATATGGCAAAAATGGATTCTTTAAATTTCACAGCTTTCCAAGTAATGTTTAAATGAACAGTTTTAATCATGACTAAAAGGGTTATATTGCAGCAAGTAATTAGTTTATTATTTATTTCTGCTCCAGATCTTACGTAAATTCAAAGTATCTGGGGAGTAAATTGCATCAGAGGCACCATAGGTAGAATTTTCCTATTTCCAGTTGATATGTGGTCAGGTGAGTTTCATTGTTCAATGACTCTCCTTGAGCGGTCTTCCACACTTGATCCTTAATTTTGCAATGGGGGTTTTTGGGCACATTTCTCAAGGAATTGCATAGTTGATGAGGGATGGGCATTGCTGGGGCTTCCAACTCCACAAACCCTTGCTGCAATATTTCAAGCTGGACTGCACACCCCTGCCCTTGTCACTATGGTGCTAGAGCTTCCACACTGAGGAAGAAAGCTCGCTGCCCACTTCACAGACAGGGACCTGAAGGCGTTGGTGGATGAAATGGTGTAGGGGAGAGCAGTCCTTTTTAAGCTGACCAGCACAGGAGGTCGCACCATGAGATCCAGCCAGCGTAAACACAAATAGCAGTCCCTTGTCAGTGCTATGTCCTGAGTGAAGTAGGATGCCTAACAGCACAAGACAAAGTTCAAGATTCTTCTGTAACTGCAGGGTAACTGCATCATCTTCTCTCTGCTACCTTGCACTCAACAGGGCCAGAGTTCTCACTAGTGCTGCCTGTGCACATGCACCTCAGCAAGGCTCAGGGACTACAACTCTCACTGTTGCAGGCATAATGTCCATTCAAAGATTCACACCCACCTCACCCTCCCAAACTGCAAACCCTCCCTGCTCTCTGTGCTTCCTACTCACTCAGTGGAGACACCTCACCACCTCTCCTGTTTCCGTATCACCATTAACTATTCTTCCATCTCCTTCAAGTGAATGTAATCCCTTCTGAGGAAGGGTTACTTGACCTGACATGTTAACTCTGATTTCTCTCCACAGATGTTGCCAGACCTGCTGAGCTTTACTAGCAATTTCTGTTTTGGTACTTAATCCCTTCCTTTGTCTCATTTCATAAGTCCCACGACCAGGTCAAGAACAGTGGGGGCGGGTAGAGTCACTAACATCAAGCTCCCTATTGTCTACAAGGAGAATGTTCTGGATTTAGCTGGAGAACAGCACAACTATCTATGGTGATGAGAGATCTCAATGGCCAAACAGCTTCATTGTGCTGTGTTGCTCTCTCATTCATAATTCATCTGCACAAGCTTCTGTCCTTCTTCTATACAGGCACTAGCGACACCTAGTGAAGCTCTGCAAAGGAGATAGGGCCAGATGCCTTCCACTTTACCTCTACCTCTGAGGAGGAACCTGCTAAACCCTCAAAGCAGGCATTGACAAGACTTTCACCTGCCCCCTCCACCAGCTCGAAGACTTTCACCCTGGAAGGTACTGTTTCCAGATTAGATTTGGGAGCACAGTCTGGTGAGCACATCACTGATATGTCTCTGCAGCTGGTTTGAGGAGGAAACACCCTGGGTCCCTGACACTCTCCGAAGATTGCCAGCGACCAGGTACCTGCCTAGCCTTTGGCACAAGGTGAGCCCCCAGACTTTTCCATTAAGGACGCCATCAGAATGCACATACAGAGACAGGAATATCGGGCAGGTTTGTCAGAGACACTCGGTAAAGCAGATTAAAGGAAGAAGGAGTCCACCAAAGTTACAAGTCTGGAGCTGGCTCCAGCATGTATACATTTGACTGCCTCTGTGGGCAGGAGACTCAGGTCCATTATTCTGTCTGCCAGATACACATACAGGCCTGCATTCTATCATTCCAGTCATAGGTGCTCAGAATCAATGGCAAGGCAAGAGGGGCGATGGATTTTAACACCACTTTGGGTTCCCCTTCCTTTTGGGGAGAAAGCATGGTGCCAATAGGTACTCAAAGGCCGGAAGAGTAATGCACAGGCCACTCAGGAGCTTCTGCTTAGGAGACGCCAGAGACTCCACCTTTCCCCTCATCTCATGCCAAAGGCTGAAGATGTGGAGAGTATGCTTAATTCAGGTCAGGACATTCTTTAACAGGTCTGGGCTAGCAGTGAAAGGTGGGACAGCACCTAGACATAGTTAGATGATGAAGAAGGAGAAACCTAGGGTGTAGAAGTGCAACATCACTATAAATATCTTTTCACCTTGGAAACATATCTTCACTTACACTGTTAAAAAGTCTACAGTCTCTTTAATCTTTGCTGTTGGACATGATTAAGCAACATGATTAAGCGAGCCTTATCTTCATCCTCATCTAGTCATCTGACCTACACTTTATTGACTTCAGTTCCTTCGATCCATAGGCAGCATTTCCAAATCCACAACTCCACTTCCATCTAGAAGGACAAGGGCAGCAGATATATGGGAACACCATCAGCCTGCAAGTTCCCCTCCAAGCCACTCACCATCCTGAATTGGAAATATATCACCATTCCTTCACTGCCGCTGGATCAAAATCCTGGAAATCCCTCCCTCAGTGCATTGTGGTTCATAGAATCATAGGGCCAACCTACAGCATATGGACTGCAGCATTTCAAGGCAGCAGCTCACCATTATCTTCTCAGGGGAAACTAGCAACCAGCCTGTGGTGTTCATAACCCATGAATGAATCAAGTAAAATAGTTGTGAAGGGCACTGCATACCACAATGATGTGGGACACCTTTGCTATACAGCAAGGATCTGCCAGGATGGTGCAGACATCAAAACCTCATCTTGAAGATGCCTACGGTCTATTCCACTATAGTCTTGGTTGAAGCATGAGCAGCATTGTAACCTTGTGTGTTAGTCTGGAGGAGTTTTAAAAGAGTCATGTAGCATGTTTTGGAGGGGGTAACACTTGCCTCTCAGTATCCATCCTTGTACAGATCAAGGCCCTTGGAGTGACTCAGGACTCTTTGCGTTCTCTAGTATGTATGCACTATGGCAGCTCCAAAAATACCTGGCAGAACTTGGTTTTGATGGCCCCACATAATTTGAACCTTGATGGAGGAAAAGCCTTTTCTGTTGACAAACTTTGCAGGTTGGTAATAGGGTGCTCTCCAAACAATGTGGGTGTGGGCTGTCACACCCTGTGTCAGGGGATAGCTAACGATTGTGGAGAATTCCACTGTCTGGGCTCCTGCATTCTCCATGTCACAGGGGAAGGATATGAATAGCTGTGCTTTGGAAAAAGAAATGCATTTATGGATTGAGGTTTGTGAGATGTCATACAGATCCTCAACTGCTCCTTGAAACAAGCCACCACAATGAAAATTCAAGAGAGTTGTGACCTTGATGGCTATTTGGATGGAATTGTCACCCAGTCCTTTTGAACCTCCAGGTTCTCATCCAGCAGATGATACAAATGACAGGGACAACCTTAAGTGGTTCCTGTATTGTCTTTCAAATAGTTGAAGCAAATGTCAGTGAGGCCTGTAGATCCAGGATCACAACATGCAGTTCCACCTGCTTGAAGGATCTTCATCTGCTGTTTCTCCCTCTGGAGACTGTGCTAACAGACACAGGGAGATTGTGTTCTTGCAGATGAAGCAATAATCGCTGTCTCCTTCTACGTTGTCTTGACAGTTGCACCAAGGCCAGTGCAGCAATGGTGCTGTCCGTGCGAAACCTGTGACTAGATAATCTGTGTGCAATGTCAGAAAGATAATGTGGTTTTTGATGAAGGAACTCCTGTGTGCTCTCAACCATCACAATGAAACCTCAAGTTATGCCCTCAGTGTGGCACAGAGGCTCCCCAAAGATGTCATTGACATTCCCTGCTAAAGGGCTATGAGGCACATGACCTTGTCCAGTTGTAACTTGCATTTCCCAAAGTTTTCATGCAGCATTGCAAGCGGAGCTCTATCACTAAGCTGTCATCGCTCCACCCTCTTCACTCCCAAAATAAACAAGCTCCTTTCTGTATCATAGATCATGTCCTTAAATACTTATAGTTCAGTATATGAATCTGACAGCTGCAAAGTGTTGTTCTCCAGTGCTTGTTGTGGAATATGGTTGTAAAATGAGTTCTTCAGTTCCCACTTCTAAGTGCGTTGTTCTTATTACAGTTCTTTTGCTAGCAAGTCAAGAAGTCAATTTGTGCACACAATGCAATGATCATAATTGCTTGAAGCTGTGAATTTCAATATACATTCCTGGATAATGAATAACCTGTGGATACAATGCATATTAAAGCCAGATGAGTGGCGTGTCTGAATCAGTGAAGGTATGTTTAATGCAAGTGTCCCTCGAAGAGGCTCTAACACAGAAAGTTTTAATCTGGTTCTGAATAAAAACGTAGTAATTTAACTTGCTCACTTTGCACAGCCATTTAGTGCAGTTAGGATTTGTTCTGATGTGGCAAAGTTCCAACTTCATTTCAACGAGAATGATATACAGGCTCCATCTGTAGCATACAAATTCCACACAACCTCTCTCCCTGCATCCACCACCTCTTCTTGTTTCCTTGTGTTGCTGTTCTTCATCTATTCATCTCCAATGAATAACCAATCAGCCTCCCCCACTTTCTGTTGCATCTCTTTACATAAGTACTAATGCAACCCATTTTCACTTAGAGTCCATGACTTTGGAGTTTCCCATGTCCTGTTTGTTGGACACCTCCTGCACAATATGGAGCACACTCAGTCCCTTCCCATTCACTAAGGTTCCACCTTACTATCTCCAATTGCCTCCTATCAGTGTCTCCATTCCCTCAGTGATACTATGCAATGAAGCTCATTCCCAGACTTCAGCTGTCCAATTCCTATAAGACTCCACGGACTGATCCCTGACAATTTCAATGGGCAGCACAGTGGCTCAGTGGTTAGCACTGCTGCTTCACAGTGCCAGGGACACAGGTTTGATTCCCACCTCGGGCGACTATCTGTGTGGAGCTTGCACATTCTCCCCATGTCTGTTTGGGTTTTATCCCACAATCCAAAGATGTGTAGGTCAGGTGAATTGACCATGCTAAATCGCCCATAGTGATACATGCTTTAGTCAGGGGTAAATATAGGGTTGGGGAATGGGTCTAGGTGTGTTACTCTTCAGAGGGTCAGTGTAGACTTGTTGAGCTGAAGGGCCTGTTTGCATATGATACGGAATCTAATCTAATTATTGACCAACATTCCAGAACTGATGATGGCCCAATCCCCAGACCACAACTACACGAATCAGAAGAGTTTCTTGTATGATGTGATGGCTTGACTGATACTAGTCTTCCTTATCCCACTAAGACCGGCTCCCTCCCCATCTTCTTTGACTTTCGCACTGCATATGTTTCAAGCAAATAGTGATCTATTTGCTACGCAAACTGTTGACACATTACTGCAGGTGTTGTGCTAATGTAGCATGGTGCCGCACAGCAACATGTCCATCACCGTTACTGTTCAGTGCTCTCCACCTACCTCTCCCTCTGTTTTACAGAGAGGAGTGTTTGGTGGAGAGCCAAGTGACTGGTAGCCTGTAACTGAGCACTACAGCCCCTGTGTGTGGTAAAAATAATGAGAGTCACAGGCAGCCTGCAATTCAGTGTTAACGTCAGTGAGTGTATGCTAAAAAAGCAGTGCGAAGCATCGAGGCTAGCCCCTTCCAAATAAGCAGTAAACAGCAGGAGTGCTAACAAAGCTAAGAGCCAGGATCCTGCGCAGATGCATGTGACTCCTTGCACAATACGAATTGATGGAAGCATACACATCACAGGTATCCCTGCGTTCCAAAATAAGGTCCTCAAGGTCTGAACAGGTGTGAATGTTTGATCAAAGCAGACATGCAATAATGAGTCTGATGGTTTTCTTATTTCAAAAATATATATTATGTATTTATAGATGATTTTTTAACAATATATATTTTATTGAAAAGTAGATTTTTTAAATATTACAACAAATACAAAACAATACAATACAAAGAAAGAACACAAGAAAAGTAAAAAACCCAACCCATTGTACAAATGTATAATAATATATAGAAAATATATATTTAAAAAACCAACTAACTGTTTAACTAAATAAATAATAACTAACAACAAACTAATAGATAGTAATAACACAACTCAGCCAAGCAAGACAGTCATATGTTCGCAGTTCCTCCTCCCTGGATATTGGGCTCGTAAAACACGATCTTTATGGTTATATAAAAGCCCTTGTTAGTGTGGCAAATAAATCTGTGTCCAGGAGGGTTGCCATTTTATAAAAATTCTCAGTTTTGTGGAGTACCATACTTGTGAGAAAATCCAAGGGAATATGCTCCATAACACTCGGGGGGTTCGGGGTGGTGGTGTGTGGATGGTGGGGTGCGGTATTTGATTCCCAATCTAGCAATCTAGCAAGACATTCTTTCTTGTGCAGAAAGTAAGGATTTGAAAAGTTTTTTTCTTATGCGCATCTACAGGGAACATACTGGGTAGGCCAAGAAGAGGAGAGATCAGGTCCTTCTCTGCCCTTACACCCAAAATTCTCTCCATTGCACCTGCCACAGCACTCCAGTATGTTTGAAGCTTCTCACAGGACCAGAGACAATGGGTAAGAGTGCCCGTACAGACCTTGCACTTGGGAAATGTTGAAGATATCCCTGGTTTAAATTTTGACAAAGGGTCTGGAGCCAAGTGGACCATGTGGAGAATATTCAACTGTAAAGCATGGGCCCTATTGCAAATTGATATCTTTCTTGTGTTATCCCAAATACCTTCCCATGCCTCTGAGGAGACCTCATTTTCTATCTCTTTCTCCCAGCCCCTGCAGAGTTGATTGAACTCATATGAGGGGGCACCCCCACCTGATGATATAAAGTGCAGACAGAAAGTGTACTTAGCGAGATTTGAAAAGATTTGTAGCTCAGGTTGAGGTTCTGGATGTAGGTTTGCTCGCTGAGCTGGAAAGTTCATTTCCAGAAGTTCTGTCACCATACTAGATAACATCTTCAGTGGGCCTCTGGGCGAAGCACTGCTGATAATTCCTGCTTTCTATTTATGTGTTTGGGTTTCTTTGGGTTGGTGATGTCATTTCTTGTGGTGATGTCACTTCCTGTTCCTTTTCTCAGGGGATGGTAAATCGTGTCTAACTCGATGTGTTTGTTGATAGAGTTCTGGTTGGAATGCCATGCTTCTAGGAATTCTCAAACGGTCTCTGTTTGGCTTGTCCTAGGATGGATGTGTTGTCCCAGTTGAAGTGATGTACTTCCTTATCTGCATGTAAGGATACTAGTGAGAGGGGGTCATGTCATTTTGTGACTAGTTGATGTTCATGTATCCAGGTGGCTAGTTTTCTGCCTGTTTGTTCAATGTAGTGTTTGTTACAGTTCTTGCACAGCCTTTTGTAAATGACATTAGTTTTGCCTGTTGTCTGTATAGGGTCTTTCAAGTTCATTATCTGCTGCCTTAGTGTGTTGGAGAGTTTGTCGGCTACCATGATGTCAAGGGGTCTGAGTAGTTTAGCAGTCATTTATGGGATGTCTTTGATGTAGGGGAGAGTGGCTAGGGTTTCTGGATGTGTTTTGTCTGCTTGTTTGGGTTTGTTGCTGAGAAGTTGGCAGACTGTGTTCATTGGGTTTAGATCAGAGTGGTGCTGGAAACGCACAGCAGGTCAGGCAGCATCCGAGGAGAAGGAACATCCACGTTTTGGGCAAAAGCCCTTCATCTGGAATGTGTTCATTGGGTACCCATTCTTTTTGAATTCACAGTATAGGTGATTTTCCTCTGCTCTGCGTAGTTCCTCTGTGCTGCAGTGTGTGTTGGCTCGTTGAAAGACCCTATACCGACAACAAGCAAAACTAATGTCATTTACAAAATACCATGCAAGAACTGTAACAAACACTACACTGGACAAACAGGCAGAAAACTAGCCATCAGGATACATGAACATCAACTAACCACAAAATGACATGACCCTCTCTCACTAGTATCCTTACATACAGATAAGGAAGGCCACCACTTTGACTAGGACAACACATCCATCCCAGGACAAGTCAAACGGACATGCATGCGAATTCCTAGAAGCATGGCATTCCAACCCGGAACTCTATCAACAAACACATCGAGTTAGACCCCATCTACCACCCTCTGAGAAAAAGAACAGGAAATGACATCACCACAGGAAATGAAATCACCACAAGAAATGACATCACCAACCCAAAGAAGACCAAAACATCTAAATAGAAAGCAGGAATTATCAGCAGTGCTTCACCCGGAGGCCCACTGAAGAAGTTACCTAGTATGGTGAGGAAACGTCTGGAAATGAACCTTCCAGCTCAGCGAGCAAACCTACATCCAGAACCTCAACCTGAGCTACAAATCTTCTCAAAACCCGCTAAGACCTATGGGCGCAATATGCTGAAAATGGGAAACAAATGCCATCTGACAGAGTGCCACTTGCGAAAAGCTGTACTTCCTGCATGAACGCTGAAGAAAACAGGTACAACCTAAATGTCTTAAATGCAAACCTCCCCTTAACACCCCACTGCCAAAAGAATAGCAGAGCAAAACAGCCATAGAATGCTTAGAGAAATGATTGATGATGCTCACAATAATACAACCGGAAAAGTTTGCACCAAAAATCTTTACTCACTATGCAACAGACCATGCATGGTCAGACACAGTATAACAAGCCATAGATATTAGACAGTGACAAACACAGAAAATGAAAAAAACTAGACCTACAGAAAAAAAACTAGACAAATTTAAACAAAGTAACAACACTGACAACACAGAAGCATGGATAAAAATCTTATCTGACTGACCCTTAATAGACACTGAAAATGCCATCTTAGTAAGAGGATTAAATTACAATTGCCTGGATATGGACAAGAAAGATTTCTTAGCAGCATTACAAACAACACTAAAAGACAACAAACTCACAGAAGAAACCCAGCAAACTATCAGACAGGTAGTCGCACCAACAATAAACAGAAAAAAGGAAGGAAACACACTCAATACACAAGAAAGGAAAGCACTGGAAAGACTAAAAAAAGATAAAAACATTGTTATCCTACCTGCAGACAAAGGACGTTTGACAGTCGTTCTAAATCGAAGAGAATATGTTGAAAAAGTGAACGCACCATTACAGATACCAACACTTACCAACAAGTGGCGACAGACCCGACCCCACAACTAGAGAACCGGATCACAGCCCTACTCAAAAACTTCAGATATCTGGAGAAATAAATAAGGTTGACTTCCAAAAAATGAAACCAAATGGATCCAACACACCACACTTCCACAGATTACCCAAAATTCACAAACCAGGAGCCCCTCTCAGACCTATAGTCTCGCTACTTGGAACACCAACTTACAAATTGACCAAGGAGCTACACCAAAGACTAAAACACTTAGTAGAAGACTCACGCCACTCCATCCACTCCACCCAAAAATTGCTGAAGACCATCAAAGACACTAAGATAGAAGAGGATGAAATAATGGTCTCCTTTGATGTAACAGTCCTGTTTACATCAATCAACATTAACCTGGCCAAGGCAGCACTGACTACAATATTAGAAGACCCAAAGACATATACAGCAAACACTACTAACTTCATCAGCAAGGACAGCATCGTCAAGCCAGTAGACCTATGCCTTACCTCACACTTCACCTTCAATAACAAAACCTACAAACAAACCAATGGAACACCCATGGGATCTCCGATATCAGGGTTCTTAGTAGAGGGAGTAATGCAGAGACTCAAACAAACAGCCCTGCCAACCATTCAAACTTTGGGTCTGCTACGTGGATGACACCTTTGTCATCACTAAACAAAACAAATTAGAGGAAACCTTCAAGACCATCAATAATACTCTTCCTGGCGTAAAATTCACTAAAGAGGAGGAAAACAATAACAAACTGCCATTCAGAGATGTCACAGTAGAGCGAACAGCCAACTTCAAATCAGCATCTAAAGGAAAACAACACACACAGACCAAATATTGAACTACAGAAGCAATCATCCCAACACCCACAAATGAAGCTGCATTAGAGCATTATTTCAACGAACCTACACACACTGCAGCACAGAGGAACTATGCAGAGCAGAGGAAAGTCATTTATACTGTGTATTCAAAAAGAAAGGATACCAATGAACACAGTCTGCAAATTTCTCAGCAACAAACCCAAACAAGCAGACAAAACACGTCCAGAAACCCTAGCCACTCTCCCCTACATCAAAAACATCCCGGAAATGACTGCTAAACTACTCATATCTCTTGGCATCATTGCAGCCCACAAACCCACCAACACGCTAAAACAGCAGCTAATGAACTTGAAAGACCCTATACAGACAATGAGTAAAACTAATATCTTTTACAAAATACCATGCAAGAACTGTATCAAATACTACATTGAACAAACAGGCAGAAAACTAGTCACAGGATACATGAACATCAAATAGCCACAAAATGACATGACTCTCTCTGACTAGTATCCTTACATACAGATAAGGAAGGACATCATTTCAACTGGGACAACACATCCATCCTAGGACAAGCCAAACAGAGACATGCACGAGAATTCCTAGAAGCATGGCATTCCAACCCGGAACTCTATCAACACACATATTGAGTTAGACCCCATCTACCACCCCCCTGAGAAAAAGAACAGGAAATGACATCACCAACCCAAAGAAACCCAAACATATAAATAGAAAGCAGGAATTATCAGCAGTGCTTTGCTCGGAGGGCCATTGAAGATGTTACCTAGTATGGCGATGAAACGTCTGGAAATGAAACTTCCAGCTCAGCGAGCAAGCCTACATCCAGAAAGTGTACTCTTAGCACTGAGCACCTCCCTCTCTATGTTGGATTTGTAGGGATCAGTCAACGAGTAATCTTTTTTTGAATAAAATCCTTAACTTGAAAAAAACAAAAGAGGTCCCTATTAGATAGCTCGTATTTCCATGCTAACTGGCCAAAGAACATCAATGTGTCTCCCTTAAATAAATTGCCCATGCAAGACACACCCCTGCTGCTCAATGTTTAAATCCTGAATGTATCATCAATAGTTGAAATCCCAGCATACCCACTGTAGGTGTAAGAGAAGATGTTTTGCCAATATTGCCTTCCCTCTGCTGAATTGACCTCCATGCTTTAACAGTATTGATAACCATTGGGTTGTGACAATATTCCCAAATTGTCCAAAAACAGCAAGCTAGTAAGGGGGCACCTTGCCTGGGAGGTTTCAATATCTGACCATATTGAAAGAGGGTCCCCACAGGCCCAATCACCCACGTAGGATAAAAGCAAGCTTACTCTGTTGCTTTTAACATCCGGAAGAACCACTCCCCCCCCCACCCCAACAGTCTGTGAGGCAATTGCAGTTCAGCAAATTTAATAAGGGGCTGCTTATGATGCCAAATAAAAGAGCTGAACCAGCCGTTCAGTCTCCTGAACGTTTGCTTATCGAAAATCAGGGGAAGCATTCATATAGGGTATAACAAATGGGGGAGAATATTCTCCTGAATAAATGCTACCCAACCTAACCATGAGACTGGATGTGCCTCCCATCTTTGAAGGTCTTGTTTGATTTTTGTCAAAAAATTGAACAAAAGTAGCTTTGAACAGCCGATTGGGGACTGGAGTAATGAGTATGCCCAAATACACAAAACTCACCTGTGACCACTTAAATGGGAATTGAGATTTGCCCTCACCATACAAGGTAACATCTTCAATGGGCCTCCGAGCAAAGCACTGCTGATAATTCCTGCTTTCTATTTATATGTTTGGGTTTCTTTGGGTTGGTGATGTCATTTCTTGTGGTGATGTAAGACCACCCACAGGCATAGCGTCTGATTTTGCAGGATTAATCTTGTACCCTGAAAAGGCGCCAATTGCACTGATGCATTGTATCAGACGAGGCACCAAAACTGCTGGATTTGACAAAAAAATTAGGACATCGTCCACGTACAACGAAATCGTATATAATTTTGACCCCACTTCTGGAGCCGATATATTGGCATCCCTACGATTGGCCTCTGCCAATGGTTCAATCACCAATGTAAAATGCAATGGTGAAAGGGGATAGCCCTGCCGACTGCTCCTAAAACTGTTAAAATTGCTGGATCATACTCCATTGGCGATGACCGCAGCAAGAGGGTCACTGTAGAGAACCTTTACCCGTCTTATAAAGACTTTACCCAAGCCAAACTGCTCCAGAGTATAGAAAAGGTACGGCCACTCAACTTGGTCAAATGCCTTCTCTGCATTTAGAGAAATCACCAATCTCTGTATTGACTGTTGTTGTAATGCTTGAATTACATTAAGCAGCCTCTAATATTATTGGAGGATCTGCGGCCCTTTATGAAGCCTTTCTGGTTCTCTTTAACAATAGAAGGTAACACAGCCTTCAGCCTTAATGCAAGAGTCTTCAAGAGGATTTTAAAGTCCACATTTATGAGTGAAATGGGACTGTACAAAGCACAATCCTCCAGGACCTTCTCTGTGAAATATTGGCCTCTCTCAGAGATACTGGGAGACAATCATGGCTGTATAGTCATTAAACATGTTAAGCATCATATGTTTATAAATTCCGTATAGAATTTGCTGGGAAGTCCATCAGGATCGGGGAGTCCAGAACTAGAGGACACAGGTTTAGGGTGAGAGGGGAAAGATATAAAAGAAACCTAAGGGGCAACTTTTTCACGCAGAGGGTGGTACATGTATGGAATGAACTGCCAGAGGATGTGGTGGAGGCTGGTACAATTGCAATATTTAAAAGGCATTTGGATGGGTATATGAATAGGAAGGGTTTGGAGGGATATGGGCCGGGTGCTGGCAGGTGGGACTAGATTGGGTTGGGATATCTGGTCGGCATGGATGGGTTGGACCAAAGGGTCTGTTTCCATGCTGTACATCTCTATGACTCTGTGACTCTATGACCGGGCGCCTTTCCACTCTGAAGCTGCTGCACAGTCTCCTCCACTTCTTGCTCTGATAAGAGGGTATTGAGAAAAGACTCTTGTTCCGGGGTCACACCAGGGAGCTCCAGATCCTTTATAAAAACTCCATTTTGGCCCGCCCCTCCTCATAACCCTCAGATTGGTATAACTTAGAGTAAAATCTCTGGAATTCCACATTAATCTTCTTGAAGTCACATGTTAGGTTCCCAGCCCTTTCCCTATTTGCCGTAATGGCTTGAGGGGCATCACCTGGTGAGATATGCATTGCCTGTCACCATGCTCAAATAATATTTGCTTTGCAAAAGTAAGCTCCTTTTTTGCTATTTCTGTGAGCACAGAATTCAGTGCAGACCACAGCGCCATAATCCTCTGTGGCTTGGCCAAGGAGGGTCTGCCAAAGTAAGCCTTCAATTGTGCTTCGAGGACACGTTGCTGTTCACCCTTCTGTCGCTTCCTACTGGCAGAGTAGGAAATAACTAACTCCCTGGCATAGGCTTTGGCAGTTTCCCCAGAGGATGGATGGGCTACTAACCGAGCCTGAGTTAATGTCTAGGAACGCCCAAAATTCCCAAGAGAAGTACTCCACAAATGTACTCACCTTGAGGATAAAGGGATCCATTTGCCAGTACAGTTAGATGATCCTTTATCCAAAATGCTCAGGACCAGCTGATTTTTGGAATATGTAATTTTTTGGTTTTCAGAATAAGTGACAGTTTAATGGTGAAATTTTAAAAAATCTTTGTGGAGGAGCAGACTTCTAAGTTAGAGCAGGACAGTTGGTGCTTGGCCACGCCCCCTCACATCACATCTGAATGACACGCATCGAGTGGGTGTCAACTTGGGTTAACTGTTTGCACACCAAACAACCTTGTTCATGAGAAAAAACTTCACAAAACAACCTTTGGATTTCAGAACTTTTCGGTTTTTGGATGTTTGGATAAAGGCTCTTCTACCTGTACCTCAAACCCACTGTAACATCCTTAATCTTAACCAACAGGTACACTGAAGCATGATCGGAGATAGTAATATTGCCAATCGTACAAGATGCTACCAAGTCCAGGGTTGCCACGGGAGTCAGAAAAAAAATAAATCCTGGTGTGACATCTGTATGGATTGGAAAAAAACTTAAAATCCCTGCCTGTAGAGTGGAGACACCTCCAGATGTCCACCAACCCTAAGTCCGCACACAGATCCATTAATTGTTTAGTTTGTACTGAGAGTATTAGGGGGCCTTTGGGCAACATGTCTGCTGTGGGATCCATGAGTTAAAGATTCCCCCTATGACAATAGGCAGGGACTCGAGATTGATCAGCTTAGAGAGCACATCTACCAAAAATTTGAGGGATGGGCTGGAGGACAATCAACATTTAAAACACCATATTCTTCCCTGTTTGTCAGGGCTTTAAGAATTACAAACCTCCCGTGTGTGTCTTTAACACACTCTAGTAACTTAAATGGGAGATTCCTCCTAACCTATAAAGTCACTCCCCTACTTCTGGTATTCAAAGATGAAAAGTAAACCCAATCAAAGCCGTTCTGCTGTAGTTTCAAATGCTCCCTATCATCCAAGTGTGTCTCCTGTAACAAACTGAAACCATTATATTTAACAAACCTACAAAGCTATCAAAGATTATAAGACCATAAGACCATAAGACATAGGAGTGGAACTAAGGCCATTCGGCCCGAAAAGTAAACCCAATCAAAGCCGTTCTGCTGTAGTTTCAAATGCTCCCTATCATCCAAGTGTGTCTCCTGTAACAAACTGAAACCATTATATTTAACAAACCTACAAAGCTATCAAAGATTATAAGACCATAAGACCATAAGACATAGGAGTGGAACTAAGGCCATTCGGCCCATCGAGTCCACTCCGCCGTACAATCATGGCTGATGGGCATTTCAACTCCACTTACCCGCATTCTCCCTGTAGGCCTTAATTCCTTGTGACATCAAGAATTTATCAATTTCTGCCTTGAAAACATTTAGCGTCCCAGCCTCCACTGCACTCTGCGGCAATGAATTCCACAGGCCCACCACTCTCTGGCTGAAGAAATGTCTCCGCATTTCTGTTCTGAATTTACCCCCTCTAATTCTAAGGCTGTGTCCACGGGTCCTAGTCTCCTCACCTAACGGAAACAATTTCCTAGCGTCCACCCTCTCCAAGCCATGTATTATCTTGTAAGTTTCTATTAGATCTCCCCTTAATCTTCTAAACTCCAATGAATACAATCCCAGGATCCTCACCCGTTCCTCGTATGT
>NC_057722.1:48008374-48010829 GCF_004010195.1 Chiloscyllium plagiosum | reverse complement strand
TGCCAGTCCTGACCCCCCCTGTAACCACGTCTCTGTGATACCTACCACATCATAATCATTCACGATGATCTGTGCTGTTAGTTCATCTGCTTTGTTCCGAATGCTACGAGCATTCAGGTAAAGTGCCTTAATGCTAACTTTCTTATCTAGAGATATTGGAAGTCATAAGATGTCCTAAGTTATCCTTCCTTTTTGTTGCATTCCCAGTCTGTCTCAAGTTTAAATCTGCCTGCACATATGTTGTCCTGCCACTTATCTTTCCATTTAACTCCATTATATACAACAAAACCCAAAAATAATCCAACAAATAAAGCACCAACAGTACTGAATGGGGGAACTCACCCCCTACCCAAAGGGGGCAACTTAGAGCCCTTGTAAATTTGGGCCTTTGGATCCTTCCCTGGATTCTGGAAGTTTCCACGTTCTCTCCTTGTCTCTATAATGATGAAACCGCACCAGGAGAGGATGAGGACATTGACCCAGAACTGACCTCCGCACCACGACCTAGTGAGCCTTCTTGATCTTCAAGCCTCTCACTCCAGCCTCCAAGTTAAGGAATTTCTGCAACCAGTCCCCAATAAATTCCGTCGGCCGCTCACCTTCCTTACCCTCCAGCAGACCGACGATCCGAATAGATTTTCTCTCGCCCCTGTTCTCAAGATCATCCACTTGGTCATGCAAATTATGGACCTGCATCACCAGGGCTCAGATCCTATCCTTGGAGGAACCAGTATCAGCTTCCACCACTGTGACTCTGTGTTCTACCTCATCCATCCTCTTTTCCAAGTCTCCCAACTACTATTCATGCTTCTGCAGCATGATAGAGATTGGGGCCAGCTTCTTGGGGCAGCGAGGGCTACCAGGAAGGGTGAGTTTTCCAGCATTAAAAGGAACTTACTTCGGGAGTCAGGCCTCCATTTTACCAAAGCGGTGAGGAGAGAAGGAGTGGTGAAGCGAGGGCTGCCAGGAAGGGTGAGTTTTCCCGCATTAAAAGGGACTTACTTCAGGAGTAAGGCCTCCATTTGCTTAGAGGTGCAAGGGAGAAGCGAAGGACTTCTGAGAAGTCATATATTTGTGTGGTTGCGTTACCCGAAACACTACTCGGGTAGTGTCTCCCACCCTTCCTCCTCCTGTAACCAAAAAAAAGGTTCTGTGTGCCAGATTGGTAAGGTAACGAGTTTATTTTTTATTCATTATTTTTTCAACAGTCTCTTTGGGAATTCAGAATAGTGGGAATGGAGGTGAGGGCAGTTGAATGTTCCTCCTGCAGAATGTGGGAGGTAAGGGTCACCACTAGTGTCCCTGCTGACTACATCTGCGGGAAGTGCACCCAACTCCAGCTCCTCGGAAACCGCTGGATGAACTTTGGATCATTCGGGAGGCAGAGGGAGTTATTAAGAGGAGTTACAGGGAGGTAGTCACTCCTAAGGTACAAGAAAAGGGCAGATGGGTTACAGTCAGGGGACGGAAAGGGAAATGGCAGGCAGTGCAGAGATCCTCTGTGGCCATTCCCCTCAACAATAAGTATACCATTTTGGATACTGTTGGCGGGGGGGACTTACCAGGGGAAAGCAGTGGGGCACAGGGGTCTGGCACAGAGTCTGTCCCTGCTGCTCAGAAGGGAAGGGGGAAGAGGAGTAGAGCAGTAGTTATTGGGGACTCCACAGTTAGGGGGACAGATAGGAGGTTCTGTGGGGACGAGGGAGACTCACGGTTGGTGTGTTGCCTCCCAGGTGCCAGGGTTCGTGATATTTCTGATCGTGTTTTTGGGATCCTTAAGGGGGAGGGAAAGCAGCCCCAAGTCACGGTCCACATAGGCACCAATGACATAAGTAGGAAGAGGGATGGGGATTTAAGGCCAAAATTCATGGAGCTAGGACGAACAGAGTTGTTGTCTCTGGTTTGTTGCCCGTGCCACATGCTAGTGAGGCAAGGAATAGGGAGAGAGAGGAGTTGAACACATGGCTACAGGGATGGTGCAGGAGGGAGGGTTTGGATTCTTGGATAATTGGCGTTCTTTCTGGGGTAGGTGGGACCTCTACAAGCAGGATGGTCCTCATCTGAGCCAGAGGGATACCAGTATCCTGGGGGTGAAATTCGCTAAGGCTATTGGGGTGGGTTTGAACGAATCTAGCAGAGGGATGAGAACCAAAATTGTAGTTCGAGTAGAGAAAAGGTTGAGAGTAGGGAGGTCTAAAATCAAGTTTCAGGGATGCAAGATGGCACCGGCAAGCAAGAAGTTGGTTTGAAGTGTGTCTACTTCAACGCCAGGAGCATCCAATAAGGTGGGTGAACTTGCAGCATGGGTTAGTACCTGGGACTTCGATGTTGTGCCATTTTGGAGACCTTGATAGAGCAGGGACAGGAATGGTTGTTGCAGGTTCCAGGATTTAGATGTTTCAGTAAGAACAGAGAAGATGGTAAAAGAGGGGGAGGTGTGGCATTGTTGGTCAAG
>NC_057722.1:47967525-48005821 GCF_004010195.1 Chiloscyllium plagiosum | reverse complement strand
AAGATAATCAGAGGGTTAGATAGGGTGGACAGGGAGAGCCTTTTTCCAAGTATGGTGACGGCGAGCACGAGGGGGCATAGCTTTAAATTGAGGGGTGATAGATATAGGACAGATGTCAGAGGTAGTTTCTTTACTCAGAGAGTAGTAAGGGTATGGAATGCTTTGCCTGCAACGGTAGTAGATTCGCCAACTTTAAGTACATTTAAGTCGTCATTGGACAAGCATATGGACGTACATGGAATAGTGTAGGTTAGACGGGCTTCAGATTGGTATGACAGGTTGGCGCAACATCGAGGGCCGAAGGGCCTGTACTGTGCTGTAATGTTCTATGTTCTCTATCTGCTTACCCAATATCTCGCGAGATTTTGTGAGCTCCTTCACCAGGGCCTGGTAGGTAAGTGAATCCAAGGATCCTGCAGGCTGGGCTGCAGGCCCGGCCTTGGATGCTCCACCTCCCTTCATCGGTATCTCTGGACGTTGAAAGCTCAGGTAAGTTGATTTTTCACAGTTTCCTGGGACTCCACGACCTTTCCAGAGTCCCAGGCTATCTCAATGGTCCGGGTTTGGCAGGTTAGAATTTCATCCTGCTTGTGCTGTGATGCGGAGCTCTGCAACGTGATCCTCTTGGATTCCCCACCCCCCCCCCCCCTTCCCTCCACGCCCATAGATGATTTTTTTTTAACAAAAGTTATAAATCAGTCTTTGCAGAGAGAAAAAAAAACAAACAAAACATTGGAAATTTGGTATTTTCAGAGTTTCTTTACAGTTGCAAAAACAAAGGCATTTTCTTGTTATGCAGGAAATTAGACCTGCTGAGGCATCAAGAGAGACTGACAACTGACTGGACCCTCATTATACTTTAGCAGGAAGACCTTAGATGGCAATCTTTCTCCACTGGTAGCAGCTGCTTCAAGCTTTGGTGATGAGTTCAGTGTTTTGCCAATGCTGACTTACACTCACAAAGGATTAAGGAGGATCGTGACAATGGAACGTGCAGGGAGTTAGTTGGGAAGAATGATGACACCAAATATCAAATGAGCTGCAGCTACCAGCTCTGATTTTACATGTCTCCGGCACTTCTGCTGTCTAGTCTTACAGTAAAGGAGATGAGAATTGGAAGTGGGTATACATAAAGTGAATTGTACTTTAATGAGATGTGAATTCTTGGAAATATGATAATCATTGATCAGTAGCAAGATTCTAAAATTGCCATTATTAAGATTGAGGGGAAAATTTTTCTCCATGTCGAGAAATGAATTTTTTTTTTGTTTTTATTATTTTCCCACCTTTCTTACTATCATTCACACTATTCAGCAGAGGGGAAAATTCTATTCTGAGTGTATAAATTTGTGATTTGTTGGAAGATTTTATGTACGTAAAATTATTTAGTCTACATAAGATTCCAAAAATGTCAGTGACTACTCAAAATTATTTTCCAGGAATGTAAAACAAGTCTTAATTATAACGTAAGCTGTTAGGTCTCTCATTGTAGCCTTTGTAACCAGAAGGATTGATTTTTCCATTGACAACTCAGGGCCATCTTTCCTTTGCTGTACATTCAGTCATCTGGATGCTATAAGATATGATCACCAGAGTTTTTCACACAGCACTCCTATGTTGTCTCACATGCATTGACTCCCTGTCAAGCAACATGTTGACTTTTCACATTCCTGCATGGTCCTACCTTATCAATCTCTAATCTCCTCCCATTGTTCAGCCTTCCCAAGATATTTTCATTCTTCTAACAGGGCATGGTGATCTAGTGGTGTTGTCACTGAAATAGAAATGCAGAGATCTGGGAACATCTCCTGGGGTCACTTGACCAAACTCATCATTGTGGCTCATGGAACTGACATTGAAAGCTAGCTTCTGTAATAATGCCGTAAAACTATCATAGATTGTTAGGATGCCCTTTAGAAGGGAAGTCTACCATCTTTCCCTAATTTGCCCTACATGTGATTCCAGACCTACTGCAACATGGTTGGTTCTTGCTGGTCTTCTAAAATGGCTTAGTGAGTTAATCCATTGTGTTAAAACCACAACAGATAAGTTAAAAAGGAGTAACAAGGACAGACCATCTGGCACCAATATGGAAGTGGGTTATTAAATTCAGGCAACTGTCTGTGTGGAGTTTGCACATTCTCCCTGTGTCTGCGTAGGTTTCCTCCGGGTGCTCAGGTTTCCTCCCACAGTCCAAAGATGTGCAGGTTAGGGTGAATTGGCCATGGGAAAATTGTCCCATAGTGTTAGGTGCATCATTTGGAGGGAAGTGGGTCTGGGTGGGTTTCTCTTCGGAGGGTTGGCGTGGACTGGTTGGGCCGAAGGGCCTGTTTCCACACTGTAGGGAATCTAATCTAAACTGCCACACTCAGCCCTGTCAACCTTACAAAATCATTTTTAGTAACAGGTAGATTGGTGAAGGCAAGGTTCAGTAGGTTCTTTCCTCTTGTTGGTTTCTGCAGTACTTACCATGGGCTCAGTGGGGAATACATGTCCTGTAGGATTGGCCAACATAGTAGTGCTACTGAGCCATTCTTGGTGATAGACATTGAATTCTTGTGCCCAGAGTTGTTTCTGTGCCCTTGCTATCCTTGTCTAACTGATTTTCAACATGGAGCACCAATTCAGCTGCTGAGGGAGGATGCTTGGTGGCAAACAACAGCAGGTTTTCTTGTTTGTGATTGACCTGATGCTGAGAGACATTGAGATCTCCTGCATGACTGTATACCACAGCACCATTCCTTTTTGGTGAGTCTGTCTTTGGGTGGGACAGGACACACCAGGGATAGTGATGATGTTGTTGCAACGTTGTCTATAAAATGTATGATTCCATGACTGTGACTATGTCAGATGCTTGACTGGTCTGTGAGGCAACTTTTTATTATTATTAATGGCGTAAGTTCCATCTGTTAGTGAACTAGGTCAAGAACATTCACTCTGTTAACTCTGTTCTTTCTCTCTCCACAGATGCTGCCAGATCTGCTGAGTATTTCTAGGATTTTTGGTATTTCGTCCTTTCCTTTCCCTCTTTGCATTTCACTTCTTTTTTTAAATGCCACAGCTCCAGTATCTGGTCGTCCAGGAAGTCTTGGCAATGTCAGAACTGTTGGGGATATTTATCAAGTTACAGCTGATGTCAGTCAGTTTGATCCGGAAGAAGTTATTGTTACAATGTACAATTACCATGTTGTCATCAAAGCAGAAAAGATCCACTTTTTATATTATGCTGATTAAACTTGTACAAGTCATACGTTTTTATATGTATTTATAGATTGTGTAGTTACATATGGATATGCATAAATTACAAGTAAACTTTTAAAAATAGCAGCTTACATAAGGATGAAAATCCTTTTTGTTTACATACACAATCAGCTGACTATTTTGCATAATATGAGAAAACATTATACCTTCTAAATGTAGAACTTTATTGTAGTTATGGTATATAAAAGAACAAAATTAGCATCAATACAATCTGTAGCATAAAGACTTTTTGAATGCTACAGATTAGAATGGGTGAATTGAGAGATGCCTATTTATGACTGGAGCATGAAATGAAGGGCTTATAAATTGCAAGAAACAAAGGACACTTCATAAAAAAAGATAGAAACAGTAAAAAGTACATTGCTTATGATTTGGACTTTGCTGTCCTGAAGTTGGTGTTTGTAATGAGTTCATGTTCACAGCTGATGAAACTTCACCACAGTAGGAGCACGTGTGAGCCAGTCAGTCCATTGAAACTTGCACTGCAAAGCTATTCAGACCTCACCTCCACTTTCTATCCATCCCTCCCCTCCCCCCTAAAAAAAACGCTATTTCCTTTGTGACTACAACCTCGAACTTGGCCTTTCAAAATAATTTAATAACCTGCTTCCATTGGTCTCTGTGGAAGGAAATTCCGAAGACCAATGATAGCATAATGAGATTTATATAAAGCGTCCCAGGGAGATACTGAGGAAAGAGATCAATCTAAGACTCGTACAGTTGAGAAAAGAAGTGAGTCAAACAGTCAGGGCAGGCAGGACCAAAGTAGAGAACAAGGTAGGACTGATAAATTAAACTGCATTTATTTCAACTCAGGAGGGCTAACAGGGAAAGCAGATGAACTCAGAGCATGGTTAGGAGCATGAGACTGGGATATCATAGCAATTACAGAAACATGGCTCAGGGATGGAAAGGACTGGCAGCCTAATGTTCAAGGATACCAATGTTATAGGAAGTATAGAAAGGGAGGCAAGAGAGGAGGGGAGTGTTGTTTTTGATAAGGGATAACATTACAACTGTACTGAAGGGAGGATATTCCCGGAGATACATCCAGGGAAGTTATTTGGGTGGAACTGAGAAATAAGAAAGGGATGGTCACCTTACTGGGATTGTATTACAGACCCCCTAATAGTCAACGGGAAATTGAGAAACAAATTTGTAAGGACATCTCACCTATCAGTGTGGTTATGGTAGGGGATTTTAACTTTCCAAACATAGACTGGGACTGCCATAGTGTTAAGGGTTGAGATGGAGAGGAATTTGTTAAGTGTGTACAAGAAAATTTCCTGTCAGTATGTGAATGTACCTACTAGAGAAGATGCAAAACTTGACCTACTCTTGGGGAATAAGGCAGGGCAGGTGACTGAGGTGTCAGTGGGGGAGCACTTTGGGGCCAGCGACCATAATTCTATTCGTTTTAAAATAGTGATGGAAAAGGATAGACAGATCTAAAGTTGAAGTTCTAAAGTGGAGGAAGGCTAATTTTGATGGTATTAGGCAAGAACTTTCAAAAGCAGATTGGGGGTAGATGTTCGCAGGTAAGGGGATGGCTGGAAAATGGGAAGCCTTCCGAAATGAAATAACGAGAGTCCAGAGACAGTATATTCTTGTCAAACTGAAAGGAAAGGCTGGTAGGTATAGGGAATGTGGGATGACTAGAGAAATTGAGGGCTTGGTTAAGAAAAAGAAGGAAGCATATGTCAGGTATAAACAGGAGAGATCGAATGAATCCTGAGAAGAGTGTAAAGGCAGTAGGAGTATACTTCAGAGGATAATCAGGAAGGCAAAAAGGGGACATGAGATAGCTTTGGCAAATAGGGTTAAAGAGAATCCAAAGGGTTTTTACAAATATTTTAAGGACAAAAGGGTAATGAGGGAACGAATACGGCCCCTCAAAGATCAGCAAGGCAGCCTTTGTTTGGAGCTGGGGGAGATACTAAATGAGTATTTTGCATCAATGTTTACTGTAGAGAAGTACATGGAAGATACCGAATCTGGGGAAATAGATGGTGACATCTTGAAAAATGTCTGTATTACAGAGGAGAAAGTGCTGGATGTCTTGAAATGCATAAAAGGCGAATAAATCCCCAAGATCTGATCAGGTGTATCCTAGAACTCCGTGGGAAGCTAGGGAAGTGATTGCTGGGATATTTATATCAATGATAGTCACAGGTGAGGTGCCAGAAGACTGGAGGTTGGCTAACGATGGTACCATTATTTAAGAAATACTGGTAAAGACAAGCTAGGGAACTATAGACCAGTGAACCTGATGTCAGTGGTGGGCAAGTTGTTGGAGGGAATCCTGGGGGACAGGATTTGGAAAGGCAAGGACTAATTAGGGATAGTCAACATGGTTTTGTGCATGGGAAATCATGTCTCACAAACTTGATTGAGTTTTTTGAAGAAGTAACAAAGAAGATTGATGATGGGTAAAGTGGTGGACGTGATCTATATTTACTTCAGTAAGGCTTTTGCCAAGGTTCCCCATGGGAGTCTGGTTAGCAAGGTTAGTTCTCATGGAATACAAGGAGAACTAGCCATTCGAATACAGAACTGGCTCAAAGGTAGAAGACAGAGGGTGGTGGTGGATGATTGTTTTTCAGACTGGAAGTCTGTGACCAGTGGATTGCCACAAGGATTGGTTCTGGGTCCACTACTTTTTGTCATTTATATAAATGATTTGGGTGTAACATAGGAGGTATTGTTAGTAAGTTTGCAGATTACACCAAACTTGGAAGTGTAATGGACAGCAAAGAAGGTTACCTCAGATTAAAATGGTATCTTGATCAGATGGGCCAATGGGCTGAGGAGTGGCAGATGGAGTTTAATTTAGATAAATGCAAGGTGCTGCGTTTTGGGAAAGCAAATCTTAGTAGGACTTATACACTTAATGGTAAGGTCCGAGGGAATGTTACTGAACAAAGAGACCTTGGAGTGCAGGTTCATAGTTCCTTGAAAATAGAGTCGCAGGTAGATAGGATAGTGAAGAAGGCATTTGGTATGCTCTTTTATTGGTCAGAGTATTGAGTACAAGAGTTGGGAGGTCATGTTGCAGCTGTACAGGACATTGGTTAGGCCACTTTTGGAATATTGCGTGCAATTCTGGTCTCCTTCCTATCAGAAGGATGTTGTGAAACTTGAAAGGGTTCAGAAAAGACTTACAAGGATGTTGTCAGGGTTGGAGGATGTCAGCTATAGGGAGAGGCTGAATAGGCTGGAGTTGTTTTCCCTGGATCGTCGGAGGCTGAGGGGTGACCTTATAGAGGTTTATAAAATCATGAGGGGCATGGATAGGATAAATAGACAAGGTGTCTTCCCTGTGGTGGAGGAGTCCAGAACTAGAGGGCATAGGTTGAAGGTGAGAGGGGAAAGATATAAAAGGGACCCAAGGGGCAACCTTTTCATGCAGAGGGTGGTATGTGTATGGAATGAGTTGCCAGAAGAAGTGGTAGAGGCTGGTACAATTCCAAAGTTTAAAAGAATCTGGATGGGTCTTTGAACATGAAGGATTTAGAGGGATATGGGCCAGGTGCTGGCAAGTGCTGGCAAATGGGACTAGAATAGGTTGGGATATCTGGTCAGCATGGACGAGTTGGACCAAAAGGTCTATTTCTGTGCTATACATCTCTATGACTCTATGAGGATATACTGATCATCTGACACAATGGAGAGAAAACACCAGTCTAGAAAGAACATCTAGAGAGATCTTAGACTCGAAAGCTGCAGTTGATGATTCCCTACTATGTGCAGATGTAAATAAAATGTCACAGCATATGAGAAGCTGAAGAACTTTAGGGATAAAGGGCGAACAATCTTCGGGACAGACCAAGATACTCCAGGCTTGGATCTCAGGGTTAAGGTAGCAGCATTAGTTTGAAGCACAATATAAAGCAATAATGATCCTCTGAAATAAAACAAAAATTCTCTTTATCTTTCCCTTAAATGGGAGGCCCTTATTTTAAAAGAATTCCTTCTATTTCTAAATTCCCTTGTGAGATGGAGTCTCTCCAGAATCTTGTGTCTTTCTAAATTCCAATAAATATTGACCTATCTGCTTTCCATAAAAGGCAACCTCTTTACCTCAGGAATCAGCCTATTGAACCTTCCCTCAATAGCTTCCAATGCAGGTTAGATCCCTATCCAGTTAAGGAAGACCGATCTGTACACTGTGCTTGGGATGCAGTCTCATCAATTTCCTGTGCTGTTGGACAGGGCTTCCACACTTTTCTACTCCATTCCCTTTGTAATAAACATCAGTATTCTATTTGTCTGCTAAGTTTTGTAATTCACCTACAAGGATATCTGGATCTCTCTGCACTCTCTCTTCATTTAAATAATAGTCTTTTCTTTTCCTACAAAAACAAAGTACTACTTATGCTGGAGAAATGAAGTAAAAACAAAGTGCTGGAGAAACTCAACAGTTCTGGCATCACCTATAAGGAGAGAAACAAAATTAATGTTTCAAGGCCAATTTAGTCTCAATATATCTCCCCGTGGAGATATATTGAGATTAAAGAACTGAAGAAGGCTGGAAAAGTGATAGTTATTATCCTGTTACAAAAGGTGGGGAGGCACAAAGGATGAGCAAGTGGAATAGCTTGTGTGCGCCTGTTGTGCTGTTGGTGGCATAGGAAGGCTACAGATGAACAGGGGTTGTCAACACCAGAAAACAGGTCAATTTTGCTGAAAGAAAACCTATCCAAATACAACACTGGGGTTGGGGGCAATTGTGGCAAGGATCTAATGAGGATTGATGTTAGGTCAGGAAAAGCAAGTGTAATCAAAATGGAGGACAGAGGTTAGGGATTGAAGTTGTTGAAATCTAAGCGGAGTTCTGAAAGCTGAAAGGTGCTTAGTGTAAGGTAAAAACATAAACGTTAACATGAATGCAAGTTGGTATCTTAAAATGGCAAGTGACTGGAAGGTCAGAATCATTCTTATGGACAGAGTGAGATGTTCCACAAAGCAGTCAGCCAGTCTGCTTTTGGCCCCACCAATGGAGAGGATATTGCATTGTGACCAGTAACTACAACAGACTACATTGGAAGTTATACAAGTACATTGCTGCTGTCCATGGAAGGTGTATTTGGGGCTTCAGACCCTGCGTTGATAATAGGGCAAATGTTATATCTATCCCATTGCATAGGAAGGTGCCATGGGGACTGAAGAGTTGTTTGGAGTGACAGAAGAGTCAGCTAATCTGTTATAAGGAAATAGAGGGAATATAGATGGAAACTACTTTACAGCCTTCAGGACTCAATACTAAGTTAGATTAGATTACTTACAGTGTGCAAACAGGCCCTTCGGCCCAACAAGTCCACACTGACCCACTGAAGTGCAACCCACCCAGACCCATTCCCCTACATTTACCCCTTCACTTAACACTACGGGCGATTTAGCATGGCCAATTCACCTAACTTGCACATTTTTGGACTGTGGGAGGAAACCGGAGGTAACCCACGCAGACACGGAGAGAATGTGCAAACTCCACACAGAGTGTCGTCTGAGGCGGGAAATGAACCCAGGTCTCTGGCGCTGTGAGGCAGCAGTACTAACCACTGTGCCACCGTGCCACCCAGTTCTCTGTTCTCCATTTTGATTACATCTTTCCCAGGTCTTGTTTGCATGATTTTACTCTCACTTATTTGCTGCTATTAACACCACCTCTTCATCCATGTTGCTATTACCAATAGGACTTCGTAGAATCATAGAATCCCTACAGTATGGAAACAGGCCATTTGGCCCAACAAGTCCACATTAACCCTCCAAAGATATCCCACCCAGACCCATTCCCCTACCCTATTACTCTGCATGTCCTCTGACTAATGTACCTAACCTACACATCCCATAATACTGAGGGCAATTTAGCATGGCCAGTTCACTTAACCTGCACATCTTGTGACAATGGGAGGAAACTGGAGCACCCGGAAGAAACCCACGCAGACAAGGGAAGAACGTGCAAACTCCTATACAGACAGTTGCCTGAGGCTGGAATTGGACCAGAATCCCTGGCACTGTGAGGCAGAAGTGCTAACCACTGAGCCACTGCGCTGCCCTCCTCCTCCTCCTGACTTCATTTGCCTTTTTCTGTTGGCACCCTCTCAAATTGCTCCACTTGTGCCTGCCCCACTCCATTTCTCAATGGCTTAAAAACTATTCCTTTCCAGTCCCTTCAGTTTCAAAGAACATTTGTGTTGGATTCAATATGTTAATTTTATTTCTACTTTCACAAATGCTGCCAGACTATTGAGTTTCTCCAGCACATTTGGCATAAAAAAGAAAGATTAAAATAAAAGCAAAATGGACCTCATATTTTCCCATATTGATCCATCTGTCAAATTTTAGCTCACTCTCTTAATCTATCTATATGCCATTGATTGCACTTGATAGTCTAAACATTATTATTTGTGCATCACAAAGCTGTACAAAGTAAAATGAACCTTGACAACAAAAATGTCATTTAATTAGACTTGAGAGCAAAGCTTGATACAACTTAGAGGGGCAACACTTTCATTGATCCATGGTTCAAAATCAATTCCGTTCAACATTAATTTCACACTAAGCCAAATAATAAACTTGATTTGGAGACGCCAGTATGGACTGGGGTGTACAAAGTTAAAAATCACACAATACCAGGTTATAATCCAACAGGTTTATTTGGAAGCACTAGCGTTCAGAGCACTGATGAAGGAGCAGCGCTTGAAAGCTAGTGCTTCCAAATACACCTCTTGGACTATAACCTGGTGTTGTGTGATTTTTAACAAAGTGATAAACTGTTATTGAGCCAATAAGTGTCATTACTTCTCATGTAGACAAACAACATTATCCTAAACAAACTTAAAACATCGAAATGAACGTTAATGATTATTACATAAAATTATCATTTGTTAAAATAAACATGTTTGTGGCTTGTTACCTCACAAGTTGACTACATTTGTTTTTCTTGATTACAGGTGGCTGAAGATGGAACAATTCTAAACACTTTCACTCATAAGAGTCAGCTCCCTGAAGATATGGACCCAATGTCTGTCGGCTGTTCACTGACTGATGTTGGCATTCTGATCATCAATATTAGAAGCAATCAACTAAATCAAGCAGAATCACCTCAGCCAGTTTATCGAAGTGAAGTTAAGCTGTAGATGTAGATGCCTTGGCTTTGTAGCACTCTATTTACCCATGCTGCCTCATCAACATTAATTAAAACAACGATGAATGTTTATATACAACTTTGCACAGATCTTATTTTAGAAATTTCACAATGCTCCTGAGGATGTGCACTCAATTCAACAGATACAGGCATATTTTTTTTCTGTGGTAGAAAATAATGGATTCTAAAAGCTAATTGCACTTTGAATGTTGTAATTTTGATAATGTTGCTGGGAAGTTATTTATTTTGTCACTGAGAGCTGTGTACTATTTATGCCTTTTGATAATTACATTTACAATCAAATACGTTAAACTCCACAGTTTCATTTCAATTCCCTTCTCTACTGTAGATTTATTTTAAACATATCTAAAATCAATGTGGCAAAAAATGATCAAAGCCATACTCAGAAAATCATTCAGCAGCCTGATGGTAATGGGATAAGGTTCCTGCCTTGAACCAGTATTGCTTGTATTTTGAATTTATGGAGCATGGAGAGAATAGTTATAGTTATGATATGTGTTCACAATCCATCAGTAATTGGATACTGGAGTTTCCCAGCAATGAAAGTAGATTTCTGAAACTGCTATGATTCTGTTTCTCTAACAGATAATTTCATGTTCGCAGGCTGTTTAATTTTATTGCAGATGTGGAGAAATGTACTTTTCCAATTTTATAGGAACAGATTAACATTGGCCATACTCAATAGGGAAAAATATATTGATGGCAATATATTCAGCCATTAGAAATTTAGTAACAATGAAAGAAAGCACAATGCAGCATAGAAAGAAATCACAATTTCCTAAATGAGGACACATTTTGAAGGTGGCTGTGTTATATCTTGCACGAAGTGAAGATGAAAAGTGGGTGTGACTGTAATGAGGTCAGCCAGATGGAAAGCATAGAAGATGAGTTCTCTGACTGAGGCTGTTAATTTTGTTCAATCAGGGAGCCCTGGATGTCAGACATAAAGTCATAGTCACAGAGTTGTACTGCACAGAAACAGACCTTTCAGTCCAACTCATCCATGCCGACCAGATATCCTGAACTAACCTAGTCCCATTTGCCATCACTTGACCCATATCCCTCTGAACGCTTCCTATTCATATACTTAGCCAAATATCTTTTTGACTGTTGTAATTGTACCAGCCTCCAGTACTTGCCCTAGCAACTCATTCCAAGCATGAACCACCCTCTATGTGAAAAAGTTGCCCCTTAGGTTCCTTTTAAATATTTCCCCTCTCACCTTTAACCTCTGCCCTCTAGTTCTGGACTCTCCAACCTAGTGAAAAGACCTTGTCTACTTATCCTATCCATGCCCTCATGATTTTATAAACCTCGATAAGGTCACCCCTCAGCCTCCAACACTCCAGGGAAAACAGCCCTTGCCTATCCAGCCTCTCGCTATTCCTCAAAACTTCCAACTTAGCTATTCTCCAACTCCACCACTTTACAGTAATTCAGAGCCACAGATATAACACTTTTGTATGAAATCTTTAGATTTGATATAATTGCTTCTCTCCATTTCTGTGAGTTGTGACAGCTTTCTTACAAGGAATTTCTCAATCTTTTAATGATCTGCAGATTTCCAAATAAATACTGATCTGGAAGTATGTCATAAGCTAAACGGTTCCCTAAAAGTAGCTGTGCTTTCTTCTTAATTGTCCTGTACTGCTTTTTAGGAGAGAAACTATTGTCACATCCCCTTTAAATCTGCCTGAAAAGCCTTCTGGGTTTTTCAAAGTTAAAATCAATAATTGATTATTCTAAACCAAAACCAAGCACTGCCTTTAAGTGTTCACTCTCCCACCAAACTGTCCCCTGTCATTAACACCACTAAATCAACAATCTTCCATTAACACTCCAGGGGTTTTGCAGTTATCTGCTCTGTGACACATAATGAATTATCCATGATGCTTAAGAAAGGACTCTCTAAATTTTTTAAAGACCCTTAACAAACATAACCAACCATATGGTTTGAAATCCAATTTATGAAAATATATATATTTATTAAATGTATTAAAAATCACAAACCTTTCATCACAGAAGTTGTATGTTGAATATAATTGATAGTGATTAAACCTTTTCAGGTTAGTTTGTGACCATGCCTTCCAAATGTTTTCCCACTGTGGCTCATTTTGAGGCTCAAAAGTTGTTATGATCCACAGTGAGATGGGGCTCCATTATAGAACAGCATAGTTGTTATAATTTGGTCAGGTCTCCATGGTGATCATTGCTGCTTCAGAGCTCACAATTCCAGAATATTAGCTTGTGACCCCACATGGGGTTCTGACCCTATTTATAAGCTTCTGTTTAGGAATTCTTGGGATTTGCACCATTTAATTTGGGAGGTGTTTCACCTTTAAACAAAATAGTAAGAGTTGAGAATGCTAAGCACATTGGAGCATTAACACATATCATTTAACATTACAAGTAGAATAAATTATAAAGTGGGAAGAAGAAATCCCTCATCAACAATGATGTCAAATTATAGCCAAGTGGGTAAAGTCACCACTGAAACTTGCATTCATATCATATATCACCTTTCCTATTCTCTCATGTTAAAGTGCTTCTGAGTTAATTACCACTTTTAATAAGTGTAATCCTGATAAACATAACAGCTTTCGTGGATAGGATGTGGGTGTGAATAATGATTATGTGGTGTTAATATTTTTTAAAAATACCAGGGAATTCAAATACATCACTCCAATTATGCTTGGGAAAACATTTACTGATACCAAGAAGTAGAACAAGATTTTTTGTCTCATTCAGCAGAACTGATCAATCCAATAGCCTTGATAAAACTGAATACACTACACAGTTCCCAGCCAGCTGTGAAATAAACACACAAAAGATTTGATATGGCATTCTCTGAAAGATCATTGACAATTGTCTATGTTCTTCCACCTGACTTCCAAAGAAAATGGGTTTTTGTTTAGTATAATGCCAGATGCTCTTAGACCTTTAGGAAATATATGTTTTACAATTTATGTTTTCCCTCAGATTGTTAATTTTATATTCACAGATAACAAGATGACATGATATGAACTGCTGATGGAGCACAGATGAAACTTCCTGTATTACTGAAAACTTGGGTTCCAAGGGACAATAATAGAGCAATCTAGATCACTTCCAGAGGAATGTCAACTCTGGAATAGACAGGCAAAGATGTGTAATAAATGTTCCTACACAAAACATCACCTATATTGGAACATAACAACCAGTCTTGATAAAGGACCTTTCATAGAAAGGATACTGTTAGAATGCAACTGCCTGGACAGCCCCAATGTACCTTTTAGATCCAGCAAGGGACAAATCTCTTGCAACTGTTGCTTCATTCTATCCATCTATCATTCTTACTGCAGGAACTGGCTGCGGAATGGAAACAAAATTAGGCATCACCATGGTGTACAATAAAGTGTTGCTATCTACTCCTGATCCCATAGTTCAGAGTCTGTGTTAAGACAACTATGCTGATTAAATTTCTGATCTAGCAGCCAGCAGAGAAAAGGAAATCTCACCAACCTTACCTTGAATGTTTCTATACTTTGCCAAATACCTTCTTGACAGTTAAAATTAATCAAGTCAAAGACTTGGGGAGGGGTTGGAGATATATGGAAAAAATATCCTGTAAATGTAATAGAAGAAAATAATCTAAGTAACTCATTTGATAATGTAGCATAAATGTTAATGACAGGAAGAAAGTCTTGGGAAGTGGTGCTGGATAAGGATTCTAGGACACTAAAGCAACGTTGCAATGATGTCATGGAGCAGCTCCTCTAGGCATAAATAGCACAGTGTGGGTGGAGTCAGTTAGATTGGCAGAGAGAAATACATGCAGAGAAGCATATAGAGTAAACCAACTAGCCTTTGGCAATAGAGTTTATCAAATAGTCTTTCAATAATATATATCTGGCATATCTCTGATAATCATGAATTGTAGCACTTAATCTTAACATTCAATAAACAATGTTATAAAGATGCTGTAGTCCTATGACAGTTCTCCTTAACCAGTTTGTCTTGAACCAAAACTCTTGGATGGGGGTAGAAAAATATTTAACAAAAGACTGACTGACTGTCTCTCTGTCTTAACTCAGCCATTCCACTAAGTGCTGCTGACTGTTTATCTTGTGGTCCTCCTTTTGCCTTCTGCTTTAAATGCTGTTGACTGATTGTCTGGATCTAATGCTCCATTTCATCATTCCACTGCGGATATCTCAACAAGATTGTTTCATATTCAAATCCAGAACTAAGTGCAAACTGGCTGAAAGGTTTGTATGCAAACCGTGGTCCATTTCTTGACACAATCACTTACTGATTTCATGTATAGTGATCATTTCCTAATAACTGCCAAAGACGTGATAATATGGAACCTTTTCATCTCAATCCACCGAGGAGAAAATAGTCAACAGCAATAACATAAACCATTTTCCAAACATAAGTTGATTTTTTTCCCTTTTGTTCCAGTGGGACATTAACTACTTGGCCAGTACTAGTTTCATAATCAGCACTGATGTTCTCAGTCACCTTTGAGCTCTGGGCCCACTCCTCAGATGCCTCAGCCCTCGCTCAGTCACTTGGTAATCTCCTGAATTCTTAAATATCTTGTTGCAGTGAAGGTGCATGAGAGCCTTTTATCAAGTCATCTACAATTGTGAAATGCTGTTGATGCTCAAAATGGGTCTTTATGGGGAACCTGCTGGACCTTTGGTTTGGCCAACCTTTGACACATTCTCTCTGTCTTTCATTTGTTCCTGCGGTATTTGATTGAATTTATTTTAGTTGCTGACCAGTGTCGCCTGTGACCAGAGTATAGAATTCAATTTCACCAACAAATTCTTTGCCATTCTACAGTTACAGTTAAAAGTGTACAAAATTGCTATTCTCTGGTGCCATGTTGATTGCCAGAATAAAATATACAGAAATTTTTTTTAAAGAAGAGCCAAATGCCCACATATTAAAATCTGAGGTCTTATCTCCATAACAGTGCTTGGAATGCTCAGCCCCAGCCTGGAGTCTAGGTCAGCCTGCGAGTCTCACATCAATCATTGATGCCGTTGATGACTCTGCTGCCTCTGATCACTGGGAGGAATTTTGCTGTTGCCATCATCTCCAAACGCTGGAAGGAGACATGTTGTTGCTGCCACTAATGCCACCGCACCCAAATGCTGGGGTCACCAGGACACTGCTGCCCTGTGGGAAAATCCAGAACCTATTATATAACATCACAATAGCATCTAGGATAGGAAATGATCCCTGCGACATACATACACTGTCGGATTATGAGCACAATAACTCTTCACTGGTTTGAGTCAAAGAAACTGATTGCTCATTCAGCCTGAAATGTCTACACACAAAAATGCACTTAACACATCCAGAAATGATTTAATGTTTTCTCTCATGAAAGCCAGTTGGAGTTTTGTTTTGAATGCATGAAATGTTTTCTGTAGTAATTAAAAAATTGACAATATTGTTTGGAAGACCTTGGATGGGATCATTTTCTCCTCCAACAACCTAATTTAAACTGAATGGAAGGAATAACGAGTTGACAGGTAAACCCGGTAAGCTTGTAAGCTGAAGCACTAGGAGATAATGCCGGTAGCTCTCCTAAGGCAACCTCCCAATTCGCTTAAGTATCATTAAGCAATATTGCCAAACTGTTTTGTCAGCGTGTATTAGAGTTAGCACTGATTACATCTCACAGCTGCAGATAAGAGAGCCTCAGTTTTGAATATATTTACATTTGCTTCGAACACATTTGCAGTTGATGTTACAAAGGCAATGATGGTTATGTGGAGAACACAACTTGATTAAATAAAACAAAGAAGTGTGGATGCTGCAGGTCTAAACCAAGAAGAAAAATTTGTGGAGAAATTCAGCAGGTCTGGTAGGATCTGTGGGGAAAAAGCAGAGTTAACATCATGAGTCCATTGATCCTCTGCCAGAACGGAATTATCCGTTTAAGAATATGGAAAACAGCAACAGTAATTGGCCAAATGGACCACTGAACCTCCTTTGGAATTTAACACTATCACAACTGACCTCCCACCTCAACTCAACTTTCCCCCGCCCCCATATCCTTGAAAGATCAAAATTTATCTATTTCAGCCGTGAATATACTCAACAGTCTACAACCTGCTGGGTAGAGAAGTCCAAAGAATCTCAACCCTCAGAGTGAAGAAATTTGTCAGCATTTCAGTCCCAAATGTTTGAGCCCATATCCTGAGGTCACGTTCTAGATTCTTCCACCATGGCAACAACATTTCAATACCCATAGTGGCAAATGCCTTTAGAATCCTATATGCTTTTTCAGATCACCTCCCACTTTTCTAAACTATGACATGTATCAGGCTGATTTATTTGATGCTTCCTCATAGGCCAACTCGCTCACACTGAGAGTCTTCACTGTCTCCATAATAAATGTGGCTTCCTTTAGGTATGGAGCCCACACAGCACACATCCTCTCCAGTTGTCTTCTTACTAAAACCCGACATAACTGTACCATGGCTTTGTTTACATTTGTATGTCAGGTCCCTTGCAGTAAAAGTTCATATGGTATTTGCCTTTCTAATAGCTTGCTGTACTTAAATCTTAATTTCTGTATTCCTTTGTACTAGTCTATCCAAGTCTTTCTATACATCAACATCAAAAATTTTAATGGCTTTTTAAAAAAAAAAATTCTATGCTTATTATCAAATTAAATAATTTCTCATTTCCCTACATCATAGTCTATCTAGCATCTTGTTATCAACTCATAATGTCTATACTTCTTAGCGTCTTCATCACAGCTTACACTCTCAATAAGCTTTGGATTATCAGTAACTTTGGATACATTATCATCATCTAAGTAACTAATATACATTGTAAATATCAACTTGAAAATGTCTGATTTACCCAGCACTCTGCTTCTTCCCTATTAACTAACCTTCCAGCCACATTAATACAGTACCCCAAAACCTTCTCAAATTTCTTTTGGAAATCCACATATACTACAGCAAATGATGCTCGAGCAGTTACATACTCAAACATATATTTATTAAGCATATTTCCCTTTTTAAAAAAAACTATTGATTCTCTTTGATTTTAGGATTTTATAGCAACGAAACTGTTAATGGATTTTTCAGACAACAGACATCAAGCTAACGAACCAGCAGTTCTGTTTTCTCTTTTCTTCCTTTCTATTAATTGCTACATTTACTATTATTCAATTCATTGGCAACATTCTAGAATCTAGAAATTTTGGAAAATTATGACCAGTGCACTCTCTCCAACCCTATCTCTTTTAGAATCCCAATATGTAGGCAGTCAGATCTTTGAGTTTCTTTTTTTGTCTCTAGTTTCTGGGGCTAATTCTTACTGGTGAGATCGTTTAATGTTTCGTTTACAAGCTTGCCATGTGTGAATTTTCTGAATGCTTGCTTCCTCCCCATCCATCTATGTACCTGTGATTTACGTGATGTTTCCCTCACTGTGGCTAATTGATTTTCCATTGCTGCTTGTAGCATTGTCTACTGGAGGCCTTCTTCCCAACTTTTTAGCTTTTATGTGGGAATTCACTTTGCAGTTTGATTAGATTAGATTACTTACAATGTGGAAACAGGCCTTTCGGCCCAACAAGTCCACACCGACCCTCCGCCTGAGGCGGGAATTGAACCCGGGTCTCTAGCATTGTGAGGCAGCAGTGCTAACCACTGTGCCACCGTGCCGCCCACATTTAGCATGGTCAATTCATCTAACCTGCACATTTTTGGACTGAGGGAGGAAACTGGAGCACCCGGAAGAAACCCACGCAGACACAGGGATAATGTGCAAACTCCACACAGACAGTTGCCTGAGATGGGAATTGAACCCAGGTCTCTGGCGCTGTGAGGCAGCAGTGCTAACCACTGTGCGGCCCGTAATCCCTAGGTAATTCTGAAGTCCATTATTTGATGCTTCCTTTGCTTCTGAGCTTCTCCTCAGATATTTTTCTCACCTCTGCAGTCAAATTACTGATCTAGCCGTATCCTTTAGAAAGATGGAAGGGTTCTGATTGAAATGTATAACATTCTAACAGGGCTGGTCTGTCTATATATAGGGAGGATGTTTTCGCTGGCTGGGGCAGTCTAGAACTTGAGGTCACATTCTCAGGATATGGGGTAGGTCACTTAGGACTGTGATGAGGAAACATTTCTTCACCCAAAGATTAGTGAATCTATCGAATTCTCCACCCCAGAAGCCGTGGAGCCCAAGTTACTGAATGTATTCAAGAAAGAGATTGACAAATGTTTAGATCTTAAAGCATCAAGAGGTATGGGGAGAAAATAGGAAAATGGCATTAAGTTAGAGGATGAGATATAAAATAAGGAGTTCAATTCTAAAAGCAGTACAGGAGCAGAGGGATTTGGATACATATGAGCACAGATCATTGAAAGTGGCAGGACAGCTGGAGACAGCAGTAAATATATTATATGGGTGTAAATTAGAAGAGCAAGGAGCTGAAGTTGAACTTGTACACTTGTTGAACCTCACCTGGAGTATTGTGCACAGTTGAGGGTGTCACGTTATAAGAAAGATGCCAATACAATGGCAGTTTACCAGAATGGTTCCAGGTATGAAAATCTTCAGCTCTCAGGAAAGATTGAAGAAGTTGGGACTGTTCTCCCTGGAAAGAAGGATGCTAAGACAAAATCAGATTGAGGTTTTAAAAATCTTGGGCAGGGAGAAGCTGTTTTGGTTTGTAAAAGAAACAAGAATGAGAGGGCATAGATTTAAAGTGATGTCAACACAAAGAAAGGGTAATATAAGAAGAAACTTTTTCACACAGTGAGTTGTTACAATATTGAATGTACTGCCTGGAAATGTGGTGGAGGCAGGTTCAGTTGAGGGTCTCAAGAAAGCCTTGGGTTTTCTTTTGGACAACAATGGTTTGCAGAGATATGGGGAAAAGGCAGGAGGTTATGCAGGCACAATACACAGAATAGCCTCCTTCTGCACTGCAATAATTCTGTGATCATATTGAATGGTGGAGCAGGCTCAAAGGGCTAAATGTCCTACTCTTGCTCCTGTTTTATGTTTCCATCCTTCACCCATAACACTTTAATGTCTTCACTTCAGACATTCCTTGCCACAGGTTGCATTTATCCAGTCACTGCTGCTAGCATGTAGTGAGATGATGTCTACATTCACCTGAGTGAATACTATCAAGCACTATTAACCACAACTATTTACAAGGCATGGTAGGAGAGAAAACGTACACAGCCAAGTGCTAGTTCCATGTGACCTGAGTTCACCACGACACAGTTCCTTTCACACATGCTCAATCGATATTCTCAGGGTACAGGTGCTCCACAGAAAACTGCTTTGGTGATCATTGCTGTTGCCTTCCATGCCTCTTGTATTTGTTGCTGTCCAGGTCAGGGCAACATAGAAACATATTGTGTTCAGAACCAGTGCTTAAAAGGACTGCTACAGACTGCCATCAAAAATGAAATGGTTTTAAAATGACTTTCTTGAATGTGGAGTCATGAGAACATGCACTCACCCTTCAGCCCATATTATAACCATGGCTTTCTGCCAGTCACTGCCTTACACCATCTCAATTACTTCCACCCATCCTGTTGTATTGATTCAAGTCTGTATTTCTTCCCTTATCTGACTGACATTTGCAGTATGATGGACAGGCAGACAATTTGTGGTGAAACTGCCATTGCCTTCATCAGAGCTTTTCATTATGCAAATACTAGGTTTCTTTTATTATAATAAGTCAAAACTAGGAATTATTTATCCAGATTGATTTATTACACTTCAAATTGCTTTGGTTTTTACTTCTTCATATCTCTTGGCTGAACTGTACTTTCTTCAATCTGCCTCACCTCTTCAGTCACTGATACAGAGATCCTGTCCAGTAAACCAATGGTGAGTTTGAGAGGTGTCCTATGATGCCATCAGCACTTTATATGTGAAGAATTTTGAGGTAAAGTAAGAGATTTGTTTTTATAAATAGAGCAAAAACATTTCACAGAACTTTAGAAGTCTGAGCACTTTGTACAATAATAACCAGCAGAAGTATTTAAAATAAACCAGAAATATCCAAGTAGTAAATAAATCTTTCACAGGTAATCTTTGAGTTCTTGGTTGTGTGTTCCAACTTCTATAGAAAATTCCGCACTCCCTTTTCTTGTTGCTAACCGTTTAGACAATATGTCCACCAGTGATTGTTTCTCTTTGTTATCAATGAAACATGCACATATTATTGCTCCAGTTGTAATTATCAAACATGAACAAGGAATAATGTGATAGTTTAACACAGTCCCACAGAATATGGATCATTAAAAATCCTAGTCTGAATTTAAAATAAAAATATTTCTAAATACATGCACTTATTTGTAAATGGATTGAATTGTGAATCATCTTAAAATGTATAAATTCATAACATTATATCCCTTAATGATCTAATTGATGGATGAATAACAATGAATTATTTATTTCATAATCATTACAAACTATTGTGAAAATATCAGCAGAATTTTTGATTCTGTTGGCTAAACCCTACATTAAAAAATCTGATTAATAAAGCTCTATTTGAAATATTATCCTGTACTATCATTTGGAATATATAACCTGCAGAAAAGTTAATCTTGTCCTATTGAATTAAATAATCTACACAGCATCAAGTACAAATGTCCTGCATCAGAAGCATGAACCTTTACAAATGATTTGAGTGGGTTTGGCAGTTATTAAGCAGTACTAAAAGCAGAAATGCATAAACTATGCAAATAAAAAAAAAAACAGACTAAATCATGTGCAAATTGTGTTAATGCATCACATGTTTTGCCAAGAAAAAATTACTGAGCATTTCATCCAGAAAAATTTGCACAGTATTAAGTGGAAAATCTTTCTATAGGGACAGCAGCCAAGACATTTGAAGGACTGTAGCAGTGTGACTCTTAGATTGATACACTGCCCCCAAAACCTGGTAAACCAGAAATATCCAAGTAGTAAATAAATCTTTCACAGGTAATCTTTGAGTTCTTGGTTGTGTGTTCCAACTTCTATAGGAAATTCTGCACTCCCCAGATTGATACACTGCCCCCAAAACCTGGGTGAATAATCCTGCTTTGAGTACATTGGGCCAAACAAAATTGAGTATGCTTTCTGTTGACTTGGTGTTAGGTGAGAGTGTGCCAGCATTAAAGTGATACTTTGATTTTCTCTTCTTCTGAAAGTTCACAGGAGAGGTACCACTCAAGCAGAAACAAAAACGACTAATCCTGCGTGCAAGCTTATCTTCCTGCTGCCTTGAATGGGGCTTTTACAACAGGGTTCATGGCTACAGTTTGTAAAGCTGTTGGAATTTTATCAAAGAGACTTCATATGCTCTTAAAGGAGACACTTCAGCAGCTTTGAGACTGGATGTCTGGCTGCTAACTGCAGCATTTCAGTCTGAGCTGCAGCCGACTATGCTGGCTGGCTCACTTATAAGCAACGTCGTTGGTGCTGGTGAACTGACTGGCATGGAACAGGCACGCTGATATAGAGTATCAGCATCCTTAATAGCCCTTTGGAGAATGAAATTAAGGAATGAACAGAAGCCCATTTCAACAGCAGTCTGAAAGTGGAGGCAACAATAGTGGGCGGCACAGTGGCTCAGTGGTTAGCACTGCTGCCTCACAGCATCAGAGTCCCAGGTTCAATTTCAGCCTTGGGCAACTGTCTGTGTGGAGTTTACACGTTCTCTCTGTGTCTGCGTGGGTTTCCTCGGGGTGCTCTGGTTTCCTCCCACAGTCCAAAGATGTGCAGGTCAGGTGAATTGGCCATGCTAAATTGTACATAGTGTTAGGTGCATTAGTCAGAGGGAAATGGGTGGGTGGGTTACTCTTCAGAGCTGAAAATGTGTTGCTGGAACAGCGCAGGTCAGGCAGCATCCAGGGAACAGGAGAATCGATGTTTCGGGCATAAGCCCTTCTTCAGGAATACTCTTCAGAGGGTCGGTGTGGACTGGTTGGGCTGAAGGGCATGTTTCTACACTGTAGGGAATCTAATCTAATAGTCTGAGTTTCCATAACAGTACAGCAATAAGCATTCGAACTTCAATGGCAGCAAAAACTGTCATGATTTGTACTAAATATTTTAATGCACTGTATTATGTAATATTTCTTTGCTTTCAATAGTGACTGCAAGAATCACTAAAAACTTAAATAAAGCTCTGAAGATGAGTCATACTGGCCTCAAAACATGGACTCTTTTTCTCTCTCCCAGAGACCTTTCAGACCTGTTGCATTTCTCCAGCACTTTCAGTTTTATTTCAAATCTTCAAAATCCACAGTGCTTTTATGTAAAGCTCATGATGCATTGCACTAAGTACTGTACCAGTGATAATAACCAATCTTAAATTGGGTTATTACAAAATTAATTGGCAATGAACAAATAAATTCAGTTTTTTCAAGCAAGAAAATCTACAACAATGTATATTGGTTAAAATTTATTATTTCTTATAGTTTCAAGATAAACAAATTATTTTTAAATAAACACTGACATTTTTGTTAAACTCTGAACTCACTCTAATATACAGATATTATTTTATTGAATTCTGGATCGGAAAATATAATCAGAACATTCATAGCACAAAACAAAATTAAAGACAAAACTTTGATCAATTACAAGTTGTAGTTTAAATGCACAACTATCCTTGATACCAAAAGTAAAGTTAATTGAATTAATTCCATACATGGAACTGTTAGGCAAAATTTGCCGTACAAAACAATTATTGCACAAGTGGTGATTCTGAGGCTAATATTATCAACATGGAGTATCCATGTAACTTTATAATTAAGAAAAGCTGCACAAGACCTGAATAAACACGGCTTCTGTTTTAGAGCACTCATCCATATTACACAGAAAAGATATGCACAATTTAAATTACTGTAATATTAAAATGCAATTCAATTATTACATCTTAACTAAATTACTCCAATTTTTGAAGTCATTTGTTATTTGGTATTTAGAAGATTGTTAAAAATATAGTTAAACTTTTTTTTAAAAAAGAGTTGCCTTCATTTTCGAACCACATTTTTGTTTCATGCTTACAAAGGACGACGTGAACTTTTTCTTGGCATGCTAGTACAACAGGTATTTCACACAAAGAGGAACTGGTCAAATAATTCATAATGCTTGACTTAGAATCCTTGCACGAACCCTGCAAGCTGGAAAGCTCATCACAGTATTTATCACAAGTTTCATAAAGGTTATTACAATTTGCAGACTTGCAGTTGATTTTTTGATTTTAGCTACCAGTCCAAAGGGAAATTACATAAGACTCTAGAATATTTGCTACACTTGATTCATATCCCATTATTCACTTATGTTTAGCAAGCTTAGCAGAGTTTACATAACTTGCATCTTTTACCTTCCTTATCAATAATCTTATTTTTCAGAATATTATTGCCACACTTTCATAAATCAGTTGTTCGGTTTATTAGGTGTGGACTTGTTGGGCCGAAGGGCCTGTTTCCACACTGTAAGTAATCTAATCTAATCTAATCTTATTTTTCAGAATATTATTGCCACACTTTCATAAATCAGTTGTTCGGTTTATTACAATACTCAGCTCTCCTGTATATAAATTATACTTAGAAGATATAATGTCATTTATCGGAAGAATTCTAAAGGACAGTTGCAGAAAATCCAACTATGTAATAATGTTACATTGACTCACATTTAGGTATGCGATGGTCCTGTGTAATCATAAACAACAGAGTTCAAAAACTAACCTCAGTAAGAAATAAGTGACATTGCAGAAATAGAAATTTGTATTGTGAGAGCATTAAAAACCATAAGGTAACCACTATTTAAGATGGAATAATTTGAAACTCCGTGGTGGCTGTAAGATCATCCAAGGCAATCTTTTGTATTTGAGCCTTACTTTTAGCACCACTCACCAAATGCTTCCTTTGAAATAAATATTAATTTTAAGAAAGACTTAAATGAAATAATTGCTACACTACTGTCTGTATTGGCACAAAGCAATTGAAAGCTAAAGACTGAATCTTGAAAAATGAATTCTCGTTGACGACATGATTTGAGGTGAACAATAGGAGCAGCAGATATCTTAATAGATGGGCTGTCTGGTCAGTAGTAAAACCAATTCAATATAATTCCAGAATGCATGTTCATACAACTTAGTTTGAAGCAATTTGATTTTGAAATGTATGGTAATAATACCTCATGCAGTAAAAAGTTTAATATGTAATAAGAACCTGTGCAAATATCAGTAAAACCAAACCTGAAACAAGGCCAAAATTCACAGGAATAAAGTCTGCCTACTGAGTTTACGTTGTGTTTCTAAGTGCAAACTCTAAGCATTAAAAGGGCTGACTTGTACCCAGGAATTAGCAATTAATAAGATGGTGGCAGTGCAACAGTTTGGAAACTTACTTTGCACATCTATTTGTGACTTTAAGCTTACCTAATTATTCAACAGTAATTGTTTCCCCTATTGGCTAAAAAGTTGAAATAGCAAAGTATAGTAGTTAGCTGTCGGTTTGACAAAGATGTAGTGAAAGTAACAACTGAGAAAAAATGCAAAAATAAAGCAGTAATATTAGCAATTTTTATACGAAGAAGAAAAAGTAAACCAAATCACATTCAAGTTTGGATCAGTTTCTACTGTGGAATGACAGTTACCTCCTAATTTAATGTGATCATGCAAAATGTATTCAGTTGTCAAAGGAATCGGGCAAATAGCCAAAGAAAGATTCATAATTCACGAGGTATCATGGATAAGCCAAGCACATAAAGATTCTGCTTAGGAATGCCTTTCTAATGACATTGATATAAAAGATAAGTATATCGGCAAAGAGTAGCAAAAAGAGAAAATTAATAATAGGGAGAAAGAAACAAAAGATACAAAAATCTGCAGTCCATAATTGATTCAGTGTGCACAAATATTATTTAATGAACACAGAAGAAGAAGAAAAAAACAGCATAATACCAAATTACTGAAAGTGAACTAATAAGAAGAATTGGATCAGTAAATAACACACAATATATTAAATTTTCATCCTCATTCACAAGGTGTATGTATTTCATCTATTCTTAGTGTCTGTGCTTAATTGGATAGATTTGAATGATATAGTTATTTTCTTACATTTAAAGTAAAATTACCATTTCACAGTATGTAAGATAATTAAAAAACACACCATACATTTGATAATTAGATAACTAATTTGTATTTGTTTCACTTAATATGCTAATTTATTACAAATATATTATTAAGGCCTGAATAGGTACCTTGGTTTTCTCAATGTCTTTAAAATCAGATTCATTTCTGTAACTTTATTTGAGTAATATTTCCATTAATCACTTTATAAATGACCATTCCAAATCTAAATTATGTCAAGACTATCTATTACATGTATTTTTTGTCACAATAGTCTATAGTAGACATTTAAGCAAAGAAGATCTTCTTTGTGGAATAAAAAGTGAATACAAATCTAAATAGTTAAATCGTTTTTAGATAGAACTGTATTTCAGCTATAATGGACAGAAATGGAATGAAAAGATTTTCAATGCATAGAGAATACTCAGTAGTCAGCCAAGAGTAGAAAGAAATACAAGGTGTAAAGACCATTTCAAAGAAATACAGACGAATGGACACATCGGTAAATGAAGGATTATAGCACAAGATCCATCATATTGATCTACATTATACATTCTGTAAAAAAAAGGTGCATTTTTCAATGAAGAGCAGTAAATGCCTCTCATGTCTGGATTGTGTATAGAATTTCTTATTAAAATGTGAATTTATGTATTAATTGTAAGCTTTATGTTTTAATTGTAGATTGTACATTTATACGAAAGTACAGACTAAATGCTAATTCGTGTAAACATATTATTAGAAGGGCAACACGAGTTAGAAACATAGAAGGGAGGATGTCCTCAAACAAATTTGGAGAAAAAAACCTCCAAAGAAAATTAACAAATTGCTTGGATATGAGAAACAGCAATACAGTGTAGTTGTCTATTATTGAAAGGTACCATCCAGTTAGATTGCTATTCAAGCTGTATCTTATTTTTTTTGCAGTATTGTCTGAGAAACTGCACAACTATTCAAAGATTGCAGTGGAGCACTTTGTCTCCACTGGTAAATCATGCTTGCAATAAATGAAATGCTCTTGCAGAACCTAGATGTTGCCACCTATGATTGTTAGTTCACATGCTAAAGACACCCAGAGAACATTTATCTTACCCTCCCATCTCATACAGTAATTTGTTAAAATCATCAATGGCAAGAAGTCACCTTTTACATCCTCACTTAATCATTAGAATACAGAGGTAACATTATACTAATTCTAAATTGAAAATTATAGTGTTAATTTTCTGCTCTTAAAATCCCTATTAAAGAAACAAACATTTGAGTTCATTAACTTTTGTAATTTGGAAAAGAAGGCAGGCATTAATCTATGACATTAATCTAGGATGGTGGGATTTCTGAATAATATTTTTTTCTACTGTATAGACAGGATAAAGGCACATTGGAAGTTGGCTTCTGGCATAGTATAGAGCTCTTTGACTGTTCCCAAGAGGGTTTCTTTTAGGCAAAAATAATCATCATTACTTCCATCAAAATCTTCTTATGGACTTTGCTATTGTTTTGCTTTGTATTAAAAAATTATTTAAATCAAATTTTGAGTGACTGGACAGTGTGTCTTTCACAGATGTGTATGTGTACATGCTCAAAGCTTGGGAGGCATGTTAATTCATTACCCCCATCAGCATGAGAAGAACTCTTGGAAGTGAGATAGGCAGTAGGTTAACTTCAGCAAGTTTCCTCTTTCAGTGTAAATCATTATTAGATCATGTGTGGACTGAGATAAGTCATTTAACAATATTGTTACTCATACTTCTCTATTCTTGAATCTTTCTGCTGGGAGATTTGCCTTGTTGAATTTATCCTCAGACTTCAACATTTATATCAGTGACAAGAAAGGATTTTGTTTTGGAATGAAGACACTAGCTGGTCAATTGTAGTTCAGTTTATTTGTGAATCTGAATTCTGATGTTTACCAAAGTACTGGCTCATCCATGACTGTATGTATACAATGGTCTACGAAGGCCTGTTTCAGTCAACTAACAGCTGTTAGCTTTATAATTATCTTGAATGTACATAGATTGAACTAATTTTTTTTGTTTGTACATTCAACTGTTTTCTCTGTATCATTTCACTTGCAACTATATTTAACATTTAGAATTTCCTTCAACAATATGGCCCAGATATTGCAGTCAGAGATAAAGTAACAACACTTGCTGTTTAACTTGAAGAAAGTTGCCCTCAAAATTCTAGCAAGCTTTGTGCTTTGAATTTTCTCATTCTGAATCTGGAATCAAGGTAAAGGGCTCTCCAGCCATCCAACAGCAGTGATGTGATCCAATAGTTGAGCAGTCAATCATATTGGAGTATTCAAACAGTGGAAAGCAGGAAGTAAAATGCACTATATTTTCAATGTTTACATTTAAAAATGGCAAATTAGATGACTGGGACAAACAAATAGAATTAAATTTAAAACTGAAATATCACTAACAAATTTCTTTTTAAAAAAGGCTAAAAATTGCACTTGATCATTATTGAGACATTTGATGTTACACTAACATAAAATTAGTTGTTCAGTGATAATGTAGCTGTTCAGCACTATTTATAAACACTATTAAAGATCCAGTTACATTATATCCAACAAGGTGCGAATTTTCTAGAGATTTCTACAGCACAACTAACAGCTTAAAACAGGAGGTTTTCATCAGTTCAGTGATTTCTATTGGTTCACAGTCTGTGGAGACATCAATAGCATACCCTTGAATCATGAACAGCAACTTCTGGATCTCAACATTTAACTGCACACGTGCAGGCTCCCAAAGCTGCAATTTAAGGTGAGTAATGACAGCAAAACTGACTGTTTCCCTAATTATGACTGCAAAACCCAAGCCAGGACAGTACAGTATCCATTTATCATGCAGAATATACCAGTGGTGCATACTTGAGGAAAATTAATAAAGGACATAGGTTTCTTTTTCTTGAAGACTTGGTCCCCTTATGGAAATAACAGCTCACCTGCTCTGACAAGAATTCAAGTGGTGGGAGAAAGCCAACACTTTAGACTTAAATGAAATTGGACTAACATTCAAATTGAAAGGCTTTGATTTACAGTTGGAATTCATATGTAATTTATCCTGTGTTAATTTTTGATCAGAAGCTGTATTGCTTATAATAAGATACAGTAGCCTATAACTCCTTCACTGGATACACAAGTTATGAGGTATTAACATTGAAACATACCTGCTGCGGTGGAATAATTTTCATTGAAATAGGCATTCTAACTAGTGCAGAAGTTACAATGGGAATATTTTAGCATGGGTAGCAGCTTTGCCAAACTACTAGCTGCTGTTCAAACAGCAACCTGATTCAATTTCATTAGTAGAATTTACAACTGGTAGGCAACAAAAGACCATATGTATAAAACCTTCGAAAAAAAAACTTCCTTACATTATTAGTCAGAGGGCTCTGTATGTTACATAGCTATGAATAGAATAATAATATTTCTTGAAAATTAGCTGAGTGCAGTCAAACAATATTCTGGACCAGACTGGTGCACAGTTTCTATGCAAAACAAATTGCACATTAATACAGCTCATCCTATGGACTTATTTCACTGGCACACTAGAATGTTTGGGTCAGACACAAGAATTGGCCCCATACATCATTTCAACACAGCATATTCCCACAGTTCACTTCAAATGTCCAATTGAAATGCTGAAAATCCATTTCAAAAGAAATTTGAATGCATCACCCCAGACGATACAAGCTTATTGCGTAAACACTGGACAAACCATGTTTTGATATTTTCAGGACATAAACTGCTGAGAAATAAGTCCACATATAAATTCCTACTGGACGTGAAATCATTTTGTTAACTATCAAACACAAAGACTCAACACAATTACTTTCAGACTTTAGCTTATCAATTAATAGATTAGGTTTCATTCTAGTTTGAATAAAAGATATTCATTAACATATGCTGACCAGAAGAAAACTCCAGAAACTTGCCAGCAAGACGTACAATCAGTGCTTTTAAGGTCTATCAACTTGAAATTAGTCTATTGTTTAGAAGTGCATCACAATTCCCAACACTTCTGACAACAGCTAAAAGAAAGATTTCATTTCCTCATCCAAAATCAAGTGCATTAAATGTGAATAGTGCAGTTATTTTGAGGCAATTTGTTCCCTGCAAGGCTTGTTCAGTGTGATTTGTCATCTGTGTCTGACGGACTGGATTCACGAGGAAGTGTAAGGCTCTCCCTTCTGTCCCACAGCTTGTGAATCTCTGTGGTATCTGACTCACTGCTGCTATTGCCACTTTCCCTGAAACTAGCCAATGGTGGACGCATCTTCACCCCTTTTGATGTGACTGATCCTTCGATGGCCTTTCTCAGCTGAAATAAATTGAAGCAAAGAGAGAATTGAAAGCGATTTTTTTTTTTAAAAAAACAATCACCTACTCTACAAGCAGGATGAGTTAATGCAAATGGACACATTTTTACTAAATATTAAGAACATTAGAAATGAAAATAGGAGTAGCAGCCATTTGTGACTTATGAATTTGTTTCTATTTGAGTACCACTTGTTTGTTAATACAGGGTAACATTTTTAATTGTTACCTTTTGATGTCATCCTTTGTGCAGTGAAAGGTTGAGTTCAGTGTGCACAGTATGCTAATACATGTCATGAAACATACAGGCTGCATGCCAGAAGCCTGCATTTGGAAAATTAAACCTTACGCCCATTTTATTAGCTTAAGAAATATGTTGAGCATTGTTGCATGAATTAAATATTCCAGTGTTTAGTTCATTAGTCTCTTAATAACTGCCTTGTGATGCAATGTCTGAGATACTAGTGACACCTGTGCTCCACATGGAGGTATTTTAGACTACAAATGCAAAAATAAATAGCAAAAACAAGTTTTGGTGCCATTGTAAATCATAATTCTTAATACCTCAGGGACATTCTACAATTAAGTTTACTTCATAAAAAGTAACTCGTGTATCATATATTATGATTCCCTTCACACCCTTCAAATGTATGAACAGTAATAAAATTTGACTCTTTTCCATAGATAGTTCATTGTCAATTTGGCATTTGCATGGAAGCGTGAACATTTTTCTTTTCTAATAGGTCAACACCATAAAAAAACTATTTTTGTTAATTGAAATACTCGCAAAGAAATCTGAGGTGGCTCAGCTTGGGTCACTGAACATTAAAAATTCAGCTTAGCACCCATACCTCTTCATGGTGAACTAATAACACCAAGCATCAATCTTTCCCAATTATCCTGGATTGGAGTCACAGGGAAGTGTAAAGACAAGAAATGTCACCTGATTTTTAGTTATGGGGGTTACAATTCAGGGTGTGCCTACACCCAGTTAGAAACAAGGTGGGTAACCCACAAAATTAATCTATGCACCTCAATCCCATGATTGTACAGTGACCCCTGCATAGCCAGGATGTCATGTTTGTGTACACATCCTCTGCCCATATCTGGAGTCCAAGCAGCATTGGAAGGAAATCATGTGCCATCCCTTTTAAAAGGGGACATTCCGATAAAATTACTGTTGGAGGAATGCAAAAAGAGCTGCATAATCATTTTTTGTCATTCAGGGATCAGGTTTTACACATCAGGAGAAGAGGAGTGAACCTTGGGATGGTAACTCAGGAGACTGGAATGTTGATGTAAAGTATAATTCTGAGACCATGGCTATCCCAACTTGTTAATTGGCTAGTCCCGGGACAGCTCTCCCAATTTTGGTACAAGTCCCTGATGGTAGTTAGAACAGTATCTGGGTATGTCCTTGTCATTTCCATTGTTTAGGCCAATGTTGGGAGATCAGTCTCTGTTTCATGTCTCTGGATAAATAGTTGAGATCCCTGGATTATTAGTCCTACAACGAATGCACCATGCAGGACCTAATACCCCACTCTGAAGTTGCTTTGTTAAAGATACTAAGTAAGTGCTTAATGCTGTATGCTCAATATTTATGAGCACATTGAACCTATTAGACTGCACTTTACAGCCTTCTGGCAGTGAGTTTGCAGGCAGAGGAAGGGTCCATGAATTTCTCGATATATCAAGTCAGCAGCCTAGCGCCCTGTCTTGCCACAATATCAAGCAGTGGGAAGAGTGTGGTTAGGGGCATATATCTGTGTACTAATTAAGGCACATAAGTGCCCAACTAATAGCCTGTGTTTACCACCACTGGGATGTACCCAGTGGAAGGAGAGGTCCACACCAAGCATCTAACTTAACAACTTAAACGTGCTGTCCTTTAGCAACAAGAATCATAGTATCCCTACAGTGTGGAAACAGGCCAGTTAGCCCAACAAGTCCATACTAACCCTCCAAAGAGTAACCCATCCAGACCCAATCCCCTACCCTTTTACACTGCATTTTACCCCTGACGAATGCACCTAACTTACACATCCCTGAACACGATGGGCAACATAGAAGAAAGTGACTAGAGTTGAGAGTGTAGTGCTGGAAAAGCTTGCAGCCTCATTCCTGAAGAAGGACTTTTGCCTGAAATGTCGAATCTCCTGCTCCTTGGATGCTGCCTGACCTGCTGTGCTTTTCCAGCACCATACTTTTGACTCTTGGCAATTTAGCATGGTCAATTCAGCTAACCTGCACATCTTTGGACTGTGGGAGGAAACCGGAGCACTCAGAGGAAACAAGGGTGTGGTTGTTCCACTCTGTTCTACAAGATAGGATTGTTGGGTAGGCTATCCTTTTGATTTTACCTCCTGTATTTTGTTCCTGCTATCCATTCTACACCTGCTCATAATGAAACAGCTGAGATCAGGAAATGTTGGGTGTTAAGACAGCAATTCTGTACCTGACATTTTCTGACTGAGAATCAAGTTTAAACAGGAATCTTCTCTGCACTTTTTACTGCAATTCTTGAACTTCATATTGCCTATAAAATAACCTACCTCTTTAAGAGCTACCACTCCTATTAGCTTTCCAATGCTGGTTACATAAGCATGGTTAAGTCCCAAGAGAGAGAACATGGTGTGAGTCTGAAAAGAAACAAGCATCTTTGATCAGATAGTTGACTGTAATTCAATATTGCACTTAAACACAGTGATTCAATTATCTGTATTTTAAAACTCTTTGATAAATTTCATTCTCAGTTTTGCAATATTAAAACAATATTAATGTTACATATTCTTTACAGTACAGTATTAATTATTCAATGTCCTATTCACATTGTCAGTAACAGTTGGTACAAAGATTGTGGTAATATCATTTTGGGAGGAAAAGGAAAATCTCCTTTCATGAGAAAGTAAAACTCTTCAGCCAGTATTCCAAAAGATGAAAGACAGACTCTGATGTTTTGGACATATAGTCATTTATTATGATTAACGTAACTAAATTAGGATTAACTCTTACTAATTTTTACTATGAAGAGAAACAGCACACTCTAACTTTATAAATGTTGATTAACTAGCTATGGAATCCCAGCATGATGTGTTCTCATTTTGACTTTCAGCATTTGCACACTTACTTCCTCAAAGAAACATTGATAATTTTACAGGCAACCTGCAGTTGGGAAAGCAGAATAACTATGGCACAAAACCATCAGTGCTATGCCCAGTGCCTGCCCACCTACATTGTGACCTTCTAAACAGTGGGTGATGCACAGGGTAGGTCGCATCCCTGTAGACCAATTGAAGCCCTGAAGTGGGCAATTATTAGCCAATTCCTGGAGATGGACAGAAGTCCCACCTCATTATTTAGAGGCGGTCACCTGAAAAATGAAAGCAGGCCAAGCTGGGGCAAGTGGAGGCAGGCTCTGACCCAACATTTATACTGGGATGAGGGGACCCTGCCCTCAGAGCAAAATCCAGTCCACCGGTTGAAATATATATGGGATGACTGACTGTCATTTTCAGGATCTTGTGTTGATTACAAAATAAAAGACCAGACCTCAAGTAGAAATTCACAACATTCACGACATTCCACATCAAATGTTAGAATTTATAACACTGGTATTCTATAAAGAATACTCACAGCTCTAACTGCTTTCACAGGTATGTGCTACTACTCTTACACAAGTCAGGCTACCCATCCGTCCTCTTCTAGGAAATAAAGTGATGTTGTGTATTTGGATTTTCAAAGGACATCCAGTAAGTTGTCAAATCAAAGGTTCTTACACAAGACAAGAGTACATTGTAACGGGAGTAATAGATTAACATAGATAACAAAGAAAGAAAAACAGAAAATATGAAACTCAGAGAGAAATTACTGCAGAATTTCAGTTTTGAAGAACGGTCACTAGAGTCAGAGATGTACAGCATGGAAACATACCCTACAGTCCAACTTGTCCATGCTGACCAGATATCCTAATTTAATCTAGGCTCATTTGCCAGCATTTGGCCCATATTCCTCTAAACCCTTCCTATTCACATACCCATCCAGACGCCTTTTAAATGTTGTAACTATACTAAACTTTGACTTTGCTTTCTCTGCACAGATGCTGCCAAACCTGCTGACGTTCCCCAGCAATTTCTGTTTGAGTGTAGATAAAGGATTGTTCAGCTAAACAGAAATAGTGTTAGGACAAATGAGTTTGTTTCACATTGAAATACTGTAACCAGAAGTATGTAGTTTACCACAGGGATCAGTGCTGCGACTTCAACTATTTACAATCTATATTACTGACCTAGATGAAGGGTCGGGTGCATTATAGGTAAATGTGCCTATACTACAAGGACTGGTAGGAAAGTAAACTGTGAAGACAGAAAGAGTTTGAAAGAGAACAGATTTATTGAATGAGTAAGCAAATTCTTGGTAGCAGGTGTGTAATTTGGGAAAATGAGAGGATATCCACTTTGGTGGGAAGATCAGAAAAGAAAAATATTATTTAGATGGCAAGCAGCTGCAGGATGTTGCAATGCACAATCTTTGTACATGAAACATAACACAGGTCTAGCAAATAATTAGAAAAGCAAATAGAAATTTGGCCTTTATTGCCAGTAGTTTGAGAATAAATGCGGGAAAGTCTTCCTACAACTGCACAGTGCATTGGTGAGAGCACATTTAGAGACATGTGTACAGTTTTGATCTTTTTAAGATGTGTAGTGATATTGGAAGAAGTTCACAGAAGTTTCATTAAAGTAGTCTGCTTCTCAGGATGAGAACGTTATCTTATGGGGAAAGGCAATGATGGTTGGACTTACACTGAAGTTTAGAAGAATGACAGGTCATCTTATTGAAACATACAGTTCTGAGGGAGCTCTGCAAGGTGCCTGCTGAGATAATGTTTCTCCTTGTGGGGAATACAGAACTAGGGGTACAATTTCAGAATAAAGAGACTTCCATTGAAGGTGGAGATAAGGAGGAAATTCTTTTGAAAAAGCCATTAATCTTTGGAATTCTCTTCCTTAGACAGCAGTGGAAGCTGGGTCATTAAATACATTTAAGGCTGAGTCAGACAGATTTCTGACATACAAGGAACTTGAGGGATATGGAGGGTGTTCAGAAATTGAGTTAAGACTACAATCAGATCAACCAAGATCTCATCGAATGGCAGATTCCATGTGTCAAATGGTCTACTCATACTCTAATTTCTTATGGTCTCTACCAGGGAAATACAGTAAGCTGAACAGAGACAGGAACATAGAACATAGAACATAGAAGAATACAGCGCAGTACAGGCCCTTCGGCCCTCGATGTTGCGCCGATCCAAGCCCACCTAACCTACACTAGCCCACTATCCTCCATATGCCTATCCAACGCCCGCTTAAATGCCCATAATGAGGGACAGTCCACCACTGCTACTGGCANNNNACCATACCAGTCAACATCCTGGTAAACCTCCTCTGCACCCGTTCCAGTGCCTCCACATCCTTCCTATAGTATGGCGACCAAAACTGCACACAATACTCCAGATGCGGCCGCACCAGAGTCTTATACAACTGCAACATGAAAAATAATGTTGATCTCACTTATCATCATAATGAAAGCTGTATGGTTTGATAATGCTATACCACATTCTAATTAATGGTTAATATTGATGGTGGCAATAATAACTTGCCAGCAATGTTTATTTAGGTTTAATTCTGTTAGTTTGAACAATTAATCTATTAATCTTTTTAATTTTAAGTATTGAAACTTATAAATCACCATAATATTGCAAGGCATATAATATTCTCAAATTAACTGAAAGAAGAAAACATATCCCTCATGTTTAAGAGCACTTTTGCCTCTGCTTTTCTAATATTGCTACTTATTAAAGCTCCCTTTAAATGAAAGGATAATGGCTAGATTTTGTGACACCAAAATGAATAATTTTGGGTTTAATGAATGCGTTAGAAAATGTTTTGCACTTTTATTTCAGTGTTTCCCATTGACAATATGTTGATGGGTTAATCTTAGCAGTATAAAACAAGTAGATCATCTTTAATAGACAATTCATAGAGTTCCCTTCAGCTGTAAAATACATTAGAAATTGTTTACTCCAGATTACGTTTGTGAGAACATTTTGGCAACAGAAGTGAACAGCATGATTTAAACCGAGTTCTTCCCTGATGAAATAACAGGTGGCATCAGTGGCATAATGGAAATGTCATGGGATTAATAACCCAGAGCCCCAGGTATTGTGGGAACATAGGTTCAAATTCAGCATGGCAGCTGGTGAAATTTAAATACAAATTCAACAATTCTATTTTATTCACTCATGGGACCTGGTGTTGCTGGCTGGCCAGCATTTATTGCCCATCCCCAGTTGCCCTTGAGAAAGTGGTGGTGAGCTGCCCTTTTCAACCACTGCAGTTTATGTGCTGAAGTAGACCCACTATGTTCTTAGGGAGTGACTTCCAGGATTTTAGCCCAGTGACAGTGAAGGAACGGCAATATATTTCCAAGTCAGGATGGTAAGTGGCTTGCAGCAAGCTTGCAGGTGGTGGTGTTTCCATGCATCTGCTGCTGAAATTTTGAAATGATGGTGACCGTGAAATGTCATAAATTTTCATAAAGACCCCCATGTGACTCCCTTACAAGGTCTGGCGTACATGAGATTCCAGACACACAGTAACGTAGTTGACTCTTAATCATTCTCTGAAATGGACGGTTAATTCTTAGCACACCCAACCCATGCATGCAAGACCCAAAACATGTGCCCAACATTAGACGTGATCTGTGCTTGGCAACATTAGTTAAATAATCCTGAGCGCTAAAGATCCTGAATTGTTAGGTTGTAGTATGTCATACCTCTGCTAACTGACAGCTACATATATTAATATACCAATCCCTGGTATTTACAAACAAAACTAACATGATCATGGGTGGCACCTGTTTCAACTTAACCAAACAGATGACGGCTATTTTCTGGTTAATTTCTTAGGGCTATGCCTTGACTAATCAGAGTCAGCAGTTAGAATCTTGTATGGGTCTGAATAATGTGGGCTATGGCAGAACTAGACAACCATTGTGGCAAGGACCATCGCAATGTCAAGATCATCTCACTCCACCTTTTATGCATTTCACAAGCTGCATTGTGGGCATTTGGTCAGCAGGAGCAAGATGCCAATTGACAGCTATTATTGCTCATTAGAATTCCTGCTAATGCTAGAACTCACCTCAGGATATTCAGACCAGATTTGCCAAACAAGCAGGATGTTGGGAAAACTCAACAAGGAAACCATAGTGAGCATTTGGCCAATTCAACTCACCCCAAGGGACATACAATGGGCCAGGCTGTATCTCCTGACTCTTCACTTGCTGTCATAGTTCTTGAAGCATACCTTGATGCTTACAGAATCCTTGCCTTGCCTTGGTGAGCTTTGCCCTCTTAGCCAATGATAGGTTTGTGTTACTGCTGTCCTGCATAGCCTTTCAAAGCAGGCACAAAGCCAGAAAAGCTCATCATAGCTCTGAGCAGGCCTCAGTCAAGTCAAAAGGATAGCCTTCACTCAGGGGAACCAGATACAAGTGCAGTAACAGTAAGGATCCTCTCCTCATTAGATACAAGGAACTAAATGATGGGCAGCACACCACCCACCCTGACTCTTTGTGCCCTATTGTGGGCTGTCTTTTGTTCTAGAATGAGAGATGAAAGTAGCTAACACAGCTGTTACTTCTGGTGCAGATGGGGAAGTACTCCAGGCGAGGGGTAGGCAGTGCAAAGGTATGTGGGGTTCATGGTGTTAGGGTAGGTGAGGGTGAGTGGGGAAGATGTTCTAGGTATTAGTGGTAGTGGTAGACCATGACCCTTGGTGAGACGCATGTACAGTGGCAGAGATAGAATGAGTGCAAGAGAAAATGGTGACAGTTATACTGGCAGAGTGGTGAAAAGACATTGATCTGCTTCCTACAGTGCCAGATGGAAAAGACTGCTTTAATCCAGGTGGGAAATTTGGACCGAGCTAGCATGGTCTGGTCACCATGACACCATATGAAGTGGAAATCCCATCACTGCACTATTCCATCCAGTGGTTTCTCCACATACCTTGCCACATACAGCAATACATGGCAGCTCCAGACTGCTGGGGCTTGTCTGGGTGCACAATTTATAGAGTCATAGAGATGTACAGCATGGAAACAGACCCTTTGGTTCAATCAGTCCATACCGACCAGATATCCCAACCCAATCTAGTCCCACCTGCCAGCACCTGGCCCATATCCCTCCAAACCCTTCCTATTCATATACCTATCCAAATGCCTCTTAAATGTTGCAATTGTACCAGCCTCCACCACATCCTCTGACAGCTCATTCCATACACGTAACATCCTCTGCGTGAAAAAGTTGCCCCTTAGGTCTCTTTTATATCTTTCACTTCTCACCCTAAACCTATGCCCTCTAGTT
>NC_057722.1:47955704-47967430 GCF_004010195.1 Chiloscyllium plagiosum | reverse complement strand
CCATTAAGTGTATAAGTCCTGCTAAGATTTGCTTTTCCAAAATGCAGCACCTCGCATTTACCTGAATTAAACTCCATCTGCTGCTTCTCAGCCCATTGGCCCATCTGGTCCAGATCCTGTTGTAATCTGAGGTAACCCTCTTCGCTGTCCACTACACCACCAATTTTGGTGTCATCTGCAAATTTACTAACTGTACCTCTTATGCTCACATCCAAATCATTTATGCAAATGACAAAAAGTAGACAGCCCAGCACCAATCCTTGTGGCACTCCACTGGTCACAGGCCTCCAGTCTGAAAAACAACCCTCCACCCACCACCGTCTGTCTTCTACCTTTGAGCCAGTTCTGTATCCAAATGGCTAGTTCTCCCTGTATTCCATAAGATCTAACCTTGCTAATCAGTCTCCCATGGGGAACCTTGTCGAACACCTTACTAAAGTCCATATAGATCACACCTACTGCTCTGCCCTCATCAATCTTCTTTGTTACTTCTTCAAAAAACTTGAATATGTCATGAGTGGAAGGGATCACTGGTGAATTCCAGGATATCCACTGAGTGGTGAATTGTTCTGGGAATAGTGTGTGGCAAAATGGGACAGAAATCAAGCATGGGAGGTATCATGGCAGCAAGGTAGGTAAGCAATGAGGACAGTTTCTTAAGATAGAGTGAGCAAACTTGATAGGCCTCGAGGTGACACACCCTCCAAAAAAACATGATGCATCTCAGGATCAACAAAATAAAAAGTAAGATTCAACTGAACCTGTCTAGCTTAAATTGAAACAAAGCTCACCAGTTAACTGTCAGTTAGTACCTAACTGGCACATTCTACTTGGCAACACTTCTACCAAGCAGAGTCCTCTTGTCAACAAATTGCCATGCTTTTCTCACATAGTATTAAATTTTGCTTCTCTTTATATTGATATTTCTTGTGAATTGCTCTGATGAGTGCACGACAAAAAGCGTTCACAAAATATATCTTCTTTCAACAATTATACCATCTGTGAAAGGGTCATTATTATTGGACCACCCTAGTCAGGACAATGGCATTCTCACAATATTGTGGATTTTGTTCACAAGTCACCTTTAAATCTGCAAATTCCCGTGATATCTTTAGTGGACCATTGATTATAATGAAAAAAAATGAGCATTTATTCTAGTTTGCAACAGAAAGCATATTATTAATTTTCATCTTCGCTGGTCTCTCACTATAATTCACTCTCAAATGCTTTGAAAATAAAAATGATTTTAACCTCCAACTTCTCCATGACAACCATTAACATCATTCTGGGTTTATCTGGCAGATGAGACACTTCAACTGAAATTGATGGAAATATCACATGCTTCAGAATCAAATGAAAAGATCAAATAGTCTTGGAAGTTTAAGTAAAATTTTGTTAGGTAGCCTGGTGGCTCAGTGGTTAACTCTGCTGCCTCACACTGCCAGGGACTCAGTGGGGATTCTAAAATCCTGTTTTTTTCTTTTGAATCCAAAGGAAGTAGAAGGAGTGACTACACTGTAGAAGCAATATTCCATAAAGTACAATAAGATTACTTCCCTGTAGGTGATAAAATATCCACAACTTTCAACAGCTTGAGATAATCACACTGTTTTAATTTATAGCCTCTGTGAAATTTTCCTCGTGAGTTTACTAATTTTAAGAGCAATATTTTAACCTAACATCCAATTCTGAAGGTATTATTGGTCATTTAACTGACGAGCCATTGCACACATTGTCACAAGAAATTTAATGCAGTGATTTTTATAGAATCAATTGGTGCACTTTATATGCATAGTGATAGGATAGGTCTAATGATTAAAACTGTGCCGTTGAGTTTGTAGACAAAAGAAACAGTGCATCATTCTCTTTCAAAGTTTATTTATATTGCACTCCAAACTCTGTGGAGACAAGCAACATGTTTCTTTATTATCTTCCTCTTTTAAATATTTATGACACTAGTTCTACACAGCATTATTTGCAACGTTATTACACTACATGATGAATAATGTGCCTACTGCTGCAACACACATCCACAAATCAGAGATTTAAACAATGAGACTGCAACCTCCATGTTGTCTACATTATGAATTATCCACATTAAGGCAATTACTTTTACTTGTAGCAATGTTTGTTGAAAACCACAGGGAAAATGCATCATTTCTACCATACAATTTTAATGCTGATATGTTTTACAGAATTGTTACTAATTTTCAATGCTAATTGCATATTTCACATCCAAAATGTCAAAAAAAAAATGTATTTAACCCAGTCAGGATTTAAAGCACATAAATATATTCTAAAGAGGAATCCTTTATGTTTTTCTTATAGGAAACCTCTTTCATAACAATTGCAGAGATGTACCTGCCAGCGAAAATATTAAGAATAGAACCATGCCAAGAACAGTTTGAATGTGCACTGCAGCAGTTATCAGTATATCATCCATCATGCAATGAAATAACATTGCAAGCATTCATTAGAAACACTCAGCTGACACTACTAAAGTAAACCAGGGGGCCACATTTTTACAGCTGACTGTATTGTTTGTGGATCAGGTTAAGGTAACAGCACAGGTCGGATCCCTATTATGGCTGAGGAAGATATGCAGCCTGCCTTCTTAGCCCGTCTGCTGAAAAACCCTGAGTCAAAAAGTGTAGTGCTGGGAAAGCACAGCCGGTCAAGGCAGCATCTGAGGGGCAGAAGAGTCGATGTTTCAGGCATAACCCCTGATGAAGGGCTTATGCCTGAAATGTTGACTTCCCTGCTCCTCCGATCCTGCCCGATCTGCTGTGCTTTTCCAGTGCTACACTTTACGAATCTGGCTCTTCAGTATCTTCAGTCCACATTTTCTCCTAGTTGCTGAAACCCCTGGCATTTTGTCATTGTTTGGCAAATAATCACCAAAGACCTGCCTTTGGACAGATAACATAAGAAGAATGGAAACAGCAGCATGAAGAAATCTTAACTAATTCAAATAAAAGAAAACTGTGGGTGCTGGAATGAAACAAAGAATGAAAAGCCTGCAAACTACTAACTGGTTGGGTAGAATGTGTAGAGAAGTGACATGTTACTATTTTGGGTTTGAACAGTTTTTCAAAACAGAAGCTTCTTCCTGTACCATAACACAGTTCAGTTCTATAACAGTGAGACAATTCATTCCATAACATTTGAGGTAAGTATTATTCCCATACTTTCACAATTGTGCATTCAAAAACAAAACCAGTATCAATTTCTCAGGTGAAATGCTTCATTGACAATTGTTTCTAAATAGCACAATTAATTTCAAAAACATAACTAAAATTCAAATTACATTTAATGGAATTTATGTACTAATACAAAACTAAAACTTAGAGCCCTGAATAATTATTTAACTAATTTATTTATCTGCAGTTGCTTGGCTGATTTGAATTCATTGATGCAAAACCTGCACTAACTGGCTCTAGCAATGTGAAGTCAACTTAATTTTTCTTGCCTTGTGTAGTGATGTCCATTCTACAAGTTGGAAGGGTGCTGGGTCAATCTTACAATTGTTGAAGTCCACTTGCTCTTCAAACTGTTTGTCCTCCCATTCAGCAATCTATAGAAATATTATTCATTATTAAATTTCTGTTACAATTTTTGAAGGATTCTGAATTCAATTCAGTACAGCAAAAGGAAATAGAATTCCATTCAGATAACTGCATGTGACATTTTCCTATGTGGTGAAGGCTTCACTCTAGCATTCCATCCATTAATTCTGGAGATCAGAAGTAGAGAATAGAAGTTATAAATTTTATAGTGTTTAACTCAATATCAATTCCCTACTTTCTCAAGCAACCTTTATTGATGTTTTGTTGTGATGCTGACTTATGATCTGTAAGTTGGAAATGTGAACCAACATCTTAAGCTCTTTAATTGCTTCAAAGTCACAAATATTAATAATTATGCAGGAGACGGCTATGGGAATTTAGCTAAAATATTTGTTTACTATTGTATTTTCAGTTATATATGGAAGCAGATTTCTTATAATACATAACAATGTATTATAACAATGTTCATAAGAATTTACATGACATTGTTACATATTTGTCATGACAGAGGAACTTTGATTATCCGAATGAGATGGGCGGCACACTTTCGTTTGGTTAATTGATTCAATGCCTCTCCTCTGGGGCTTGAAGTTTTCTGAAGTTTCCTTTTTCCTCACTCTGCCTGCCTTGCTCCCTCTCTCTGTCTCAGGGGTTGTTTCTGAGCAGAGACACACTTGTGTGTAAGGGACCTGCAGCATTGCTGAAGCCTCTCGCACCCCCTCCCCCCAACAACAGTTCAATACCACCCTCAGCAGCATTTCAGTAAGCCAGGTTCATTTTTAATCATTGTAAACAAAAGGCGCGATCAGTGTTGAAACACCTCTTTGATGTAATGTTTCCATCGGGACCTTGGGATCTTCTCTGGATAATCCAAAATTTGGATAATTGATATTCAGATAATCGAGGTTCCTCTGTATGTAACTCTGTGGAAGACTTGAATTCAGTGCAAAATATCAGATATGCTAAGAAAACCAATACACTTTTGGGAACTTCATTACTCTCCACTTATACAGCTTAAATGAATATAAGCATCCATTCTTAATATTCTGCATGTAAGTAATAACTTTGTACACACTTAATCAGAACTGGTCACACGGGACTTAATAGAAATCACACTACTGTACAATAAATCAGGAAAAACATTGTTATTAAGTTGCAAAATATGCTGGGACATCAGTGTAGATTTAGTTAAAATTAATAAGAGAATTCAAAATATGTTTGTTGCTTTATCTATCACACTATCTTCAATCTTAAGCATGAGGGAAGCAGGGTTGTAATTACTAGATAGACACTGACAAATTATCACCTACATTTATTTCATCATCAGGGATCTTAAAGATCATTAACTGAAGGGCATTTAGGAATGGGCAATAAATCCTAGCCTAGACAACAGCGCTCACAATTCATGAATAAATAAAGACTATTGCTAATTGTCTCACAATAATTTTTCCACTTGTGTTATCTTTTTAACAAGCAAGATGGAATTAATTCACCTGCACACACAGTTTTCTAAGAAAGTTGAACTTAAAGGTGGAATTAATTACTTTAATGGAACTGAGTTGGCGTCATGATACGCCACTTAATAATAATGTTAAAAAGCTTTAGAGTTAATAGAAATCTGTGGGTACTTTCAAAAAGTTACAATATTTATTCTGGCACGATTGAATTCACATGATTTTTAAGACAAAATGCCCATATTCGGCATCTTGTAAAAATATCTCTCACAGAAGACCTGTATCTGAGTATTTCTTGGTTCAGATTTTGCTATCAGTGACAAAGGAACAGAAAGTGTGGTTTCACGATACTGAGAGTAGTTCACAGAACTTGCATCAACATTTAAGCAGAAACTTTCTGTTACTGGGTGTTTGATTCAGTGTGATGTCCTCAATAGCATAATTGAAGCATTTGAGAGTAGGACATGAACAGTGAGGCTTTTAATCGAATTAGGTTGAAGAATCTCCACAGGATCTGGCTATTACACTATTGTATTGCTGGGTTGGAGGAGTTTCAATAACTCTGGAAAACTGTTCACTATAAAACACACAAACTTTATAAGAACATTATTCTCACAACATTAACACCGTTTTACATTCACTTCTTTCCATCCTACTTCTGCAAACTCAGCAATCACATGAGTGTATGTAATCTCCTTCTATAACTTCACAGACTATTACAGTTAACCCCTTATTGGGCCATATTGGAGTCCAACCAACTCCATTCCAATACATCTCCCCACAAAACTTTGTTCAGACTTCAGTATTCTTTGAGATTCCTGGAAACAGTGTTTCAGTCCCCTAGGTATCCTGAACATTTTCAAAAGAATTGTAGCCTTTTTGTCTTTTTAGTCTTTTTGTAATCTTACATGGATATAATTCTTTGTTCTCTCTCCATATTCACTCTTGGTTGCTTTTCTTTCTCCGTTCTCTGTATTTTTGAGAAAGTGACTTTCTCAATCTCCAGGACTAATCAAGAATAATCAGAATCATTGTTGCATCTGACAGGTTTGATTGAAATTTGAGGAAGTGATTAGATGTGTGGATGACACTAGTCCACTGCATGTAATTTACATGGACTTCAGGAAAACCTATGACAAGATCTCACATGGGAGCTTGGCCAGAAAGGTAAGAGGCCATGAAATCCATGGCAAATTAGATCCAAAATTGGCTTAGTGGCAGGAGGCAGAGGGGCATGGCTGAAGCTTGATTTTGTGACTGGAAATCTGTGTTCAGTGGCATACACCAGGATTCTCTGTTAGTTCCCTTGTAGTTTTGTTGTGCACATAAATGATCTGGACATGCATGTAGGAAGTTTGATCCATTGGTTCACAGCTGACATGAAAATTGGTTGTGTGGTAAACAGTGAGGAGAAAATAACTAAACTGCAGGATGAGTTTAGTTGAGTAGAACAATAGCAAATGGAATTTAATCCTGGAAAGTGTGAGGTAATGCATTTTGTGAGGACTAACAAAGCAAAGGAGCATGCAATGAATATAGGACCCTTGGTAGTAGAGAGAATCAGAGGGATTTGGTTTGCATGTCCAAAGTAAAAGTTGTGTTTATAAACAAAACTTGTTCTTTAAATATGTAATCATTGGTGAGTAATTTTGATTCTAAAACAAATACATATCCTGCAGAGTTTGATTTCCTGAAAGTAAACACTTTGGCCAATGCATTATTCTTGAGGATGAAAGGTCTTTTCATTCATTTGCCTCTGAATATGAGAAACACCCTAACAATTCAGTGTTACCTAACCAGATAGTAAGAGGTTCAACTTGGAAATTGTCTAGTCTTTCACCTCTTGCTTACCCTCTTGCTGATCGTGATAATGTGTCAATATAATTATGTGATACAGCTGATTCTTTTCGCAGTGACCTGGGCTGTCGATGAGATAATTCGCTATAGCAATTGTTTGTTTGGGGCTCTTGTGGCACAGTGCTAGTGTCCCTATCTTTGAGCCAAGAGACCTAGGTTCAAGTCTCACCTGTTCCAGAGATGCGACATAAAATCTAACGATCCTTTTGACCACTAAACTTTCAATGGCTCACATTGTAAAAACAGTAAATTAGCACAATATCCTCTGAATGAGAATGTTTATTCATGTTTGTTTATGATACTCTTAGATTTTTTAAAGCTACTCTTCAGGCTCCTTTGAGCCACTCACAGAGCAAAGGTACATAGTGTAGTGTACATTATTCATACTTCAGTCCTAGAAAAAACACCTTTACTTTGATTAATTTCAGGTGTCCCTCATCTCATTGATATGAAATAATTCAGAGCTGCAACTTGATCTGTCGTACTGGCAGTCAGGGCTCCTCTGTCTGTACTAACTTGGTGTATCCCTCATTGCAACTTCCAGCAATCTGCAGCAAGATGTCCTATCTTTGTACAATGGAAACACTTCGGCCTTTGGACATCACTTCTGCCATCAACACTTTCCTTTCTGAACTGTGGGGGAGATCCTTGAGCCTTTCTGGTTGTTCCCTCTTGTCCCAGGTTCCATGCCTTCCATTCAACTTCCCATCTTGTATCCTTCTTGACTTTATGGGAATGATGGCCAGACAATTTGGATTTGTGGACCATCTTATAATTGTTGACCATCTTCTCTACAGGTTTTGCTGTGTAAACTTCTGGCTTTCTAAGCATGTTCATGCTAATGAAGAGAGTGAATTTCTAATTTCTTCTTGGAGAATTACTTTCCTTCAGGTCTCAGATATAGTTATTGCTATACCTTCATCAAATGGGTCAGAGTTATTTTGCTTTGCTTTCCCAATTTATATGTAAATCTGCCCAGGCTGCGTATGGATATTTTAAATATACCTGGTACCAACTCGGAAACACCTAGAAAAGACTTTTTGCCAATTTATAGTCTTTGGATGCCTCCTCAAAAATCAAGACATAATTTCATGAGCTTCTCCTGGCAGCCTGCTTTGTATGAGCAACGTCCAGTTTTCCCTTGTCCACCTCATCTGCTTAGCTATCTTTTCAAAAGTGAAAAATGCCTCAGCAACACTTTCATCAAATTTTGTGAGGGATTGTACAAAATTAATCAGCTCAATCTTGGATTAGATTCAAATCTTTCCTCATCAGAATGTTCTCTAGAGTCAGTGGCCACATTTTTTAGTTCTCGTCTTTTCATCCGGTGTTCATTTTCTCTTGCCCAAATTGCTTTTTCCTTTTCTTTTTCCTCTTTCTGAAGTGCTCAAATTTATGTTGTTTTTAAAAATCCCACCTCATTCTCTATTTCAAGCTGTTCAGCAGCTTTTGAATTTTCACTAATTCAACTGACTCACTATTTGGTTTGCAATAGCATTCTTCCAATTTCAAATGCTGTCATATTGCATTAATTACATCTGCCTTCTTAGGCCAGATTTTAACTCTTATCCTAATTTGCCAGTCAATTCAGTCATCCTACCCTTGATAAATCTTTTCAAATTATTTGGAGATAAATATTCCACCTCTTGTAGTCTTAGCAACTGTCAAAGTTATTTTGTTATTTTAATGGAGGAGAATTCTGGTGTATTTCCATTTACTCGTTACCAATTATTAGTATCCACATTTCTATATAAAAGATGTCCTTGTTGAGTGTCCTAACTAACCCCTTAATTTTATGTTATGACCAAAACTTGAGAGATGGAGGAGATTGATGGGAAAATGGTTGCTCTTTGGAGCAGTAGGACAAAAAACCAAAAATACGCTTCCCTGCTACCAAATAAATTAATTAAAATTAAATACCTTCTACATCCCAGGTTTAAACTAAAAAGATTTGTCAACCAGGTGTTTTAATATTGGTGCCAAAAGAAGCATTGAAGATGGGATCATGCAAAATGTATCAATAAATTAAATAATTTACAAAACTGTTGCAAAAGGGTTTCCATGCAAGCAAATTTGAGATCATCCAGTTTACACATACAAAGAGATGAATTGAGTGCTTTCAAAATTGTGAAAAATGAGAAACAATGAAAGTCATGATACTTACGCACCTAGGCAAACAGACTATTAAAATGTCACGAAGACAAAGTTAATAATCAATAAGGGTAACAAAATAGTGGCCTTTCTATCTAAGAGACTACGACATAAGGGGGTAGAAGGAATTTTATAGAAAGTATTAACTATCCGAAGTTCTGGTTGCACCATATTTAAAGGACTGAGAGTAATCATAAGCATCAAATCTGAGGAAATTTAAATCGTCAGGCATTGCAGGAAGGGCAGTGCAGTAAAAATACCACAAATCCAAGAAATATAGGGAGCAGCCATTTCATTAAAGTTTTTTTTAAGATTAGGGAAAACTATAGTGGCTCAGTAGTTTGCACCTCTACCTCACAGCCCCAGGGATGGGTTCGATTCAACCCTTGCGTGACTGTGTGGAGTTAACAATTCTCCTCATGTCTGCCTGGATTTCCTCTGGGTACTCCAATTTCCTCCCACAGTCCAAAGATGTGCAGGTCAGATGGATTAGCCATAGGAAATGCAAGATTACAGGGATAGGGTCAGGGGGTGGGATGCATTTTGGAAGATCAGTGTGAACTTAATGGGCCAAATGGGCTGCTTCCACACTGTAGGGTTTCTATTTTTCTACCTCAGCATCAATGATATACGTTCACAACTATCTGACTGAGAGTTCAAAACTTTGATGATTCTGGAATCTGGTGTCACCATTATCAAATTTAGAGGTGACTGAAAAATAGTGGCCAGAATTTATATTCCCTCCCCTCTGACTTATTTCAAGCATTTTGAGTAAATGTCATTAGCACTCATTATGTATTCAATTCATGCATGTTTTCCTTCTTCAAAGCAAAACTGAACCGAATGCCGTAAAAAAAAGAAAGCATTACCTGGTATAATTTGGTTCCGCTTACTAGACTTTAAATCTCAATATTCTGAATGTAGTCCTAGGATATTTAATAGCTTTGTCACTTTATCTAAACATTGGAAATGGCTTGCCTATTATCACTCCAAAGTTCCTTTATAAACCTCCTTATACTAATTCAATTCAGCGATAGCTAACTCAGCATTTGAACTGCAGTAGATAAAGGCTAAAACTTCAGTGAATAACATTAACTTCAAGTTGAGAAAAGTTCCCTCAGTTGTTGGTGCTAATACTGCAGTAAATTAAACAGTATTTTATGCCAAGGAACCCAGTCCTTTCAGTTTAGCTAGCTATTCATTTCCTGAATATTGTGGAAGCTAAGAATACATTCTGACTCAGTCTGTGGTTTGCAATTGTTTAAAGGCATATTCAATCAAAGGGCACAACTTTACCAGGACTTTGGAGATGAACTGGGAGCAGAAAATTGTGACTGTAGGCATTGTAAAGGGGGGCAATGCCTACCTACCACAGGATTTTCTTAAGGGCAGGCACCACAACAATGTTACCAAGTGCCAATTGGAGGGTGATGGTCAGTTAGACTAATTGATATTCATTAGCCAATTAATAGCCATTTTCTTGCACCATCGACATCTTACCACCTTTAGAATGGGTCCCTTTTAATGGGAAGAGTGTGAGGTACACTTTGGCATGGAGAGGCTTAATGGCTGACTCAGAACAACAAGGAGGTCATTGGTGGCAGTGACTACCCCCGAGGCTCTGACACTGGCATGAATTGGAGGTTCATGCCTCCAATCATAGGGTCTGTGTGCCTGATTCTGACACAGTGCATAAATCACTTACTTAGCCTTTGAGGTCATCTCAACCTAGAGTCTCTCTGTTCTTCCACTTGTAGCCTCAGCAGCAGCCACCTCAACTGGTGATGCTATTGAGGCTGTAGAGCTACTAGTGCTCTGACTGGTCTAGCAATTCTGAGAAGGGAGCCGCCATGTATTGAAAAGACTCCATGTTAGCGAAGAGGTGGTGCTGGAGGTCTTAAAACGTATAAAGGTAGATAAATTCCCAGGACCTAATCAAGTCTGCGTCACTGACTAGTCCAGAAGTCATTGCCCATCCCCAATTGTACTTGAGAAGGTAGTGCTGATTATCTTGCAGAACTGTTACATCCCAAGAGGAGTAAGTACATGAATAGCATTGTGAGGAAGGGATTTCCAGGATTTTAACCCTATGATAATTTCTCTCCTAGGAGAGGATTGTGCAGGTGGCCGAGTTCCCTTACATTTGCTGCCTTTGTCTTTTGAAGTGGCAGAAGTTTCTGGTTTGAAAGGTGATGCTGAAGGAGCTGGGGTGAGTTGCTGCAGAACATCTTGTAAACTGCACACACTGCTGCATCTGTGCATTGGTAGTGGTGAAAATGAGTACTGAATGTCATGGATCAGATGTCAATCAAGTTATTTTGTCCTGCATTTTGTTGGAATTACACCCATTCAGCAGGTTTGGCTTTGGTGAGGTGAGTTATGTGCCATGGAATTCCTCGTCTCCAACTTACACTTGTAGCCACATCTATATGGCTAGTTCACCTCACAATTCCTCATGCATCACACGTAACATCACTTCCTCCCCTCACATCATCACTGATGCCACATGCTCAGTGACTTCAACCACCCCTACTGCCGTGGTCACCACCACTTCTGCCCCCACCAGTGCCACTCACCTGCATTCTGCTGACATGCCCCCCACAGACCCCACTGTCACTATCCCCACCCCCCAGAACCCTGAGGGGAACACTACCCCTGCTCATGACTCCACCCCCATTCCCCCCACCATCACACCCAC
>NC_057722.1:47924530-47953487 GCF_004010195.1 Chiloscyllium plagiosum | reverse complement strand
GAATACTTCAACCCCAGGGCATCAATGTGGACTTCAACAGTTTCCTCATTTCCCCTTCCCCCACCTCACCCTAGTTCCAAACTTCCAGCTCAGCACTGTCCCCATGACTTGTCCGGACTTGTCCTACCTGCCTATCTCCTTTTCCACCTATCCACTCCACCCTCTCCTCCCTGACCTATCACCTTCATCCCATCCACCACTCACCCATTGTACTCTATGCTACTTTCTCCCCACCTCCACCCTCCTCTAGCTCCAGGCTCTCTGCCTTTATTCCTGATGAAGGGCTTTTGCCTGAAATGTCGATTTCGCTGCTCCTTGGATGCTGCCTGAACTGCTGTACTCTTCCAGCACCACTAAACTCACCCATTGTACTCTATGCTACTTTCTCCCCACCTCCACCCTCCTCTAGCTCCAGGCTCTCTGCCTTTATTCCTGATGAAGGGCTTTTGCCTGAAATGTCGATTTCGCTGCTCCTTGGATGCTGCCTGAACTGCTGTACTCTTCCAGCACCACTAATCCACTTCAGGTTCTGGTCAACTGTAACCCCCCAGATTGCTGAAAGTGGGTTATTCGTGGTGATAATGCCATTGAGAGTTAAGGGGGAGATCATTAGATTCTCTCATGTTGTAAATAGTCATTGTCTGGCACATGTGTGGCTTCATCACTACTTGTTCCTTTATGAATCAAGCCTGGATGTTGTCTAGGTTTGGCTGCTTATGGACGTGGACTGCTTCAGAAAGTGAGGAGTTGTGAATGATGTTAAACCAAATGCAATCATCAGCAAACAGCAGCTGAGAAATCTTTGCACTGACATTCAACAACAGTAACCATCTCCCTTTGTGCAAGGTATGATACAGTTCAGTGAAGAGACTTTCCCCTGACTGCACTTGATGTTCTGCCAAATGCTGCCTTCATGTCAAGAGCAGTCACTTTCACCTCACATCTGGAGTTCGGCTTGTCTGTACATATTTGGACCAAGGCTTTAATAAGATTTGGAGTTGAGTGGCTCTCATGAAATGCAAAATGTGAATCAGTGATCAGGTTATTGTTGAGAAACTGCTGCTCGATAGCTCTATTGATGACTTCTTCATCACTTTGTTGACAATCTTGGGTAGACTGATGAGGCATATTAAAAGCTGACAGCAATTTCATATTACAGGCTACAATCTTCAGCCCTGATCAGCTGAATTGCATGTGATACTTTCACGATCCTGTCGATGCAAATGTGTTGCGTCATTCCCAATAAATTCAACAGTCTAATTTATAATTGTAACCTGCTTTCTTGTTCTTCAAGAGATGCTAGTGTAGTCACTTAAAGAAAATGAATTAGTTAGCAGCATTAACAGATGGCTCACCTCTGATGCAGTCATGTCATCTTCAATTTCATACTGATCCTGGACCAAAATAAATAAATATTGATCAGTATTCATCAACTTCACAGGGTTAAAATACATATAACCGTTTAAAAAACACATATGCATTTTAAGAGGCACCCACCAATCTAAAACCTTTAAAAAAAACGTCTTGATGCAACAATAAAGTTAGAGAGTAACATATAACAGCTTGCCCATTAATTCCTATTTTTATGTAAATACCATGTGATGTTTTATTCACAAATCCCAAAGTCTCTCTGTACAATTGAAATAAAGAACCTGGCAGCTCCTTTAGATCAGAGAGCACAAAGGTAATGATTTTTCCTTAGCGCTGAGACCAATCATTGACATTATGTTTCTGCAATGCTAATCCATTTGTTCTCTCAATATACCTAATATTCAGCACTTTAAAATATTCAAGGAATAAAAGGGAAAATTAAACTTGGTATGTAATAACATTGTGTTTCAGATATCTTGGCCACATCACACTGCTAAAGAGTATTTACTTGATGTGCTACCCAGACACAAACAAAGTCAACCCTTTTGTGTTGACAATCTGTGCAACAGCAATTCTTTGTTTCCATCTGTCGTTGCATGGAAATTTCAGTTGCCTCTAGGCCACCTGGACACGATTGAAGTACTATGGAGAATTAAGAATACACGAGTGATATACAAAAGACAAATGCAATATTATTTCATTACTTAACAGATATTCATTACTTAACAAATATGCTGGATTTTATTTGCTGAAGCTCACTACCTGAAGAAGGGCTTATGCCCGAAACATCGATTCTCCTGTTCCTTGGATGCTGCCTGACCTGCTGCGCTTTTCCAGCAACACATTTTCAGCTCTGATCTACAGCATCTGCAGCCCTCATTTTCTCCTACTATTCCAATCATATTGAGATATTACTATAGAACTGCAATATTCATATGAGTGAGTTCCTTTTTGCTACATGAACACAATGAACAAAACATAAAGTGATCAAATGACCAACAGGATGCTACATATTGCCAAATTGCCTCCATATCAACACAAATTATTCACCTTTATTGAAATGAATTGATTATTTGGGGAGTTCATAGTTTTTATAAGACCATGAGAAATAGGAACATAGTAGGCTGTTCAGACCTTCAAGCCTGACCTACCATTCAATAGGATCACAGCTGATCCGACATTCCTCGCATCTACTTTCTTGAGTTTTCCTCATAATCCTGGATTCGCCTACTGATCAAGAATCTAATTCTCCCCTAAATATACACAAGGACTCTTGTCTCCACAGCTCTCTGCAGCACTGAGTTCCAAAGACTCTCAACCTTCTGAGGGAAGAAATTCTTCCTCATTTTATTATTCAGTAATAGTGTAATACTAATAAGGTTTGACAACAAATAACACAACAGGAACAAGTTTTGTAGATTGGAAGAGTCAGGTACAACATTTGTGCACATTCCTTAGTCATAACTATTCCTTATGATGACCGTGGCAACATTTAAAAGATAGTGCCTGAAACATAATGTGATACCTACATTTATTACTTTTACTTGGTAAGGGCTTGGTTAGCTCAGTTGGCTGGAAGGCTAGTCTAAGATGCACAGCGATGCCAACAAGACGGATTCAATTTCTGCACTGGCTGAGGTCATTATGGTGGTCTCACCTCTCAACCTCACCCCTCGCCTGAAGGGTGGTGACTCTCAAGTTAAACCCACCACTCATCAGCTCTACTGAGCATGTGCCCTATGGTCCTCTGGGATTATAGCACCTTTACCTTTCCTTCCAATTGGTTACATAATATTTAGTTGTCTCACTAGTCACTAGGTGACTAGTGTCCTTCTGTATTGTCTTTCTTATTGTCCTTCTGTAACAAAGTTACAAGGGGACATAAATTTAAGGTGAAGGGTGGAAAGTATAGGGGGGATGTCAGGGGTAGGTTCTTTACCCAGAGAGTGGTGGGGGCATGGAATGCACTGCCTGTGGGAGTGGCAGAGTCAGAATCATTGGTGACCTTTAAGTGGCGATTGGGTAGGTACATGGATAGGTGCTTAAGCTAGGACAAATGTTCGGCACAACATTGTGGGCTGAAGGGCCTATTCTGTGCTGTATTGTTCTATGTTCTATGTTCTAAAGAGTTTTTAAAACGTTCCTCTGAACAAGACCATCATATGAATAAGATCATAAAAATTTTGATCCTAAGAAACCTCAGATGAAAGTTGATGAAATGTGGGAAAGGCTACATATTAGCATCACCTAATTTGTTTGTGCCTCGTGCCCCTCGATGAGGGACAATGGGCAGCAAGACTCTGCCACCAATCCTGTCACATTGGTATCTCTTTTGCTCCAGTTCAGGTGGTGCCCTGTGCTTGAAGACCCTCCTTTAACGCACTTTGTGAGATCTTATCTCATCCCCATCTCCTTTTCCAATCTGGTGCTAGTTACAGTCATCTTTCTGTCAGAATATCCTGCAAGTAGCACTTAATTGTCAATGATGCTGTCTTTCCAAGTGATATCTGGGATTTAACAGAGATTGTGCTGGTAAGACTCTAACTTCTGCAACATCTTTGCTGTTCTCTTCTGTGTCTCATTGGCACAGATTATGTTGGTACTCCCACAGACATATAATGTGGTAACTTGATGACTGTGGGTGATAGTGTTCAATGCCTACATGGTGTAGAGTAGCTTGAACAGCATGCTGCTTTGTTGATTCTTGTGTGGACAGTGATTGCTACATCACCGTTCCTGGAGATGTTGCTGCCTAGATGGGAAAGTGGTTAACAGCCTTGATGTGGTGTTGTCTGATGTTAATAAGACAGCCTTGTTGCCACCATTTAGTATTGTCTTGGTCTTCTGGCAGTTGTTGCAAAGACCCAATTTGCATTGCTATCTCAAAGACTGATGATCTGGTACATGAATCTTCAGCCAGGAAGGCAATGCCAAAGACCTGCATTATCTAGGACTGTCAAATCAATGGTGATGCCAGGGTTGGCAAAGTCTGCACCCATTATCACCTTCTTCATGATAAAATCAATAACCATCTGGAAAAGGAATCAGTAGGATACTCAACATTGCTGTTCTCCTGCAATGATAATGAAGAAGTCTGTGACTACCATGCTGATCTTGATGCAACAGTCGGAGTCATACGTAAGGCTTTGAAGAGATAAACAATAACTACAACTAGAATTAATCCCATTACATAATCATTTGTTAAGATTGTTTGGACATCTTTGGTTTAGCTGAAGCTCCGGACTTCACTGATGAGGCATCCAATTGTATCATCCCATGTGTCCCTCCACAAATCACATGCAGCCCTGAGTTAAAACTATATCATGACTTCTTCACCTGCATTGGGACAACAGCCTGGACTCCTTCCCTAACTTCACAAGGACTACATCAAGAAGGCAGCTCACCAACACATTGTCCAGAGCAATGAGGGATGGTCAATAAGTGCTGGCCATGTTATCAACGTCCAGACAGCAATAATATTGCATGAAACTCTAATGACTCATCCAAAAGGGCATTGTCGGTCAACTCCACAGCAGGTCAACTGCAGCAGTTCAAGAAGGTACCTCACCACCACCTTCTCAAGGAATGGGCAATAAATGCTGGCCAGCCAGTGATGCCCACATCTCACAAATTAAAAATTATTTTTAGAATCTCTGAGATGTAATAATGAGCAACAGGACTTTTGAATGAGTCATTAGAGTTTTATGTTGTATTACAGAGCCAATCAAGTGGACTGCTTTGTCCTGGATGGTGTCAAGCTTCTGAGTGCTATTGGAGCTGCACCCATCCAGGCAAGTGGGGAGTATCCTGAACTGTAAGTAGAGAAATTTTAACTATGAAAAGAGGATTTTGAGAGCTGATTTTAAAGAGGTTTCCAAGATAGCAAACACCATAGAAATGTATATATTGAGAACATCATTTAAACTAAATTCACAGTTAGGACAAAAGGACACAGTAAGACAATTCAGTCAATCGAATCTGCTAGCCATTTGATCATGACACCATTTTAAATTATTAAAATGTAAATCTAGTACTGATCGCAGGAAATTCTTCACATGAAGAATGAGGTAACAAGAAGTAACAATTTGAAAAAGATTGATAAAGTGCAATTTAAAGTCCTAGAATCATGTCAGAAACAATTAAATGCTACAATGGGAAGGTAGTCCATTCAAGAATGGGATGGGTCTATCAAGGTGGATGAGCTACATGGGTAGTAGAAAGACTTATTCGCTTGTATAACCTTATGATCTATGCCACCAAATAGATAAAACTACCTTGGAAGATGTTTTTGCTAATAATGTGAGACTCTCGGAGCCAACAATCTATTTCGTCTGTGCAATTAGAAATGAACGCTACAAGGTACTGTTATCATGTCAGCATCAAATTAAAGTGTAAGTGGATTATATGGCAGTTTTAATAAACCTTCAGGGTTTCAGTGGGAGGTTAGTTCAAAACTTTGATTTTAATTTAGAGTGGCTCTAACTACACAATTGCCCACAGCTCTAAAATCTAATCTTTTACAGACAACCTGGTTCATCAGTGAGCACACTGTTGGGAAATCTGTTACAGAGTCTGTGAAATCCAACACTGAATATTCTAAAAAAAATGTCAGAACACAATCTAGAAGTGAAAATTCATTGGGAATATCATGTTTTTAATATCAATTTTCAAACTCTATTTTGAAGTTCCAAAATTCAGATATTTAATAAACATTTTGAGACATTACTGCATTAAGAGTCAGAACTCTGGTTTGGAAGTTGTTAGTCAGACTTTTTGGACTGTCTGAAGCTGCATGTAATCTATCCAAAGTGGTGAACAACAAAATATGTAACAGGAAGAGGAGGCTGTGCAAATATCCCATTCTCAATTATTTAGAGCCCAGTAAGTCCTGTCCACAAGCAGCAGCAGAATTTCAATGCAGTCAATTAGTGCACTATTATTCCACTCCCAATCAAAGTGATGGAAGTGGTCGTCGATAGTAGTATCATGCAGCATTCAGAAAGCAATAACCTGGTCTCTGATGCTCGGTTGGGTTCTGCCAGGGTCACTCTGCTCCTAGCTCCATTACAGCCTTGGTCCAAACATGGTCAAAAGAGCTGAATTCCACAGGTAAGCTCAGAATGATTGTTTTTAATATTACAGGCATCAAGAAACTCGAGTAAAGCTTAATTCATTGGAAATCAGGAGGAAAATTCCTGGCTCTTTTGAGTCTTACCTAGCACAAAGGAAGCGGATTATGATTGTGGGAGGTCAAACGTCTGAGCACAGGACACTACCATTGGGGTTCCTCAGTGATGTGTTCTATGCACAACCACCAGCTGTTCAGCTGCTTCATCAATGGTCTTCCTTCCATCATGAGGTTATAAGTGGGAATGTTGGCCAATAATTGCACAATTCTCAGTACTACTTGTGCCCTGCCACCCCTCCTCAGATACTGAAGCGGTCCATGTCCATATGCAGCAAACAGCCCAGCTCTGGCTCATAAGTGGCCAGTAACATTTGCAATAACCAAGTGTCAGGCAATGGCCATCTCTAATGACAGAATCTAACAACTGCCCATATTCAATGGCATTACCATCACTCAATCCCCTACGATCAACCTCATTGACCAGAAACTGAAGTGGACCCATTACATGAACACTGTAACTAAAAGATCTGACTGCAGGCTAGAAATTCTGTGGCAAGAGACTCTTCTCCTATCTCCTCAAAGCCTGTCTACAATCGAAAAGGCCAAATCAGAAATGTGATGGAATGGTCTACATTTGACCAGATCAGTGCATCCCCAAAAACACTCAAAAAGCTCAGCACTATCCAGAACAAAGCAGCTCACTTGATAGGCACCCTGTTACTTTCAACATTCACTATCCATGACCGACACACTGAAGGAGCAAAATGTATATCTACCAAATTCATTGCTGTAACTCACCAAACCTACTTCAACAGCACTTTCTAAACTTGTGTGTCCTCTACTATCGAGAAGAACAAAGACAAATATTATGAGAAAAGCAACACTTCCAAGTTCCCCTTCAATTCACACATCATCCTGATATGGAACTATATTGTTGCTCTTTCACTGTTGCTTGGTCAAAGTCCTGGAACACTGTATTCCTAACAGCCAATATTGCCACACCCGAAGGATTGTAGTGGTTCAATAAGGTAGCTTACCACCATCTTCTCTTGGGCAATTAGGGATAGGCCATAAATGGTGATCCAACCAATGATGCTCAAGACCATGAATAAATAAAACAAAAATACATGAGCAAACACCTTACAGCCATACAGCATGGAAACAGAGATTTCGATCCAACCAGTCCATGCTGAATTGAATCCCAAACTAAACTAGTTCCACCTGCCTGCTCTTGGCCCATATCCCTCCAAATCTTTCCTGTTCTTATCCAAATGTCTTTTAGACTTTATAATTGTACCAGCATCCACCACTCCCTCTGGAAGTTAATTCCATGCACGAACCACTCTCTGTGTAAAAAATTGCCCCCATGTCTTTGTTAAATCTCTCTCCTCTCACCTTAAAAATGTGCCCTCTTGTCTTGAAAGCCCCATCTTAGTGGGGAGACAACGGGCATTAACTCTCTCTATACCCCTCATTATTTTATACTTTTTTATCGGGTTGCCACTCAACCTCCTGCACTCAGATGAAAACGTCTTAGCCTATCCAACCTTTCTTTATAATTCAAAGCTTCCATACCAGCAATATCTTAATAAATCTCTTCTGAACCTCTCCAGCTGAATAATATCCTTCCTATAACTGGCAACCAGAACTGGCACAGTATTCCAGAAAAAAGCCAAGTTAATGTCCTGTACAACCTCAACATGACTTCCCAACTTCTATAATCAAAGGATTGAGCAATGACGACAAATGTACCAATGTCTTCTTAACCACCCTATCTAAACTTCAAAGAATTATGTACCTGAACTCCCATGGCCCTCTGTTCAACAACACTACCCAAGGCCCTAATATTAACTTGCTTGTCATACCAAAATGCAATACCTTGCATTGTGCAAAGACACGGTTAGTTAGTGATCTTATAATAAAGTACAACTAAAGTACCAGCTGGGGAACAGTAATCAAAATGATACAATTTCATAGAGTTTGAGATCAATGTAGTTAAGGCCAAAACTGTGGTCTTATGTTCAAAGAAAACCAATTATGTTAGTAAGAAGAATAAGTTGACAAAGTAGATAAGGGTGGTTAAAATGTATGACAGCATAAAAATGTTTTAAAAAAACTCTATTCTCAACAACCATGCATTGCATAGGGGAATAAAAACCTTCAAAAGAAAAAAATCCTCAAATTGGAGCCCCTGAAAAGTGTTGAAGATGTTTAAAACAAGAGACAGAAAACATTGCCAAAAAGATTATTGAAGAAGATATTCCCACAGGAAACTCAATACAGCAGCACTGTAGCTACATGAAGACTTCCGCAAAGTCATGCGTTCACAGGGGATTAGAGGAATTGAAACCTTAACTTCTGGTATCTCTTGAACTTTTCGTAATTAATCTAGCAATAAAGACATGGACTGAATCTTATGGTTTTTTTCACTAAGTGCCAGTTGTGTTGAGCTTCTCGGAGGCTTTATCTTCACAAGGCCTAGTGAATTTTCTTCCTGTAAGTTATCAAATGTACCTTTGTTAACTGCCTATCCCACCTCAAGGTGCCCACTTGTCTGATTCTAGCCTCATTCTATCATGTGCCATACTCAGAATGACTCACGATTGTTAGGATATCCCAGAATGGAATGGCTTCTCTGGCTCTGGTGTTTTATTTAAAAGGCCATTGTTCACCATGACCAAAACTTAATGCCCAAGTTGACCTGTTTGTTTCCAGACATTTGGCCTGGGCAAGGTAGGTGCAAGGCTTTCCAGCAGAAACCTGGATGTCTTGATGGACAGGGCGGTGCAGAGGTAGGCTCCCAGGACCAGAAGAGGAGGCCACAACACTACATCGTATCAGCCTGGTCCTAGATTGCCACTTGGGTCAGCACAGTCTCAGTCACCTGGAGGAATGCACAGCAATGTAGGAATACTATCACTTTCTCCAATCCACATAAGTACCATCATCTTCTCTCAGAATCCTCACACTCACTGTATCTCTGCTACTGCATCAACGCGTCCCCCCCACCCAAAACTCATACTGTGCCATTCACTAACACCTACAAAGTGCTCCCTCACTTGCTCTCACCCATCCGATATGCCCTCTGTGCTGCTTACTCATTCACTTGGGACACCTCCTCACCTGCACCAAACCTAACAACCATGTTACCCACTTTCAACTCCATCATTATTTGCCTCTCTCTCTTTCTGGGAAGAAAACAGTGCATAACAAGGCAGAAAGAGTAAAGATGGTGTGTACTGCCTGATAGTCAACCAGTATAAGGAAAGAATGCTGACTCTTGACTGCTCCGAACAGCTGACCAACTATGTCCAAGCACCTGGACTGGTATTGTGCTGGGAGCCCCTGACCAAAAACTATCCCCTTTGACTTGACTGAGGACTGCTGACAACCACGACAATTCTGCTGGCTTTACATTTATGCTAAAGAGATGCAACAGTACTCAACCCAGATATCCCTGGTTCAGGGATAAGGCACAAAAATGCAAAGCAAGGTAGGGCTTCTATGAGTGTCCAGGCAGGCTTGGAGTTGGTGAGCACTATGATCAGAAGCAAAAAGCCTAGAAGTGCAGTCTGGTGCAGTGTGTGAGCTGAGTGCATTTCCTTGAGCACATAGCATCCCTACTGCAGCATTACAATGATAGTTGGCATTGCACCCCGATGTGCAACACTGAAGCATAGAAACATACTGTAAGTGAATCAAAGACTTGGGTTCTTAGCAGCTTGTACATGTCAAGGTAGTAATGTTTAGGAATGTGTGCGCGGACGGTGCCCATTGAGCACATCCTGAGAAGTTGATGCCTGGTGTCAATCTGGAGATGCTTTGCAACAAGTATCAGCTACTTGTTCTGACTTCCAGGCTGGGAATTCAGTGTCTAGTTTGCTTGCAGCAGATCATAGGGTAGAAAGTTGTGTAATAATGAGGCAAGATTTGCAGTTATTAATGTCATTAATAGGTGATAACACCCCCACCCCCCCCCACCCTTAATAGATAATGCAACATTACCTGGAGAGAATCTTGTCATAACAACTGGAATTAGTTAATAAATGCAACAAGTTGCTTCTGAGGTCAAAAAATGCCTTCCTGGACTTTAACATGATTTACTAGATTTTACACCTTTGCCCACATTGTTCTGATAATTCAGCCCCTAATTGTTCTTGTACTTTGATGACAGCCAGAATGCCACCTTGTGTAGTTATTATTCACAGATAGTGGAAGATGACATGTACACTTAAACCTTGTCACAAAATCCTTTTCCATAACAAACCACTTAAAATCTCAACGGCCAAGAGAAATGTCAGTCACCATATAGCCCATAAAAGACATCTGTTTCCATTTTCACTTTTGCAACAACACACAAAATGTTATGACTAGATTCATGAGTAAATAACAGGAGATATTTTCTTCTTCCCTGCACTTTGGAAATTATGTCCTCAAGCCAGGTAGAAGAAACTGCGACAGAGACCCTTTGTGCTTGGTGAACATTCCAGGTGCATTGTCCTGGGATTTTTTGGAGCTCTCTAGTGGATGCAGTTAGGTCTGCATTTGTGGTAGATACAGATCCAGTATCCCTATTGAAACAAAGTGACAAGCAATGATGCTGGACTTCTTCTCAAGTTTCCTCTTTCTGTACTTATGGAATGTGAATGGACATCTTAAGACTGATAGGCAAAAGTGAGGACTGCAGATGCTGGAAATCAGAGTTTGGATCAGAGCAGTGCTGGAAAAGCACGGCAGGTCAGGCAGCATCCGAGGAGCAGGAAAATTGACATTTCAGGCAAAAGCCCTTGATCAGGAATAGAGATTTTGAAGGGCTTTTGCCCGAAACATCGATTTTCCTGCTCCTCGGATGCTGCCTGACCTGCTGTGCTTTTCCAGCACCACTTTGATCTAAACCTTAAGACTGATGCCAACCTATAACCAGCCCTTGCAGACAGGTGGGATCTGTTGATGTCTTGGTGACAAATTGAAGATGGCTCATATGAACTATTACGTTTGGTAGATTCCTCCTGCAAAGGATGATTGAAATTCCACAGTAGGGGCAGCCAGAAGCCTTATGCATAACCAAGTGCTTATCCACAAAGCAAAGGTAAGTAGCAGAATCTTTCCAGCCTCTGAACAATAAGAATGTGACTGAGAATGTTGGAAAATCAGGTGAGATCAGCAGTCTTAACAGTGAAGGCAAAAATGAACTAGCTTGCTGGGCAAATGGAGCTCGAGATGTGTAGTCACTGTCAGCTCCTCCATCCCGCAATCCTGCTTCAAAGGAGATAATTCTAACTTTTGGAACTCAGACAGGTATCTGCAGTAATGTCTTAAAAGTCCTGGGAAGTGTGACCAAAGATGGTAATGTGTTTTTCAAATCAAACTAAATGGTCTGTCAATGAAAGAAATGTTTTCTTGAAAATCTCCTGCTGACATTTTCAGAAAATTTGTCATCTTCATAAAGAGGAAAATTAAACAAGAAACTTCAATTCATGACATTTAAACAAATTTTAGCCATCTTAAAGAGTGTTTTGATTTATTCCATGAATTTATTATTACCACACTTTGTGGAACAGCCAAAACGGTTTCTGTTTGAAATGATCATTAAGTTCAAATGAGTTTGGGTTTCTTGTCTGCATGGATCATGCACTAGCCCCTTCCCCTCTGCTGACAAAAAAAAATTGACTTGTTGGAAATGAAATTTGGATTCCATCTGTAATTTTAAAGCTTTGACTCTGTGAATATTCAGCCCCATGAATGCTTGTCTAATGAATAATGGTCAAGAGTGTGGTGCTGGAAAAACACAGCAGGTCAGGCAGCATCCAAGGAGCAGGAGAATCAATGTTTCGGGCATAAGCCCATAAGCTGCCTGACCTGCTGTGCTTTTCCAACACCACACTCTCGACTCTGATCTCCAGCATCTGCAGTCCTCAGTTTCTACTAATGAATAGCAGTATCTAAATCTACATCATATTACTCATTTTGGAGATTCTTCCTTTGCGTATAATTTAAGAACAGATGCTGTGTTGCGCAAAGGAAATTTGTAGATGATTTAAATAATATAGCTATCAGCAGTCTCCTGGACATTTCATTCATCTCACCACATTCCATGTTTAAAATGTAATTAAAATTCTCTTAAGATTAGCAAACTAATTTGTTGAGCAAACTGAGTTCGAGATGTGTAGCCACTATCACTTACTTAACTCACTCTATTTGTACTAACATGTTTCATGCCCTTCAAACTGAGCGTGTTAATGGAAAGCTACAGCATGCAGTTTGGAGTCAAATTGAATATTTCCACTAGCTCCTCACGTTGTGCTGCACACCCATTTCAGACTATCACAGAATCTGGACATGCAACTCAAAAAGTTTTTTTCAGCAATGACATAAAGGTTTTTTTCTACATTTGAAGGAAGATATAAAAACAAGGTGGCTTTGATGATTGGAAGCATGCATGAGAAATAAGAAAGAAGATGGAAATTTGACATATTAAATTTGCTTCTTTCCCAGATGATCTTAGTTTGCAGGGTCAAAATTATTTTAATTCTTGTGGAAACATGTATGAAGTATCACACTTATATCACAAAAAGTATCCGAGTAATGATCAAGGTAGCTTTCTTACCTTAAAAATGATCTTGTTCAACTTTGCCTGCATTCCATGATAAAGCATTTGCTCAGTTCAAACAGCTAAGTGATCAACATGTTATAGGAGGTATTTGATCATCTTGCTTCCAGATAGAGCGACTATGACAAATGAAACCATTCAACTTATTAAATCCATGCCAATAGGCCACAAAGTATCCATTTTATTGTTCTATCCCTTTTGACCTGTAAGCTTATTTCTCTCAAGTACCAATCAGATTTTGTTTTGAAACAATTAATCATCTCCAATTCTACCAACCTCCTAAGCAATGAGCTCCAAAGTATTAATTTGTTCCTTAATTACCCCTGCATCTCTTAACAAAGAACCTTACATTTGTGTCCCTTTGTCCTTATTCTTTCAGCTAATAGGAGAAGTTCTTTATAATCTTGTATATCCTTATCAAATCTCTCTTCAATTTCCTTTGTGCAAAAAACAATTCCAGCTTCTCTGATCTAACCTTGTAAATAAAACCTCTTATCCCGAGAACGACTTAGCCAACATCCTGTGTACCCTCTCAAGTGACATCATATCCTTCTTAAAGTGTGGTGACCAGACTGTATGCATATTTTAGTTGTTCACTAACCAGAGTTTAATACTGATTCAGCCAAACTTCCTTGCTTTTGCACTCACTACCTGTATTTATGAAGTCCAAGATTCCCCATATGCTATGCTAATTGCATATTGTCCATTCACATGCTGTGGCTGACCCGTTGTTACTGATTTCCTCCAAGGCTTGCAATGTGGCAATGAAAATCTTAATGACAATTTTAAACTTACTTTTGACATCAACAGAGTATGTGGTAGTTAAAACTGCAGCAACATGCTTGACCCCATATTTACAATAAATTATTTCTGGCCACAACTTTTCCCCCTAATGAGGTGTACACAGACAAGGCAGCACCTCATTCATACTCATATGTCAAGTCCGATGATATAAAGCAAAGCCTATTGGCTGGTCCAGGAAAGTTTTCACCAAATTGATCCACATAAATGATCGATATATAGTTGTGCACCAAGCACAGAAGGTGCACTCCTCTTGATCCTCCAAATAAACCTTAGTCTCCCCTGCTCCAGGTTTTCCTACCTCTTCTTTTAACTGTCCTGGACCTTGTCCACTCTCCCACCTCCCCTCCATTCTTTTCAAGCTGGTCAGAAACTATTACCTTGGTCTTTTGACAGTGCTCCACTGCATGACTTTATTCTCCTACCTGCGAGACATCTAATTAGCTTACCATTGTGCTGAGCTTCAGATTGGAACTTTGTTTGCAAAATTAAAACAAAGCCTGGATACTAATATTGTCTGGCCCCCCTTGCTAGTGTGGTCTTATGAGTTCATCCTGGTTTTATACCAACACCAGGTGAAAATCCTGTTCTGTTCAACACCAAGCTTTTTCGATGGAGCTATTTCTAGCCCCGTTTCATTAACCTACATTCTTGGCCTCGCTGTTTCAAATGAAATTCCCAGAGCTCCTTCATTACAAAAACTGCTTCCAAAGACATTAATTTCTCGTGTCAACATTTCTTTTTCTCACAACAGCATTTAACTTATTAGAAAGGTGAAACCCATTCAAGATAGAAGAACATCTTCCGTACCGAGGGAACCTTGTCTGTTCCTGAGGACTACAACACTTCAGCTTTATCCTATTTCTTTTGAGTGCTTGCTACAGCTACAATGGCCTTGCTGTTAGCAGTCCCCAGCACATGCAGGAAGTGGGATCAGTAAACCCACATGGAGCCAGATTGGATTGAGTCCTGCTGTCTTATTGATGGCGGGTTTGCATGTGGAGTGTTTTCCCAGCCCAAGAAGGTTCAACTGTAGATCATTTTACAGTCTCTGTGCAATTCTGCTACGGTAAGGTGACCATTGCCATCTTATTCTTTTCCTAATGGTGAGCTGATTCCTATAACATGGGGAGAAGGTGGCACAGTCTGAGTGGAGGGGTGGGGTATTCATGATGCAAAGTAGGTATGTGGGCAGGAAAAGCAACACTCTGCCTCAATCTCCGAGCTATTTCCTCAAGTCAACTGGCACTCCCCAGCCTGCACTTTAGAATGGAAACCATAGCCCTGCAGCCACTTTATCCCCAAGGCAGGTTCACAAAGCCAAGAGTGCCCAAGTTGAAGATGAAAATCAAGCTTAATCTGGTAATAAAGACAAACAATAAAGGCTTGCTTTTATATCATCATTTTAAAAACTATTCATTCAGAATCCATGTCCACATTTTGTACCTATATATGGGAGTCAGTTAGCTCAGTGGGCTGGATGGCTGGTTTGTAATGCAGAGTGAAAGCAGCAGCACAAGTTTAAGTCCTGTACCAGCTAAGGTCACCATGATGGTCCTGCCTTCCCCCTCACCTGAAGCATGGTGATCCAGAGGTTAAATTCACCTACAGTCATCTCTCTCGAATGAGAGTGCAGCACTACAGCAACTTTACACACACACTCTTATGGTCTCTAATAGGCCCCATTCTTTCCTTGGTTATCATCTTTTCTCTACATACAAAAAGTTATGCAGTTTTAAAACATCCTTGGATTTTTACCTTGATTTTACAATATCTTTTTTTCATTTCTCTCTTTGATTTTTTAATTTTCTTTTTAATTCCACCCCACTTTACACTTCTTGGTTTTCAGCAGTATTGATGTGTTTGCTATCTGAAAAAAATCACCTGTTCCTTATCAAATCTTGTATGCTCCTTCACATCAGGGGATTTACACGGGAGTGGAGATAGTGTCTAAATTTTCGAGTCGCACTCTTTTTCTGCATGTCATCCTATTTGTTCCAGGATTCATTACATTGAAGAATATTGCTTTGGCATTAATTTACTTTCAAGTAGGTGCTTACAATCAATTTTATCTGATCACATCCTCAGTAAAATTGGCCTTTTCCTTATTTCAAACTTCTACTCTTAGTCTATCTTCAAATCTGCTCCGTAACTGCAATAAAATCATGGTCACCCCATCATCAAAATGCTCTCTGATTAATAACCTCTCCACTTCTCAGTTTTGTTCCTTAAAACAACATGCAGAACCCTCCTTTTCTTGTTGGGTTTGCTAGACTCTGGTTAAAAAAGGTTTCTCAGGATGTGCATTTTAAAAACTCCATGTATCTTGTGCTACCTGATTAGATCCCAGTTATTAGGGTGGTTGAAATCTCCTACCAGGATGGTCCTTTGATTTTCTGATCTTCTCAACAATTTGCTATTCCTGTGCTCTTTCAATACTCTGTTTGTTTCAGGATCTGCAGTAAACAGCCAGCAGTATGATTGTCTTTTTTTTTTGTTGTACAGGATAACTCATACGGCCTCATTTGAAGCCCTTCCCAGCGAATCAACTCTCCTCACACATGGTTCGAGCCCCTTCATTTTCCAATCTCTTGCTTATCCTGTTGGAAAACTCGATAACCAGGCATGTTGAGTTGCCACTCCTACCCCTCTTTGTGGCATGATTTAGTAAAAGCTATAATACTGTTACTGTAAAAGATGGTTGCTCTTCATTCTGGAAGTAAGAAGATCCCTGTACTAAGGTCTTGGGGAATAATGATTAGTTGATCACCATGATATGTGGGTCCTCTCTCAGGTTCCAAATTGATTAACTTGAATTTTAATTAAATCCAAAACAACAAGTTAATCCAGCTAAACTGAACTTCAACAATAATTAAATTAATTTTGCTTCAAAATAATAATAATCCTCAGGCACATGGAGCTTTTGGAAAGGCAGAAAGGTAATTGATTGGGTGGAAGACAGATACTCAGTTTCTTTGCAGGTGGTTGGCTTTCCTGTTGGGAACTTATTTTTAATTTGTTAGGATGTCCTGAATACCCATCAGGACCCAGGTTTCTGGAATCACATTCATAGATGCGATCATACAATCCACAAACTAGAAGCAGGTGTGATCACAAAGCCAGCTAAAAATATGAGGTATATACCTGACAGGGTGAACAGGTTGCTTCAAGCTCCAGTGATGATAAGCTTCTTCACAAATTTGGCACCTTCAGAACCAAGGCAGGTCTTTGCATAAACACTTACTGTATTAGGGCTAAGCTTCTCCATGTCAATCAGCTCATAAAATGTCTCTGTCATGTGTAGGCAGACTTTTGTTGTTTAATGCTTACAGTGCCAGGGATGACACCTGACCAGACCTACAAGCCTGACTAAGCAAGGCAGCATCAATGGCTGATGCCAACAAACTTGGCAGGCAAATGCAGCTCAAATCAAAAGGCCATCTTTGGTTATTGTTTTCTCATCCAATGCAAACCTTTCTTAAAAAGCTGTCAGATATGTACACTTGTTGTGATGCTGTGATGAAAGGTCAGTGACTAGACAATGCATGAGTTGTGAGTGTTGTAGCTCTTTTTATGTTAGAACTGTGAACTCTGTTAGATATTTAAGAGGCAGTGCCACTGTGGTACAAGTAATGATCCATTGTCGGTTGTAATGAAGTGACAGACATTGATAGCACAAGGCATCTGATGAGGTGCCTAGCACCTGATCCCCTGCAGTGATAACCTATAATATTAATTTATACTCAGAGCAGTGTAAAACATTATGCTGTCACTGGTAATTACCCTTGCAGAGGCTGAATATTCCTTATCTTTGTAAGTGTTAGCATATAAATGGCTTCTATCATCATATCCCAGAGGACCAAAAGGTGTACGCTCATTACAGAGAGACAACTGGTGGTGATTTAACCTGAGGATCAAGAGCAACTGGATGGCTCAGTGGTTACCACTGCTGCCCCACAATCTAGGTTCGATTCTAGCCTTGGGCAACTGTCTGTGTGGAGTTTGCACCTTCTCCCTGTGTCCGTATGTGTTTTTGCTGGGTGTTCCAGTTTCCTCCCACAGGATAAATGGATTGGCCATGCTAAATTGCCCCATAGTGTCCATGGATAAACTGGCTAGGTGGCAAAATGTGGGGTTATGGGAATAGGATGAGTGTTTGTGTCTGGGTGGGTTGCACTTCAGACAGTCAGCATCGATTCAATGGTTCAAATGGCCTTTTTCCATACTGTTGGGATCCTATGATCACCACACTTCAGGCAAGAGGAGAGGTTGAGAAGGAGAGTACTTTGCAGTAACCTCAGCCAGTGCAGGAATTGAACTCACGCTGTTGACATCATTCTACATCACAAACCAACCATCCAGTCAACTGAGCTAACTGACTGTCATCCCTGACTATAATGCTTTCACTTGAATTTGATGATGGTCTGAAACTTGATGGCCTCCAGCAACGACACTCCTCCAACTGAAAGATTGGCTTTTATAAATGGTTTGCTGATTTGTCCTGTTTAACTAATACAGGCATGCTTGATGTGCCCTAACTGCAGAGTCACCAGAACCAGAGATGCATTGGATATTGAATTGAGCTTCCCTGGAGGTATGAGCTGCCAAGCTGATTTCATGCTTCATCTGTCCAACAATGATGACAATATTTTTGTTAGTTTTGGTTGGCCAACTTTTGCTGAAATTGTAATCTCCTTACAAGGGCACATGACATATGTTTTTGCAGTTGCATTTTGATCAAATCCACTATTCCATCCATTTTTATTTCAGAACTTCATCGTGCACCATACTTTGCCATAATTCCACCCATTTATCTTAATATAAGACATTTTAACATAAAATATTACATGCTTCTTGTCCCAATATTTTTCCTTTTCCCTAATTTAACTCACAGAGATTCTTTCAAATGTTCGAATTTCTCTTTATGTTCATACTGAACTACAAGGCTAATGCCACAAAAAATTTGTGACAAGTGACCAGAAATAATGTTTCCCATATTAAATATTAGAATTATATGAAACGTATTATGATCAGACTATGTTGCTGCTGGAAGGCTGTTATGATACAAGAGTGGTTGTAAAATTAGGTTTTAGGGAATGCTAGTGTTGGGGAGGGCAAGCTGTGGTGATGAGGGGTTTCTCATTCTTTACCTTGCGAGACTTAGCTTAGTAAAACACCAGAGTATTTCTGTTGACAGCAAAGAATTATATGGCACATTTTGAACCCCATATTGAGAATGAGCTTTGAGAAATTATTTATGGCTGTTTGGATTGTTTTTATTCCACTCAGAAATTGAAATTCAAGAAATATAGCTATTTAAAATATAATGGTTCTACAATGATACATGTAGAAGAAGGAAATCAGCACTTGGAGAGATCTGGGATGACCTGTTATATAAGGGCCTGTGCCCGAAACGTCGAATCTCCTGTTCCCTGGATGCTGCCTGACCTGCTGTGCTGTTCCAGCAATAAAGTTTCAACTTTGATCTCCAGCATCTGCAGACCTCACTTTCTCCTCCCTGACCTGTTATATGGCCAATCTGTGACATACAAAATGATTACAATGTGCCGTGCACATAGAATTTTGATCTCAAAAAAGAGGCTACCAAGTAGCAGTTAGGACAGACATAGTGGCATTATCGCTGGACCTATTAATCCGGAGACCCAGGTAATGTTCTGGGGACCTGAGTTCAAATCCTACTACAACAGATGGTGAAATTTGAATTCAATAAAAATCTGGAATGAAGATGGATGAAGCCATTCAAACATGGACTTCTGGAGAAACATGCATTTTGACATCAATAGTTACGCCTTGATCTCAGGTATTTATGTGGAAGTCAGTTGTCTAATTTTGTATCTGTAAAGGTTAATTAGCTAAAAGGTATATTTTGTTTATAAGTTGTTTGAAATGGTGTCAGTCATGTTAGGATGATCATGTATGTTTTTTTCTTTGTCCTGCATGGACAAAGAAAACTGAGAGTTAATCCATTCTCCTTACCGAAGTGGTACTAAGCTCGAGTTTCCTCTGTCACTGTGCTCAAACAGGATGAAACAATGTCAAATACTAATAACTAAATAACAGGTCATTTCAACCACATATTTCATCTGATCACATGAGCTGTAAATTAAGAGCTGAATATCCCATAAAAGTTTCACGTCAATTATATTATAATAGATGCTTCAGTGTTTGATGTGACAGAAAGAGTTGGTTTGATTTCTAGCACTTCAAATAAAAAAAAAGTTTACAACAATGACAACAGAAATTGCTGGAAAAGCTCAGAAGGTCTGGCAGCATCTGTGGAGAGAAATCAGAGTTAACGTTTCAAGTCCAGTAATTCTTCCTCAGAACTGTTTTTTTTTTAAAATAGTTTGGCTGCTTTGAATGCTTAGTTCATTAATGATACAGGCTATGCTTAGCACTGTACAACTGTACACCCCCACAACCACACACATCACATGTTACAATCTGTATGATGGTAGAAAAACAATGAGGAGGATGCTCACAAATATCCTCATGCTCAAATGATGGGCAGTACCAACCATTCCTCCATCCGTGCTAATATATTACCCCCCAAATCTATGAGCTTTTTATTATTAAAATGTGTAGGCATCTTACCAAATGTCTTCTTGAAATCCCATACCTACTGGGTCCCCTTTATCTACCCTGCTAATTACATCCTTAAAAACATTGTAACAAATTTGTTAAACATAATTTTTCTTCTATGAAGTTATTCTGACTTTGTCTGATCATACAATTAATTTCTAAGTGTAGCGTTAAGATTTTCTTCTTAATAGATTTCAGCATGCCCCCAAAGACTGGTGTCAAGTAACTGGACTGTTGTCCCCAGTTTTCTCTCTCGCATTCTTTCTTAAATAGTGATGTGACATTTGCTCACAATCAATATGCTGTGACCATCCTACAACCTTGGAAAATTTTAACTAGTTTCATCCATTATTTCTGCAACTACCTGTTAGAACCACAGGAAGCAGGATTCCCCAGAAGAACTTGTTGGCTCATATCTCTTAGATTTCTCTAATTTTTTTTCCCGATCATGGTTAATTATTTTAATTTTGTCTGTTCCTGGTGCCTAATTTGCGTCTTCTTCTGGTGAAGGCAGTCAAAAAATATTTATTCAATGCTTCTGCTGTTTCCTCCTTTCCCACAAAAGCCTCAGTCTTTGAAGGGATCAATGCTTTCTATACAGTACTTATAAACCATGCTACAATCTGTTTTTACATTCCTATCATGTTCTTAAAAAGGCTTGGTATCAAGTTGTCACCCTGTTGTTCCTAAGTACCTCCCAATCCTCAAGCTTTCTCTCATTCTTTGTAACATTGCAAGCCTTCTCATTTATTCTAATACCATTGTTAATTTCTCCACTAGCCACAGATGGATCTTTTTCATGAATTCTTTTAAAAATGGAACATATTTTTGCTGGAAGTCTTGAATCAGTTCTTTAAATGCTTTTTACTGTTTATTTATCACCATACCTTTTTATCTATTTACCCAGAAGAAATCTTTGTAATCTTAGTTTAACTTGAAGACACATTTTTTTAGACTCGAGTACCTCCCTCTTAAACTTAATTAACTGGGGTATGATCACTTGTTCCCCAAGATGATTTTTTAATGAGGTTATTAATTAACCCTGTCTCATTGTACAATATTCATTCTAGAGTAGCTTCAATGCTAGTTGATTCTGTAATGTGTTGTTCTAGAAATGGTCAAGAAAGCATTCTACAAACTTATCTTCCAGATAACCATTGCCAGTTTGAGTCACCCAATTGATGTAATGATTAATGTTCCTCACAATTTTTAATTTCTTGCTTAAATCTCTGTCCAGTAGTAGGTTTATCACCAAGGGGCCGATAAACTAATTCCGCTTCATCTGGAGATTTCTCCCAAAGGAATTTCTTGGCGAATACTTGTTGGACCATGGCCAAGTGGGTTAAGTAACAATGCACGCTCCACATCTGTTTCAACTGGAATGTGGATTGTATCCTGTGCTCTTGGCATTAATCTGATTCACACGTTAGCTGTGTAACCAACTGAGATAACTGGTTCCCCATAAACTGCTCTCACCAGCGTTTTCTGAGCTTTTCATTCCAAATTTCTCCCAATACTGACTCAATTTCCTGACTTTTAGAGCAAGGATTATACAGCATGGGTTTTAATGGTTTGGCATGAGAAGTTAAATTGCACCCCAAACATTACAAAATGATTCACCAGGACACAAATCTCAGTGCAATTTAAGTAGAACTCATCCCAACAGAACAGCTAACACTTGTTCATGAATCAAAACCCCTTCTTCCCATACCACTGTTTGAACCCAGTTCCTCAAACTTCCTTTAAAGTACCTCACTCTTAGTTCTACCGATGTCACTGGTGCCTTCATGGACCACTACAACTGGATCTTCTCTCTTCCCCCTGAGCTCTCCTCCATTGATTACAAGATATTCCAAAACTTTGGCACCAGGCATTTAACACTGCCTTCATAACTCTTGTTGTGTTCGCAGAGAACAGTTTCCATTCCACTGACCATCGTATCCCTAACCAAAATCACATTTTCTTTTACATCCCCCCATATGAATGGTGTCCAGCACCATGATGTTGTGGTCAGTTTGCACATCTTCCTTGATCTCATCCAAATAGGTTGCAGAGGCTCTTCCATCATCACATCCTGGATCCTGACACATGCCTGATACACAGTCAAGCCTTCCTGTCTCTCAGGTAGGACACCCTAAAAGTTGTCACTGCTTGGTAGCACAAAACGTCCAGACAACTCTTTCCCCCTCCTGATGTTGTGCAATATTTATAATTTCAACCCTAATTCGAGGATGAGAGTGGCTCAGTGGTTAGCATTGCTGCCTCACAGCGCCAGGAATTTGAGTTCGATTCCAGCCTTAGGTGACTATGTGGAGTTTGCATGTTCTCATGTCTGCATAGGTTTCTGCTGGTGCACTGGTTTCCTCACACAGTCCAAGGGTATGCTGGTTTGTGGATTGGCCTGGTAAGTGTGTGGTTACAGCAATAGGGTGAGATGCTCTTTAGAGGGTTGGTGTAAATATATTGGGCCAGATGACCTCTATCTACACCATAGGGATTCTAACTCTGAGCTGCAGAAACCAGGGTCAAAATAACATTGCTCCCGAGAGCTCATCTTGAGGCCTACATTTTCATTTTCAAGGTTTCTTTTTCCTTCTCATTAATGCACTCATTACATGTGATCACATTGTAACCAAACCTTGTGTATGTGTGGTAGTATGGGGTAGTTAGACTCTCACAGAAGCAGAATTAATCTATATTCTCAAACATTATTACCACTCCATTAAACATAAAGGCACCATGTACAAGGAAAGCATGAACTAATTAGAAACAATAGTATTTAAATTGGCACAAGACAATAGAAATGTTAGCAACAGAAGTTTTTTTTAACAAATTAAGTGACAGATTTCAATAAACAAACAGCAAATATCCTATTCACATCTTCCACAGACGAGTGAGATCACAGATTTCATTCACGCGTACACAAAGCTGAAAGAGTTTAAACAAGCAGGTACTGAATGTAAACAACAAAACTTAAACTAACCTGCACTGCCCTCTGACATTTTGTTGATTTTGAAGCTCCAAGTTCCACCTTTGGAGACCTTCTCCCGCTCCTGACAAGTTCTCTGCTGCACTTGACGTGTTCTCACTGACTTTCAAAACACTTGTGCTCCTCTCCCCTGATGTGCTCACGGCCCTCTCCCCTGCTCCGCCCGCGCCCCTCTTCCTTGACCTGCCTCCACCCTTCCCTCCTGACCCGCTCTCTTAGCTCCTGATTGTATCTGTGCATACTGCAGGCATTTTGGAACTCTCAGGTCATGCCAAAGGAACTCTCAGGTCATGAGCACAATTCTTTGGAGCAAATTTTTAAATTAATTTCCTCCAGCAGTATGACTCAGTTTGGATCTTAATTTTGAGAGCTTATCATAAACACCATTGCAATTAAACTGACTCGGCGAAGCTTTCAAATTAGGCGATTAAACAAAATGGATGAGATTGAATTGGTCACCTGTTATATAACTGTAAACCATTTATAAAGCACTCTTTTCATTTAATCAGTTATCACAATATACTGCAGAATGTAATATAACATCAACTTTTAGGTTAACCAAACTTTAATATATACTATTACATAATCTACCTCTGATTAGCTATTTTTCCTTAGAAGTACCTTGCTGAATGGGAATTTTAGCCTAGGTGTCTGCATAAATCTACTCTTCTTCACTTCCAATTTGTTACTGCCTTTCAACTGATGCCAGGGAGAAATACCATATTGTCAACCATTTTCAAGAAGTAGAGAAAGACTGCTTTAAGACATGAATATTCCCTGTGCTTAAAGCTAACTCTGGAGACACTGATTACAACTGTCTTTAACTATGCCTTTAGAGTCCTATGCTTCAGGACTACTCCTATCAAGCAGGAGGAATAAAAATCACTATTTTAAGGAGGCCTGTACTGTTTCAGTACAAGAGGATGGGCAGCCTCATTAAAACAGCACTAGGATCAGAGAATTATATAGCACAGAAGAGGCTATTTGGCCCATTGAATCTACACTGACAAAACCTACTCTAAGCCAATACTGGGCCCACTTACCAGTACTGGGCTATAGCCTTTAATCTTATGACATTTCAAGTGTGCATCCAAGTATTGTTTTTAAAAGGTAGTGAGATTTCATGCGTCAGCTACTCTCCCAGACAGTGCATCCCAGATGACCACTTTCTAAGAGAAAACATCTTTCCTCAAATCCCATCTGAAATAGTGCCATCTTGCTATTGATCCCTCAACCAAGGGGAAGAGCTGCTTTTTGTAGTCTCAGTCTTAATACTCCAGTCAGGTCCCCTCTCAGCCTCTACTGAGAAAACAACCTAAGCTCATCCAGTGTCTCTTCATAGCTAAGCTGCTCCAACCAAGGCAACATCCTGGTGAATCTCCTCTGCTCGCCCCTCCGTTGAGGTCATGTCCTTTTATAGTGCAGTGATTAGATTAGATTAGATTAGATTCCCTACAGTGTGGAAACAGGCCCTTCGGCCCAACAAGTCCACACCCAAACCCATTTCCCTCTGACTAATGCACCAAACACTACGGGCAATTTAGCATGGCCAATTCACCTGGCCTGCATATCTTTTGGATTGTGGGAGGAAACCAGAGCACCCGGAGGAAACCCACACAGATGTGGGGAGAATGTGCAAACTCCACACACACAGTCACCCAAGGCTGGAATCGAACCTGGGTCCCTGGTGCTGTGAGGCAGCAGTGCTAACCACTGAGCCACGTGCCGCCCAGTGACCAGAACTGCATACAGTACTCCAGCTGCAGCCTAACCAAAGTTTTGTACAGCTCCATCATAACCTCCTTATAATGTAAGCTATGACTGATAAAGGGAAGTGTCTCGAATGCCTTAACTACCCTAATAAACCTGTCCTGCTGCCTTCACAGATTTATGGACAGGCACCCCAAGATCCCCTGTTCCTCTGAGCTTCATAGTGTCCTGCTATTCATTGTGTACTCCCTTGTCTTGTTACTTATTCCAAAATGTATTACTTCACAGTTATCAGGGTTAAAGTCCATCTGCCAATGATCTGCCCATTTGACCGATCCCTATAATCTAAGGCCTCACTGTCAGCCACTTGGCCAATCTTTATATTATCTTCAAAGTTACTTGTCATCACTGAAATGTGCTTCAATATCGTTTATATATACCACAAACAAAAACAGACCCAGCACTGATCCCTGTAGTATGCCATTGGACACTGGCCTCCAATCACATATAACATATGCTCATCAGGTTCCAGTAAAGTCATTTTTAAACTCCTGACATCTTGTGAAGTTCTCATTGTTTTACAAAGTTGCTATCTATGCCTGATTAACACTGGTTCAATTTGACAATTAGAATCATTGAATCCCTACAGCGTGGAAGCAGATCATCCAGCCCGAGTGTGTAGACCCTCCAAAGAGCTTCCACCCTATCCCTGTACCCCTGCATTTCCCGTAACTAACCTACCTAGTCTGCACATCCCAGGACACTAAAGGCAATTTAACATGGTCAATGCACCTAACCTACACACCTTTAGACTCTGGGAGGAAACCGTTACCCCGGTGGAAACCCACACAGACACGGGGAGAATGTGCAAACACCACACAGTCACCTGAGGCTGGAGTCAAACCCAAGTTCCTGGCACTAAGAGGCAGCAGTGCTAACCACTGTGCCACAACTAAATTTGAAACATTTATTACATTTTTTTTACAAATAAGAAACAAGATATTGTCACTATGGGCCTAGAATTTAATCAGATTCTGGATCAGTGGTGCTGGAAGAGCACAGCAGTTCAGGCAGCATCCAAGGAGCTTCGAAATCGATGTTTCGGGCAAAAGCCCTTCATCAGGAATAAAGGCACCCCTTTCCACCTTCCGCAAAGACTGTTCCCTCCGTGACTACCTGGTCAGGTCCACGCTCCCCTACGACCCACCCTCCCATCCTGGCACTTTCCCCTGCCACCGCAGGAACTGTAAAACCTGCGCCCACACCTCCTCCCTCACCTCTATCCAAGGCCCCAAAGGAGCTTTCCACATCCATCAAAGTGTTACCTGCACATCCACTAATATCATCTATTGTATCAGTTGCTCCCGATGCGGTCTCCTCTACATTGGGGAGACTAGGCGCCTCCTAGCAGAGCGCTTTAGGGAACATCTCAGAGACACCCGCACCAATCAACCAAACCGCCCCGTGGCCCAAAATTTCAACTCCCCCTCCCACCCTTGACTTGTCCGACCTGCCTAGCTCCTTTTCCACCTATCCACTCCACCCTCTCCTCCCTGACCTATCACCTTCATCTCCTCCCCGACTCACCCATTGTACTCTATGCTACTTTCTCCCCACCCCCACCCACCCCTAGCTTATCTCTCTACGCTTCAGGCTCACTGCCTTTATTCCTGATGAAGGGCTTTTGCCCGAAACCCCTCGATTTAAGCTCCTCGGGGGTGCTGCCTGAATTGCTGTGCTCTTCCAGCACCACTATTCCAGAATCTGGTTTCCAGCATCTGCAGTCATTGTTTTTACCTCTAGAATTTAATCAGACCGTTTCCATTTTTAAGTCATTTAAACTATTGTGTTCGAGTCCAATATAGTGAATCCACATGCACACTAATCCTACCACACTGGATTGGACTGCACAGCTGGCATCCTGACCATCCAACAAAAATTCAAAAAACTCATTCTAATCTTGAATTGAGATTTACCAAAGCTGAACACAGGACCTTCATGAAATTGGTTTCCCCTAACAGCTGACTTGTCATGTGATGTGTTGTTGGGTGAGTCCAATATTCAGAACTCTCTTGGGAATGCTTTTACTGGGCTCATCTGTTCCACTGTTGCTCAGTTAGTTGCAGCATTGTACCGCAGGGAGCATTGTTGAGTTCCCTACAATGTTCCATGTATGAGTTCTGGGTTTCTGGGAACAATATATTACTGGAGCTGAACTACTTCAGAACTAGCTTATTCCAGTCACTGAGTGGTCCAATAAGTCTGCCTTTGGGGTTGATGGATGAGGCAACAGAGAAGACAAGAGTCGAGTGAAGCAGCTGACAGAAGGGTAGCTTTACGCAAACCTACAGAGAGCACTTCTCATTCCTCAGTTTTGAAATATAATTCATGAGATACCTGACACAATAGGATTGTCAGAAAAGGGCAGGAGAGTATTGCACTTAGTTGTCAAAGTCATCATGGCCTTTAATTTTTACATAACAGGGTCATTCCAAGCTGCAAACTAACATATAAAATAGAAGCAGACGTAAACCGTGGGCGGCACGGTGGCACAGTGGTTAGCACTGCTGCCTCACAGCGCCAGAGACCCGGGTTCAATTCCCGCCTCAGGCGACTGACTGTGTGGAGTTTGCACGTTCTCCCCGTGTCTGCGTGGGTTTCCTCCGGGTGCTCCGGTTTCCTCCCACAGTCCAAAGATGTGCAGGGTCAGGTGAATTGACCATACTAAATTGCCCGTAGTGTTAGGTAAGGGGTAAATGTAGGGGTAGGGGTATGGGTGGGTTTCGCTTCGGCGGGTCGGTGTGGACTTGTTGGGCCGAAGGGCCTGTTTCCACACTGTAATCTAATCTAATCTAATCTAAACCAATTGCAACTGGTGATATGAGGGGGTACACTGCAGTTTGCTACATTTAACTGTATCACAAGGGGACCAAGGCTTGATACATCAGGCAGAATACAATCATCACATTCCCCATGGAAGAAATGTAAAACAGAATGAGACAGGGCTCGGCTTTGTCTGAACCACAGGCTTTTCCTGGGCCCAAGGTTCTGAAAGTTTGCACTGATATTGTTCCCTCGCACCCTTGTACCAGTCTGAATTCTAGATCAACGGGAAGGGATACCACTCCTGCATGTACAGCACGTTTGCAGCCACAGGCTAACATTTAGTATAGATGATGTAAGCCAGGGAACTATAGACTGGTAAGCCTGACCTTGGTGGTGGGCAAATTGTTGGAGGGAATCCTGAGGGACAGGATGTACATGTATTTGGAAAGGCAGGGACTGATTCGGGATAGTCAACATGGCTTTGTGCTTGGGAAATCATGTCTCACAAACTTGATTGAGTTTTTTGAAGAAGTAACAAAGAAGATTGATGAGGGCAGAGCAGTAGATGTGATCTATATGGACTTCAGTAAGGCGTTCAACAAGGTTCCCCATGGGAGACTGATTAGCAAGGTTAGATCCCATGGAATACAGGAGAACTAGCCATTGAATACAGAGCTGGCTGAAAGGTAGAAGACAGAGGGTGGTGGTAGAGGGTTGTTTTTCGGACTGGGGGCCTGTGACCAGTGGATTTATAGAAGGATCAGTGCTGGGCCCTCTACTTTTTGTCATTTACTTAAATGATTTGGATGCAAGCATAAGAGGTACAGTTTTTAAGTTTGCAGATGACACCAAATTTGGAGGTGTAGTGGACAGCGAAGGGGGTTACCTCAGATTACAACAGGATCTGGACCAGATGGGC
>NC_057722.1:47901380-47924338 GCF_004010195.1 Chiloscyllium plagiosum | reverse complement strand
CATGCAATTCTGGTCTCCTTCCTATCGGAAAGATGTTGTGAAACTTGAAAGGGTTCAGAAAAGATTTACAAGGATGTTGCCAGGGTTGGAGTATTTGAGCTACAGGGAGAGGCTGAACAGGCTGGGGCTGTTTTCTCTGGAGCGTCGGAGGCTGAGAGGTGACCTTATAAGGGTTTACAAAATTATGAGGGCATGGATAGGGTAAATCGGCAAAGTATTTTCCCTCAGGTCGGGGAGTCCAGAAGTAGAGGGCATAGGTTTAGGGTGAGAGGGGAAAGATATAAAAGAAACCTAAGGGACAATCTTTTCACGCAGAGGGTGGTACGTGTATGGAATGAGCTGCCAGAGGATGCCAGTGGTGGAGGCTGGTACAATTGCAACATTTAAAAGGCATTTGGATGGGTATATGAATAGGAAGGGTTTGGAGGGATATGATCCGGATGCTGGCAGGTGGGACTAGATTGGGTTGGGATATCTGGTCGGCATGGACGGGTTGGACCGAAGGATCTGTTTCCATGCTGTACATCTCTATGACTCTATGTTGCCTTGGTGTTCCTTGTCCCTGATCCGGATCAGAAAATGGGTAAAATTCAAAGTATAAACTCAACAAGTTCCAGCTCCCTATCACATTGTTTGAAACTAAAACCTAGACTTGATTGATATTCAGACTGTCCCAGTGTTTAGTAGGGTTGTTATCAGGAGTATTGGGCAACAGTAGAACATTCTATTGTGAATGGAGAAATGGAGCGTTCTGTCGTAAAATGACAAACCTCATCCTCCTGAAGCAAACTTTGTGGTCAAAGATCAACATTGCAAATTGCCTCTGACAAATCTATAGTCCAGGCAATTCTGTTTTTGCGCTCCCGTATGAAAGCACGTAGTCATTGAGAACTGAACACATTACAAGAATAAAGTAGCATTGTCAATAGCTCAACAATTTATAATTATAAAGTAAATTTAATGCAGTGGAAAATCCACAGCTACTTTATAGAAGCATTATGAAACATGATCTGACATTACCGTATAAGTGGATATTAGATTAGATGACCAAAAACTTGGTTTTAAGGAGTGTTTTAAAAGAAAGAGAAGAGGTAGAAAGGGAAGTGGCATAGTGGGCAAATGAGGTGCAATTATAATTCCGAATGCTCACTTCAGAAGCAGGGAAGGGCAGATATCTGAGGTGGTCACGAAGCTGATGGAAGTAACAGAGACAGGGAATGGTGAGGACATGGAGGGATCCAAAAAAATGGATGAAGATTTTAAAAGTGACTCAGCGTGACTAGGATTGACGAATACAGGTCAGCAAATACAGGGTGATAGGTGAACTGGATTTGGAACAAGTCAAGACACGCGTGGCGGTGTTTAGATTGACCTCAAGACCGCAGAAGGTAGAAAGTCATGTGCCAACAAAGGGTCCATTGAATTAGTTACCTCTAGTGGTAACAAAATCTTTACCAACAGATCACCCAAGACAGGATGAAGTTGCGTGATGTTAAGAAAGTAGAAACTGTAACCTTAGGGAAGGTGCAACATGTGGTCCAAAACTCACTTTGGGGTCAATTACAGTCTCAGAATTGTGAACAGACTGCTTTAACTGACTGCTGTCAGGGAAAGGACTGGAGTACATAGCAAGGAAGCAGGGATTGGTATGAGTATTAAAAACAATGATTTCAGTATTTCCAAAATCAATTGCAGGAAGTTTGTGATCACCCAGTATTATAGTCAGATAAACATTTTACAACTTTATCTGACAGTGGAAGAGTCAAAAAAAGTGAAGGTGAGGTAAAGCTGGGTGTAGTCATATCCTGCAAAACTAACTACTTCCAAATTAAGGCTTCAAGTGGCTGATTTTGGATGAGAAGTAGGAGCCTGGGATAGATCCTTGTCGATACCAGCGTCAATTGTGATAGAAGTGGAAGAGAAGTCATTTCAATATATATCGAACAGGAATTCAGAAATTTCACGTGGTTTGTTCCATCAAATGTATCAAAGCCAAATCGAATCAAAACAGGTTATGTGAATCCATGATTTAAAAACAATCAAGTACAGCAAGGTCAGATCAAAATAATTGACACATCAGCTATAGTCAAAACTGATCTATTTTTAGAATCAGCTGCATTTGTTCATTAATTGGTTGTTTTGGTTATTTTAAATGGAATCATCAGCTTTTCAACAGTCAGCACTAATGATGAGAGCAACCATTTCCAGTGCTGATGCTGCCACAGCTTGAAGTCAGCCATGGATAATTTTTTTTGAAGGTCTTACAGTGCTGAATAGCATCTCTTCGCTTGACATAGTGCTGTTGCAGCACTGTAGAAAATGTCTCTTTAAGTATGAAAATGATTTTCATGTGTGTAAGTATTTATTGAAATTGTTATCCCTTGAGCTCTAAAGAGAATCTTTTTGTGATAGATACAAATTTCTATCCAATTATGTGCCCTTCCACAGTTATTGAAATGTGTAATGTACCATTACAGCTGGGGTTGATGTAGATCGCAATCTGACAATCTACTTCAACTGTGCAACAATGGTGTACAACAATTTGGGGATTGAGAGCAACTGGCATTCTCAGATATTGTAAGAGTGTTTTCAGTATTTGTAGCTTTCTTAAATTTAGGAAGGTGTGGCATTTTCTTTTTAAATACCAGATTTTGTTTTTTACGTACGAAGACAATCTTTTTACACAAGGACAGACAAGTACAGTACATACAAGTAGACCATATGTCCACAGAACTTGGCAAAACTGATTTGATTATCTAAGCAGGACAGAATTTACATGGTTCTTCGTTTTAACCAATCTTGAATAATCTATTAGGCCACTTTGGTTGAAAGTAAATTCATTCTGAAAATGAGAAGTTGCTGAAGAATTATTGTCATAAAACTATTTATGGATGAAATAGGTTCTGTATTGTCTCCTGTTAATTCCAATTTGGATCCTCATAACTGAAAACACATATCCAGAGAAGGCCACTGACATTGCTCCCTAAGTGCAGAGCTCTGTCTCTTTATCTTCCTTTTGAGCTCAAAGGATGACATTTATATGATTTTGTACAAAGCTCTGAGTGAAGTAAGAAATCTGGATTAATTTTATTTGGACAATGCGGTTATATATTGATGATAATGGTTTGACCGCATGTCATTTCCTCACTTACCACTATAGATATTCGTACACGTTTCGACTTTCTGAACTCTGACAATGCCTGATTCTTTGATAGAAACATAGGATAATGTAGGTTATACATCTTATTTGTCATTATCAAGGTAGAAGCCCTACATTTGCTTCAAAGTTGATAAATATTGGTCAGTCAAAGATGCTTTCTTTTTTAACAGTTGAATTTTCCAAAGGTCTATTTCCCCTTAACCCTTTTCAGAGTGTCCCCCCAAAAGGCTGTACTTTCCTGAACTTCTCACGCCACTGAAAGCTAAGTCAGAATAAGACAGCATGTCACAATAGCGTCTTTTAGCCTTTCTGCCACAATTTATGTAAGATGACAGATATAGTACAAATATAGCAACACAGAACATATATTATATAATATAAACACAGCACATTGCATGAGGAGGAGTGAGGTTAGTTTTTAACTTGTCATTCAATAACTGCAGTCACAGAATAGAAAGCAGCATGAATTTATCAAGGCAGTACATTAATTCACAGTATTTTCAGCACTTCCTAAATTTTCAAATCAGGGGAAAATTTAAAGCAAAATCAAATGAATTCACATCTATTCATTAGAAATTTGTTAAACTATGATTTTAACAAGTCAACATTTTTGTAGTAGCCTTCCTACTCTGGTAACTTGTATTGTTTTATATGTAGATAATTAAAATCGGTGACTGCTTAATTGCAAAATAGAGTAATTAGAACAGAAATTGGTTCTCTTTTGTGTCTGTATTTTGAGCACAGACTAATTATTATCCTTTTCTCATATTGAAGAGGCACTACTGGTTTTACAAAACTAATATGACCAAGAAAGAGATAGAATTAAACCCATGTGGATGTATCTTTTCCATCTCCTATCGAATAAATTACATCATTAATTTTCAGTATGATGAAGAGATCATTCCCAAAAGCTTCACAAGATATTACACAATACTATGCAACTATCTGACTTAGCTTTCATTACCAGCAACATGACTAATTAACTCTCCACCGATTAAAGCACCATGGTTCGTTGGCATGGCAGATAAACTAGCTTATCTTAAATGTTAAATATTTTAAATATATATTTAATAAATAGTTAGGAGAGATTATATATGCTATAATGCATTAATTATCCACAAAGCAGTTCATAACTCCAGTGTACCAAAGAGATACTAACTACTGGTTAAATGTTCTTGTCATCCTACTTTTCATTTGATATTTATTATGTACAGAGATGTACTGGAGAAGGTGCAGTAACATTTTGCTGCAGTTCTGTTGAAAATTAATTAAGCAAATGTAATTGTTTGCTTGAGTTACATCAATGCTAATCTATAAACTGCAATTAACATTTATTATATTTGAGCATAGATTCAAATTATCAAACAAGCTAGAGGACTTGACCATGAACTGGAAAAGTTGATAGCAAGAATCTCTTCATGTATTACCAAATCCTGTTAAATAGGAGGGAACACACTCGCAAAACTTCTGGCAAAGCTTACTTCAAGAAATAAGGCACAAGGATTTGCTTAAAGCTCATTTTATCCTGGAAACTGTTTTCTTTGCTGGAGGGAAAGATACAATCCTTTCCAAAAAAGATTGATAGATGAAGCCTACTCTTTAATGCCTGCAGAGACGTATATGTGCTTTGAATAGTTAGCACAACTAGCAGAATTTAATATGGAGCAGAGATGATGATGATGATGGAGACACCTACCTCTCCTGGTTCATCCGTTGGGTTCACACAGAACAGGCTTTTCAGTGCAATTCCTGTTTGATCTAGAGGACCTGAAGAAAATAAATTCACATTTATTAAAAATTCCATTATGACAATTGAAATGAATGACCGCATTTTTAAAACCTGCATCTGTCTATATTAGCATGGGAAGCCAGCAAGTAAATCAATTCCCCCATTTTAAATGGTTCACTCATTTCCTCCAACCCACACTCTTAACAATAAATTGATTCATGCAGGGTAAGTATATTCATGTATTGTCAGTCTATACAACGACAACAGAGTATCATTATTAGATTAAAGGTTATGTTGAAACAAAACAGGAAATGTAATTATTTTGTATTTTACAGTTGAACCATCAGATTTCAATGACCTCTGCGGTAGTATTACTTAACACTGCTATAGATAGCTTTAGTTTACAATTAAGGTTGATGAACTGAACTCAGCAGAATTAAAACTGAGTGTACGTGCTCTTAAACAATGTCTAAAAGTAGCTACCTCAGAAAGCTACAATGATGGATGGTAACCATAAGCAACTTAAACAGAGCCATTTCCTACAGAATGATTAAAGGTGTGAATCAGTGTTCTCAGCAGCATCTCCTACACTGATTTGATAACTCATTCAGACATTTAATTATTCCTTTTCAAGGTGAATCTCTGCCTGGGAAGTCCAAGATGTTTATATGATAAAATATTGTACTAATTTCACAAAAGGAACCTTTTAAAACCATTGTGCAAATAAATTTTACACAATAAATCATCTTGACACTTTCCAAAATAAGGTTTAATGTTCACCTTTAAATGCAAACTTTGTTTGAGATGTCTACCTCCAAATCAGAAAATTTAACCTGTGGGGGAAAAAGATCAGGAAGGGCAAATGATGTTGCAAAAACATAACATGAACATTTATAAATGTAATTTTAGTTGAGGGAGGTATTGATTTGATGATATACATTGGATGGCTTTGAGCAAAGCTACCATGTACTGGTGGAGTATTTTGCAAATATTTTCATGAGACAACAGTATGCTGCAAATGTAACAAAAAACAAGGAAGCAGTAGCATTCTTGGATGGGATAGAAGTAGATAAAGAGGAAGTAGTTGAGAGGTTGGTCGTCTTCAGAGAGTAGAGACATTATCTCTACTGGGTTGCATCCGACATTACGAAGAGAAGCAAAAATGATGTTGTAGACCTTCTGAATATAATTTGACAAACGTCCTTGGAAAATGGGTTTTACCAGTGGATTGCAAATGTTTAGCTCAGCAACTAAGGGCCACTTTGCCTAACATTAATGTTTGGGACAATTTTACAAATATCGCCATAATCCCTCATATGTTTCATGCCAAATTATTCCCTATAAAATCTCACTCAGCATGCATCATGGATAGACCTGCAGACCTCAAAGGATACAGACCACTTGGAGCTGTCAATCAAACTGCAAAATGGCGAGGACACTACTGTACTAACAAATGGATAGATAAATGTGAGGTGTTGCATTTTGGTAAGACAACCCAGGGCAGGACTTACACAGTTATGGTAGAGCTTTGGGGAGTGTACAAAGAGACCTACGGGTACAGGTGCATAGTTCCTTGAAAGTTGAGTTGCAGGTATACTGGGTAGTGATGGCAACATTTGTTGTACCTTTATTGGTCAGTGCATTGAGTATAGGAGTTGGGAGATCATGTTGCAGCTGCACAGGACATTGGTGATGCCACGTTTAGAATAGGAAGGATATTGTTAAACTTGAAAAAAGTTCAGAAAAAATTTACAAGGATGTTGTTGGGATTGGGGGTTGTGAACTACAGGGAGAAGCTAAATAAGGTGATTTAAGGTGAGTGGGAAAGATTTAAAAGGCTCCTGAGGAGTAACTTTTTCACACAGAGGGTGGTACATGTATGGAATGAGCTGACAGTTTGGAAGTGGTGGAGGAGTGTACAATTACAACATTTAAAGGCACCTGGATAGGTATATGAATTGGAAGGGTTTGCAGGGATATGGGCCATATGCTGACAAATGGTTAGGATATCTGGTCGGCGTGGAGTAGTTGGACTGAAGGGTTTGTTTCCATGCTGTATAACTCTTTGATTCTATGATGGACAAAATGATGTTCTTCCTTGCTATATTATTTGATGATTCCATATCAGATAAAAAAAGGCCAAAAAATGACAAGTGATATGATTCAAATTAAAAAACAGATTAACAGTAATCTTTTAAATAATAATTGTTTCATTTGGTTTTCCGAAACTTTCTATGTCCCACAAAGCTTAAGGGTCACAATTCAAGCTGCATTCCTGGTCATCCAGAACCCAGAGTTGAGACCGAATGAATGTAACTCATCAGATTCCCTTCAGTGTTGACATCTCTTCTTGCTCCCACTAAAAGCACAGATCTTCAAAAGGAACCATTAAATGTAACTCCGGATATCAAACTATCTGATTTCAGTTATCTCCCTTGTGTATTTTTGACAGAGCATACTGCTTTGCCTGCATCCTTTGACCCAGAAAGAGAAATCTCAACAATCCTCGTCAAGTCATTCCAAGAAAGAAATGCTTTCCTTATTAAAATGTCAATGCATGGATCCAACACATGCGGAAAACAGAGCAAACTACATTTCTCTCACCAACCACCCCACAGTCCGCACACACACAGGTGTCCTGGATGATAAGGTATCGAAAAAGTATTGGTAAAGTTAAAACTCTGGACTGAATAATCTCGCTAGTTTAGGTCTTCAAACATAAGTGAAAGAAATGAACTTAACTTCATTAACCTTTCCACAGATGTTGCGTGACTCTTGGACTGGAGTGGCCCAGAATTTGATAACAGCAATTGAAATTTCTGCTAGGGCTGACTGGTTTTCCAAGAGTAATGCTGCTGGATTAGATGAAGGTCAAGGCAAAGAATCATCCTTGCTCTATACTATCACAGAGAATGTATAAGAATCAGCATGTCCAACTGTGACTGGCACATTGGAAAATTTGCCCTGCAGTACTTCCTTACTTTGCAGCATATGAGATAACCACATTATTGTGGAGCTTCTTTGAAAGCCGCTGAATAAAGGAAAATTAAAATCTTAAACTGCAAAGCAAATATCATCTTCATCCTTTATCTGTCGTTCCTACTTAACAGCACAAAAACAAGAAAAGGAGATCTTTCCTTTTTCCTTTCTCTACTAAGATGTTATTGTGACAGAAAAGTAGTTTTGTACTTTTCTACAACAGTATAATAATTGTAACAACTAAAAATAACAACAGTACATTCTATCCTTGCTGCTCTAACAGACTTGTAACTTTAAGTATTTACATACAGTAATCTAACAATAAAGGGGGTTGGTTTGTTCAGTTGGCTGGATAGCAGGTTTGCAATTCAGAGTGACACAAACAGCTGGGCTCAATTCCTGCACCAGCTAAGGTCACCATGAAGATCCTGCCTCTGACCTCACCCTATGCCTGAAGTGTGGTGATCCTGAGTTAAATTCACCAACAGTTGCCACTCCCTAATGAGAGAGAGTGCAACCCCATTGTCCTCTGGGATTATGGCAATGGTATTTACTTCATTTGACAATATAATAATTTTAGAACTAGCTAGAGAAATCATTAAAATTTGGCTCTTATCTCAAACCTTTACTGATTTTATTTCAAACATCCAGTATCTGCAATATTTTAGTTTTATTTTATTGTTAAATAGAGAATATTGGTTTAAATCTTAATAGGTTTCTTTATCATTCACTCTTACCTTTCAATGAATGCTAAAACCAATTTAACAAAAAATTTGTACAGACATAAACACAGAAAATGCTGGAAATATTCAGCAAGTCTGGGAGCTTCGATGAAGAGAGGAAGACAGTTAATGCTTCAATTCGATTACCTTCCATCTGAACTATTGCAGCCACACACACTTAGCACTTCAGTACTAGGTGGCTTTGTATGTTAGTCTTATCCTGAAATGAAAAATGTTGTAAGCATTCACCAAGTAAAAAAGGTATCCTCAAAGTACAAAAGGGAATATTGATTTTTAATTGACATTTATTAATGTGCTTCTTTTCAAATGACTGGGCTAACTAAATGATCTCGCTATGATGATGGAGCAAAAGCACAATTTTAAAGTTCATTGTTGGCATGGGATGTCAAAATACATGATGATTCAAAGGGATCTGGAGAGCCTCAGCTGTTGAGCTAATGCTGTTTAATGCAAATAAATGAATGTCGTGTACGCAGATACAAATCAAATTAACTATGATTACAAGATGCACGGCTGAACTTTGATGGAGGTTATTCATGAGAAAGATATCAAATTGATTGCAGATCTGTATTTGCAAAAGCAGTCTAATGGTGTCATGTGCCAGGCAAAAGAATAGATCTGCGGTCTGGTTTCCTAGATAGTTAAGAATGCAAAGCCTTAAGGACAGAGTAAAGAGCTCACAAAAAGTGAAAGTAATTATCTTTGCAGAGTGCGATGAAGCAAAACAAATTTTACTTGCATTATTAGAAGGTATGAGCACTGGTTCAAGGATGAAGTTCCAAGATGGCGGCAGCGGCAATGTAGGCAGCAGTTTGGGTCCATGACTCCAGACCCGCTACTTCCTCTGTTCTTTCCTTAGCCTTTTTGTGTTTTCTTTCTCTTTATCTTCTTCTTGGCAGTGGTGGCGGAGATGACACCGTGGAGGAATGTGGCCAAAAAAGGATTCTTGGTGAGATGGTGACTTAGCCTGGCCTGGCAGCAGAGCAAGGGACTCCTAGTTGTGGTATGTCTAGAAGGGGACTCCAGGCATCAGCAAGGCAGTAGCAGTGGAGCCACAGACTCCTGGTTACAGTGGGCCTGGGGTGGGGACTCCTCGTTATCAGCAAGGCAAGTGTGGGTCCAACATGGGACCCAAATTTGGTGAGGTGGGCCCAGTGATGAAGAGAATACACCTGAAGAGTGGTTACTCTGATGTAGGTGTGTCCAGTGCCACAGCGAAGAGGCTGAAGTGCATGTGTTGTTGGTCAGCCTGCTCAGGGCTCAGGGCGGAGGCAGCAGAACAAAGACTGACTCACTTTCAGCTCTATCTTTCTGTTCTTTGTATTCTTAAACTATTCAAAATGGCACCGGATTGTGGTGACAGTTGAAGCTTTTCATTGTATTTTACAATGTTGTTCATTATCCAGTACAAGTAACAATAAATCATCAGTCATTCATTCAAGTATTAACCATGTGTAATAAACATTAAGAGGGAAAACAGAAAACCTTTTCAGTTTTAGATGCTCTACATTCCAAATGCACATGTTAAGAAAAGAACAAAGACAAATGGTGTGACTGATATCTGTTAGGCAAAGTGCAGTCATAATCCCAAATGTAAGGAATATATTTATAATTTTATCATACATCATACACAAAGGAAATCTTCCCATCTGGATTTAAATCAATGCCATTGGCTTGTTTCTGTATTATTTGGACCACTGTTCTATAGAGTGATGGCCACAAACTGCTAAATGTGGACTTGAACTAGACTTTTATATAATAAACTTGAATGATGGGAAGTAATGTAACAAAAAAACTATCAAAATGGGGGAGAAAATATGTATTCCTTCTTGCCATCCTCTGCATGAATTTAATTCCAAAGGAAGATTGCTAGGTAGAAAGCTTGGCTAGGTCTGCTGGCCTATGTTCATCCTGGGTGGGGAGAGGAATGTGGTAGTTAAGTTTTGTACAGGAGCGGTACTGAGACCCTGACTGTTGGACTCATGGCCTAACTTGCTGCAAAAATAATGCAGAGCATAAGGCAATAGGTTCAGGAAATCATTTCAAGCAAGATGATGGTGCACTGCAGCATGGAAGGAAGAGGTATTTCTGCATAACAATGTAAAGATTAAATGAATTTTTAATTGCTGCACTGATATGTTCAGCTATTGTGCTCTCATGCAGCTTAACAAGTTAGATCAAACCTTGCCTAGTCCAGTCACTTTTTGCTGTATTTGATGACTTGATGCAAACAATACAAGCATTTGGTTCAGATTTCAAAAGCAAGCTAAAACTACAAGGCAGCATAGCTCAGTTCCCTTAAGAGAAAAATACTAATCTGCTTAACAGGCAACTAGCATTATTAAATGTAAGAGGTGTGCATAGTGGTCTCAACCTTTTAACAACCCCAAGACCTAATAAAGGATCTAGGATTGTATCACTCAGAAAAACAATGAGTTAAATGTAAGTGGAGGAGCCCTGAAAATAAGAAAGGAAGTAAAGTTGAATTATTGGAAGAGAATCTCAATTGTAGGGGAAGAGAGTTAGCTTTAAGAAACCACTAAAGGGATCTCCATTGTGTACATAGTTATTACGTACACGTTAATTTTTTTTTGAAACAGAGGAGAGAATGTTAGGTCTGTATATTGTTTAAAAAGGGAACAAGGTAAGTTTTCCAATGTAGGAGTACAGATACTTCAAAGCAATCTGCTCAGGTATGTTTTGACATCTCTGGAGCAGGTAGGAGCTGAAGCCAAACTTTCAAGAGTCCTCCAAGAGAAGAACAAGCCTACTGAAATTTAGAGATAGGTTGTAATTGGATCTTCATAAAAGAGGGGACAGAGCAAAGAATGGCAAAGTACTACTGCAAATTTGATGTATTCTTTGGAAGGAGTGGTAAGCTTGATTAGGATGAAAAAAATATGTTCAGTACCTTTATGAGCTTGATTCATTTCAGTCAAAAGAGCCTAACCTAATCAGAGAACAGCAGTACACAGCAACATAAGAAATAGAGCAGGAGTCAGCCATTCAGTTGTTTAAACCTGCCCCACCTTTCAAGATGATGGCTGCTCTGCACCAGGCCTCAACTCTTCTATACCATGCCAGCTTCTCATAGACCTCAACTTACCGATATTTCAAATATCTACTTTTCCCACTTTAAATATTTTGAGCATTTAATCCAGTTACTTCTTAGCTTGTTCCAGAGTTTGTTCTCTCTCTATTCTTAAGTACGTTGTATGTATTAAGAGATTCTTGACATTTGTCTAAAATTTATACATCTCTGGCTTGAATTTTGCTCCCTTGTCTGTTGTAATAGTTTAACGTGCCAGAACATCATAGTTTCCTCAAGCTGTCTTATATACATTCATGTTCTTCTCTTAATTACTCATTTCAAAACTGAAAAACAAGTTTTTTCTCATCATTCAGGTAATTGGGATCACGTTCACTGGCTGGTCATATTGCTCTCTGTTGCACCATGAAATAATTTGTTTTATCTTGATCCATAATAGGATTCAAGAGTATGGGTATCAAGATCCTGATAAATACTCCCTGCCAGTAACACTCATGAATCTCACTATCATCCAGGTCAAAACTTGATTGGTCCCACAATTTGAAACTTGTGAACCCGCTGTCAGTGATGCACAATGGCTGCAATATGTGCCATCTGCAAAGCACACTGCAGCAACTCACCAAAGCTTGATAACACCTCCCACAGTTGAAATTTCCACCCTTGAGAAGGATAAAGGCACAAGGCACAAGAGAACACCATCACTTGCAAGCGTCCCTTCAAATCATATCCTAATTGAAAATATATCATCTTTTTACATTCTTAAAAGCATTATAGCAATATCTTCATCATATGGACTACGGCAATTCACTGCTTCCTTCTGAGGGATAAACAACAATCACTGACCTTGCTAGCAGAGCCCACATCCCATAACTTAAATAAACGTTTTAAAAACCTAATTCAGACGTCATTATAATGGGAAGAAGTTGGCATTACTTTAATGCTATTGAGAGTGTTATTTGGGGATATATATGTATTGACAAACTAAGCTCTGTGCCAATAAACAGGGGAAAATTAAGACTTTGATATGCTTTCAGCTGGGATGAGTTAACATTTCAGATTTGCACAGAAGTGCATTTCACTGTATTACCTTTTAAACAATTTGACATTTAAATTATCTCTCTAAACACATTACAGAATCATCTGGCAGTCACCTAAAATGTTATAGCTGCCTGTACAGCTGCAATATTATGATTTGATTGAACAGCAAATCATCTGAAAATTTATTAAATTTTGTTTGAAAGGTTGTGCAGAATAAGAGCTACATTTACATTAGGTATTACAAAGCAGACAAATCAACTGATAAAATTTGATTTTACATTTTTTGAAGTCCCAAATTTGACATTACAGCAAAGCATTCTGTGGCTGGAAAATTAACATTAACAAAATTTAATTTGAGCAATTATATTATCCGACTTGTTTTCTTCAATATGTTAAGTGATATTGCAGTTGCAAATAAAAGTGGTACCAGAAGAAATTCTGATTTGGTAATCGTAATATGACTTTATATAACAAACCATCCATGCCCAATCATGCATTGCCTATTGTAAGTAGCCCCTTCTGATCCTACATTATTAAGTTTTGTTTCCTAATGTGATTCTGGAAAAGGTAATAGAAGGGCAGCAATGATGAGCCCTTTGGCATGAGATCATTGAGCTATGAAGATAGACAATCATGCTGTGAGTGAATTGATGATGCAGGAAATAAAAGTCCCAAGTAAGCATATGGCAATGCAGAGAAGAGAAGGTGAATTTTATTACACAGTTAAAAGAACGTTCAGTACCATGGAGATACTGGTGATTACTAGCGGATCTGAAATGGAAGAGTGAAATTTAAGCCAACATGCATGTGGAACAATTCAGAGCTTATAACCGCTGATGTAAAGAGATGCATTGGGTAATCTCTCCCTTCATTTAAATTAACATCATTTTTTAGAGTCATAGAGTCGTACAGCACAGAAACATTTTGTTTGACTTTGGCTCTGAATTTAATTATTCTTCAAATTTTCACTCACATCTTACATTTATTTGTTTTTTTTAACATCTCTTTTTATCCCGTGCACTTTTCTCTCTATATCTCTGAGAATGGAAGTTAATATCTGGTACAAGTCCACCAATGCTGATAACTGTAGTACAATTCTTCCTGCATTGCCTCATGTAAAGACTCATTCATGTATACGAGGCAGTCCATCTCCTTGACAATACCAGTTTCCACATAAAAACTTCTGAAATATCTCACTTTATCCCGAAGTTAAAGATTCCCCGCTAAATTGCTGGACAAGACCTTCAACCACATTTGTCCCATTTCCATTTTTTCTTCACATAAATTTTAGGCGCACCCCATCCTTTAATCTATGCTATGGTCTCCACTGTGCTCACTTTCCATCCCGCCAGCCTCTATATTTGCATTCAACAGTTCATTTTCTTGCCATTTCTACCACCTTATAATTTCATAACCTAACATAATTTCATTCTCCAACCTCTGCAGGTCACTTGATTCACTCTAACACTTGTTCCATCTTCTCTGCTTCCTCAGGTACCTTCATAAGTAAGGTGAGGATTAATGCTGCCTGACCTATTGAATATTTCCAGAAATATCTGCTTATGTTGAAGTTAGACAATACCTCTGGCTTTGTCACTGCAAACAGAGACTTAGTGGAGATCTGTTGTAGCTATTTAATGTTGAAGACTTGGAAAGCAAGCAATATCTGAGGTGATTGACTTGGGCAGAAATGGTGTCTGCAAACATAAATCAATAAAGAGAGACAGACAGTTGTCAAACTGTGGAACAGCATTCCTTAGAAATTCCAGGATTTCATACACCTCCATGCCTACTATCTGAAGCTGAACTAAACGATTTGCCATTTCAAACTTCTATTTGAGTCTGAGTTGAGTTACTAATTCTGTATCTTCACTATTGTTTAATCTGTCTACTTCCACATCGCAAAAGACATCTTTCCCAAACTTGCCTCAACCCATTACTGTTGAAACCTTCCTCCACTTATTTTTGTTAACTCTAGCCTCAACAGTTCCAATTCTTTCCAAAGCAGCTTCCCATAATCTTCCACCTGAAAACTTGACATTATCAAAACATTGCTGCTCCTGGCCTAATTGTCCCCCTACACCCCTCACAGTCCATCAGCTGAGAACTCACTGACTACACTGGCCCCAAGTTAGGTAACAACTCCAATTTACATTTCCCATCCTTTTTTTCAAATCTTATATGGTTTCACCCCTCCCTATCTTTAATTGTCTCCAACCCTAAACCCTCTGAGATACATATGCATCTTCATTGCTGTTCAATTTGTGAGCATCCTGATTTTAAGTGTGCCACATGTTACCTGTGTCTGAAGATAGAGTCATAGAAATGTACAGCAAGGAAACTGACCCTTCGGTCCAACTTGTCCATGCTGACCAGATATCCTAAATAACTCTAGTCCCATTTGCCAACATTTGGCCCATATCCCTCTAAATCCTTCCTATTCATATACCTAGGAGAAAGTGAGGACTGAAGATGCTGGAGATCAGAGCTGAAAATGTGTTGCTGGAAAAGCGCAGCCCGAAGGGCTCATGCCCAAAACGTCGATTCTCCTACTCCTTGGATGCTGCCTGACCTGCTGCGCATTTCCAGCAACACATTTTCAGCTCTATTCATATACCTATCCAGGTGCTTTTAAATGTTGTAATTGGACCAGTCTCCATCACTTCCTCTGGCAACTCATTCCATACCTGTACTCCTTTGTGTGAAAAAGTTGCCCCTTTTAAATTCTTTCCCTCTCACCTTAAACCTATGCCCTCTAGTTTTGGACTTCCCTACCCTGGTGAAATGGCTACATATCCTATTCAAGCCCTTCATGATTTTGTAAACCTCTGTAAAATCACCCCTCAGAGAAAAATAGTCCCAATCTAGTCAGCCTCTCCCTACAGCTCAAATCCTCCAAACCTGGCAAATTCCTTGTAATCCTTTTCTGAACAGATGCCTGAACCTTTTTGTTATGAAATTTCTTCCCTAAATTTCGCAGATTCTTTCTGTGTCTGTTCTCCTTTAAAACCATTCTCCCTGACCACGATTTTCATCTTCTCATCAAATATTCTTTATTTGCTGGAGTACTACATTTTGTCTCATAAAGCTCCTATGAACCATGTTTTACTATGCTAAAGGCACCACATAAGTGCAGCTTGGTATATCCCTTTGCAGTCTTCAGTTAAAGCAGGTTTAGAGGGTGTGAACTAGCCATGCAGTCATCAGTCAAGATTTTAAAGTAAAAACCGAAAGAACTGTAAATCCAAAACAAAACCAGAAGCTGCTGGCAAAGCTCAGCAGGTCTGGTAGCCCCTGTAGAGAGTAGTCAGAGTTAATGTTTTGGGTCAAGTGACCCTTCCTCAGAATTTTAAGATTTTAAAGTAATGGATTCTTATCATATTTCAGGATTTCCACTCCTACGTCCACATTTAAAGTAAAAACTTGTCATGCTGTCTTTCAACCATGTTATGGGCGGCACGGTGGCACAGTGGTTAGCACTGCTGCCTCACAGCGCCGGAGACCTGGTTCAATTCCTGCCTCAGGCGACCGACTGTGTGGAGTTTGCACATTCTCCCCGTGTCAGCGTGGGTTTCCTCCGGGTGCTCCGGTTTCCTCCCACAGTCCAAAGATGTGCAGGTCAGGTGAATTGGCCATACTAAATTGCCCGTAGTGTTAGGTAAAGGGGTAAATGTTGAGGAATGGGTGGGTGGCGCTTCGGCGGGTCGGTGTGGACTTGTTGGGCTGAAGGGCCTGTTTCCACACTGTAATGTAATCTAATCTAATCATGTTGCAGTGCTTTAAACTAGGTGTAGAATGTGAATGTATCTCAACACACTTTGTTTAAACAGTTTCTTTTAAAATTGTGCACCTAGGAGTTCTAATAGACAGTGTTGAACAGAAGTATGCATAGATATAATTCTTTTAACACATAGTCTTATTCTGCATTGATGTTCGAGCAGTGGCTTTCAAAATGGCCAAAAACAGGTTAAACATTTTAAGCAGAGTTAAGCTCACAGAAAATGTCTTCCAGGTTGAATATGACATTATTGAACTCAACGTCAAATTTTTGAATGCGACCTAGTTAACTGGTGTACACCAGTGTAATGAATATTTTTGCATAATTTCTCACATGATGTAGAGCATAGCAGTTTGTGTTACTGTAGGTATACACCACCCGAAAGAGCAGACCTTTGGATTTTTCCTGAAGTGCTAAAAAGCTAAGGAACTGTTTCTATGGAAACAGAATGTTCGCTGAGAACTTCTTCGTTTCTACTCACTGTGTGTCATGTTTTATGCTTACCTGTTCCTGATGCAATATCATGAGAACTGCTTGGAACTCGTTTTAATGCTGGTTTCAATGGCTTCTGTGATCCATTTCGAGTTGGAGAAAATGACGACTCCTCAGTACCAACCTTTGTAGAAACAAAATTAGGTGTGTCAGAAATGCATGTATTAATAAGTGATACCTTATTATTGATACCTTATAGATATTGATTCAAAATACTGTTCATTTTCATACATATAGTCACCCAACTGAGAGGTTAACATAGACATAATTTAAATGATACTAACATCACATTGCTAAATTCAAAATGTTACAGTATATTGCAACAACACAGCAAGTGAAACGTATTCAGAACCTAAAACTGTTGAAATATGGTAAATAATGGGAAACATAAATCCAGAAAGCATAACATTTTTTTGTAGGCTGAGTATTTAGCTTGATGATGGTGTCCTCATTGACTAATATTCCAGAGGCCCAGAGTACTGTATGGGGGCAGGTTTTGTAATGGCTAACTACTGAAGCGAGTGCAATCTAAAGACTGTCAAACGTACATAAATGTCCTGCTAAGGACAAGTACATTTTATTTTGAAAGGAGATAAATTGAGAAATCCAGAGTACTTAATAAGACAATAAAGCTACAAGATTCCATAGTTTTGAACAAATAATAATATATTTTACTATAATTTTTCTGCTTTGAGCTACAAACTGAAGTGGCGTTGAACACTTCTCTACAGTTAAGATACCAAGAGAGTTTTGAAAAATTCAAGTAGTGCCCAGTTTTAGCAGCATAACACAATGTTCTTGTTGCAGCAGTGAGACTGATACATTGAGTCAGAGTGGCACCAGGAATTTTGGATATTAAACAAAGTATACCTGACAACAGATTGATCGAAAAACAGTTTACCACAGATTTATTAATGCAGTACAACCAGAGACATCAAGAGCCTATGACGATAAGACATCTCTCTCACGTGGGTGAAAAGACAACCAAACCAAAATGTTTAAAAGGAAGAATTCTAACAAGACAAAACATAGGTCCACTGGATCAACTTTCGAATCAAAGAATGACCATCACTTTATAGAAAACAACATGTGATAATTGCTGAAAATAAAAGGAACGGAGATAATCGGGGCGGGGCATGGTGGCTCAGTGGTTAGCACTGCTGCCTCACAGACCAGGGATCCAGGTTCAATTCCAGCCTTGGAATGTGAAATTTGCACATTCTCCCCGTGTCTGCGTGGGTTTCCTCCGGGTGCTCTGGTTTCCTCCCATAGTCCAAAGATGTGCAGGTCAGGTGAATTGGCCATTCTAACTTGCCCATAGTGTTAGGTGCATTAGTCAGGAGGAAATGGGTGTGGGTGGGTTACTCTTCGGAGGGTCGGTGTGGACTTGTTGGGCCGAAGGGTCTGTTTCCACACCGTAGGGAATCTAATCTCAGTGTATTTTTAACTTATTGTGGTTTGAACTTTTGATCTTCAGAATTCAGTTCCATGCTGATAGTTTTTCCAATCATAATGTGTATGTAATACGTCTGTCTTTTATGTGTCTTATTGGTGAGTAAGTATGTGTGTGCATTTGGGTTTTTAAATGATGTATAGTTTAAAGCACACAGTAGTAGATCAGTGATCCTTTCTTTTCTCTGGCATTTGAGAAAGCGAAGTGTACAGTAAATTGCTTTTTCCCTGGATAGCAGTTAGTGAGACAAATTGGTCACCTTGATGGTCTATACTTACATTTTATCTACTTTGTGATGGCTTGTGGAACAGTGCTGCATGATTATCACCACATATCAAATATCAAATGCAATCAAGACCGATTGCTCAGATTTTTCAGCAACTTCCCAGATGCTAATTGGCATAGTGGGCCATTAAATCAAAAAATTCTTCCCTTCCTAAATGGTGGTGGTTAGCACTGTTGCCTCACAGTACCAGGGACCTGGGTTTGACTCCACCCTTAGGTGGCTGTGTGGAGTTTGCATGTTTCTCCCTGTGTCTGCATGGATTTCCTCCCACAGTCCAAAGATGTACAAGTTATGTGGATTGGCCATGCTAAATTACCCACAGTGTAGAGGGATGTGCAGGCTAGATGGATTAGCCATGGGAAATGTAGGGTTATAGGGTGGGGTGTGAGTCTTGGTGGGATGCTCTTTAGAGGGTCAGCATATGCGTGGAGGAAACCCAGGCTGAATGGCCTGCTTCCGCATTATATGGATTCTATGATACATCAGAAGAGCTGGAGGAAATTGGTCAATCTCCCAGGGACTAACTGATCCAGAAACAAACAGTTATTCAAATACTAATCTAAGAACAAACATAGTTGACCAACCAGCCGAGGGCCAACCAGCAAAAGATTTCATTGGGCTTCCTAGACTTATAGTAGAACCCAGGCAGAAGAAAGAATTCAGTGATATTATTTCTATGACATAAGACAGCTTCTTCATTTTATCAACAGAGGAAGTCAGAGACTTGACAGGACTGGTGGAAAAGTTCAATTCCTTGTCTAAAACAGAACAGTCAATTTCAGTGACAAAGAAAGAACTAGGTGAGCAACAATCTTTCAGTAACATGACTGAGTGACTGAAATGCCTCCTTTGCCAATCAAATAATCATAGAGGGCAAAAGATGATATGCAGTCTGATGAATAACTTGAGTGAGATAAGCTGCAATATGAATAAATGTATGCCAGACCAACAACAACAAATTCAGGACATAAACAATAAAGCTTGGTTTAACCATCCAGCATGTTGCAAAAGAAGAGAATGCCTCTTCAAGTCAGAATAATATTGTTTGGTTCAGAAATCTAGGCTACTACAAGGAAGACAGTATTTGTTTCAACACAGTTGTTTAACGGATGGTTGCACAATTATAAAGTTCTCCAGATGCTGTTATGGAGCAAATGCCAGAGTTTCAGGGAAGAACTCCTGTGCAAAAATACTTCAGGAGGTTAAAGATCCTACAGAGTCATAGAAATGGACAGCACAGAAACAGACACTTTGGTCCAACTCATCCCTGCTGACCAGACATCTTAAATTAATCTAGTCCCATCTGCCAGCATTTGGCCCATATCCCTCTAAACCCTTCCTATTCATTAACCTATTCAGGTACCTTTTAAATGTTGTAACTGTACCAGCCTTTACCACTTCCTATGGCAGGTCATTCCATACACCTTCTATGCACCAACTTCTATTTAAGTTTTAGATTCCCTACAATGTGGAAACAGGCCCTTCGGCCCAACCAGACCACACCGACCCTCCAAAGAGCAACCCACCCAGACCCATTTCCCTCTGACTAATGCACCTAACACTATGGGCAATCTAGCATGGCCAATTCACCTGACCTGCACATCTTTGGGCTGTGGGAGGAAACCGGAGCACCCGGAGGAAACCCACGCAGACACTGGGAGAATGTGCAAACTCCACACAGACAGTCACCCAAGGCTGGAATCGAACCCGGGTCTCTGGTGCTGTGAGGCAGCAGTGCTAACCACTGAGCCACTGTGCTGCCCTATCTATGTGAAGAAGTTGCCCCTTAGGTCCCTTTTATGTCTTTCCCCTCTCAGTCTAAACCTATGCCCTCTTGTTTTGGACTCTCCCACCTTGGGAAAAAGACCTTGTCTATTTACCTTATCCATGCACCTTATGATTTTATAAATCTCTATAAGGTCACCCCTCATCCAGGGAAAAAAGCCCCAGCCTACTCAGCCTCTCTTAACAGCTCAAACCCTTCAGCCCCAGCAACATCCTTCTAAATCTTTACTGCACCCTTTCAAATTTAACAACATCTTTCCTATAGCAGGGAGACAAGAATTGAATGCAGTATTCTAAAAGTGCCCTAACCAATGTCCTGCACAGTCTCTGGATAAGGTAATGGCCCAAAAACGTTTGAAATGAATATCCTCTCCCCGAAGGATAGTCAAGAGATAAAAATTCCTCTGATGGAGAAATGATCCATGAATTAGAACCAAGGTCAACAGTCCTCAAGCGAATGATGTACTATTCTTCCACTGCTGGAGAGTGCATTCTGGGAAAATTGTGAAGTACCCAGAATGCTTGGCCTTGTGAAATCAAAAACCTGGATGGAAATGGAGTTGCGGTAAATGTCATGTAGTTGTCATATACGCATTGTATATAGTATTTAACAATGGAGAAATGCTTCAAGGGTATTTTGTGTTTTTATTATATTGTGTTCCACCTCTCTGAGGATGTCTCACACATAGTCAGATGGTGAAGACTGTGAGTTCTACACTAGCCTTTGTAGGGAACATATGTATTCTGTTCAGCCACTTGGATTCCTAGTAACTACCTGACTTATAATGCAGCTGCACTTATTGCTATCATGTGATAAACCATCTTGTTAATTAAGAACAGTGACTCTCCTCAGAAGCCTCTACAGTTGTGTATCCTCTGCTACTGGTCATTGGACAAACCCTAGACGAAAGTATAGAGGGATTGGGAGCTGAGAAAATTACTTGAATACTTTGCTCGAGGTCAGTCCCACCCCTCAGATTAAGAAATTCAAATTTGATCTGTAATCAGGAGGGTGTGACTGCAGGTGAGGTTATAGGGACCCAGGAATGAGGCTCTGCAACTGCCAAACAGATACAAGGTTCTTGCAAGCTGTGTGGATGAGAATGAGAACTGCAGAGAAAGTGAGTGAAGTGACCACTGCACCTCAGTGCAGGGAGCCAATCAAGTTGGATAGGGGTGCATGGAAATAGGAATACAGTTAGGGTTTGGGAAATCCAATAGCAGGATAGGCAATGTTTTCTGCAGCTGTGAGCATGAGGCTGCCTATCCATTGCCAGAGTTAAGGACTTCTTCTTGGGGCAGGAACTTGGAGTGGGGGAGGAGCGATCTAATTGCATCCACATTGGTAGCAAAGACATTGAGAGATCTGGAAAGAAGGGTGTGCTGAAAGAATTTGAACAGTTCAGATTAAATTTAAAAAGCAGAGCTTCCGAGGTAAAATTCTCAGATTTACGACCTGATCCACAGGCAAAGTGTCAGAGGGTAATGACATCAAGGATTTATATGTGTGGCTCAAATAGTGGTGTGGGAGGAAGGTGATTCCATGCATGGTACAAGTTCTGGAGTTAAAGGTAGCTGTTCCAATGGGATGGGTTTCACTTGAAACATGTTGGAACCACGGTCTGGAAAAATTGAATAACTTGAGCTGTAGAGAGGGATTTAAACTCAGTAGAGGTGAGGAGGGTTTTGGAGAAGAGATACACAATAATATCCAGAGCAGGATAGGAAGGAACAGAATGTACAAACATTAAAAAAGAGCAAATAGGGTCAAAGGGAGAAAAAAAAGGTAAAAAGGTAATATTATTATCTCTTCATTTAAATGCAGAGTGTTTGGAACAAAATAAATGAATTAATGGCACAAATATAAGTTAGTGGGAATGATCTTATAGCCATTATGGAGACATGGTTCAATAGATGTGGAGCTGGAAAGGTACGGCAGGTCAGACACCATCTGAGCAGGAAAATCAGCGTTTTGGGCCGAGACCCTTTGTTAGGCCGGGGAGGTAGAGGGAGACCAGATATATAGAGGGAGGGGCTGGGGGAAGGGTTGATGGGATGGTGATAGTTGGATGCAGATAGGGGGTTACCATTCTATCTACCTTATCCACAGCCCCACCCCCTCTCTCTACATACTTCTGGGGTCCCCTCACTCACCTCTCCCCACCCCTGATTGGCCTGAAATAATGGCTTTCCTGCTCCTCGGATGCTGTCTGATCTGCTGTGCTTTTCCAGCTTCACATCTACTGACTCTGGCTTCCAGCATCTGCATTCCTTACTGTCTCCTAGTCATGGAGACACGGTTACTAGGAGATCAAAACCGAGAACTACATATTAGATTAGATTAGATTACATTACAGTGTGGAAACAGGCCCTTCGGCCCAACAAGTCCACACCGACCCGCCGAAGCGCAACCTACCCATACCCCTACATTTACCCCTATACCTAACACTACGGGCAATTTAGCAT
>NC_057722.1:47900185-47901375 GCF_004010195.1 Chiloscyllium plagiosum | reverse complement strand
AAACTCCACACAGTCAGTCGCCTGAGGCGGGAATTGAACCCAGGTCTCTGGCGCTGTGAGGCAACCACTGTGCCATCGTGCCGCCCAAAGTGGTATGTGACTTCTCAAAAGTACAAGCAGGAAGGAAAGAAGAAAAGGTTGGGAAGGTATGGAGGGAGGAAATGAATACACTAACTAACACTGGAGAAATATACTAGGGAAACTAATGAGGCTAAAGGAATGTAGATCCCCTGGACATGATGGGTCATATCCTTGGATATTAAAGGAAGTAATGCAAAGGTAGCAGATACATGGGTAGTAATCTTCCAATAATTCTCGGAATTCTGGAAAAGGCTCAGAGTATTGGAAATCTGTCAATGTAATTTCCTCATTTAAAAAGACAGGCTGAAAAACAAGTGTCTACAGGCCAGGTAGCTTAACATTTGTCTTTGGTAAAATGTTAGAGCATTTAGAATATATAATATAATCAAACAGAGTCAACATGCGTTCATCAAGAGGAAATCATGCCTGACTAATTACAATTGTTTTGAGGAGGCACCAAGATGATTTGATAAAGATTCCTAGAAGGTGTTTGATAAGGCACTCCACATAAGGTTACTTAATAAGGTTAAAACCCAAGGTTTTGTGGGTACATTAGCATGGATAGCAGATAGGCTAACTAATAGAAGACAGAGTTGGGATAACGGCATTCATTTTCAGGATGGCAACCTGTAACTATTGGATGGCCAAACAGATCAGTGCTGAGGCCACAATTATTTCGGTAAAAAATAATCGCCATTTAATCCTGAAGGAGCAGAGGCTTGTTATTTCATTAACCCAAATACCACCACACCTCAGGCAAGGGGAAGAGGTTGAGAGGGCGGGATCTTCATGGTAACCTCAGCCAGTCCAGGAATTGAACCCACGCTGTTGACGTTACTCTGCATCACAAGCCAGCTAGGTAAAAACAAGGAGGACCTTCCACCCTACCAACCTTCGCATAAACCAAATCATCCGCCGACATTTCCGCCACCTCCAAACAGACCCCACCACCAGGGATATATTTCCCTCCCCACCCCTCTCCGCCTTCCGCAAAGACCGTTCCCTCCGTGACTACCTGGTCAGGTCCACGCCCCCCCTACGACCCCTGGCACTTTCCCCTGCCACCGCAGGAACTGTAAAACCTGTGCCCACACCTCCACCCTCACCTC
>NC_057722.1:47808311-47899820 GCF_004010195.1 Chiloscyllium plagiosum | reverse complement strand
CCACCCCCACCCTCCTCTAGCTTATCTCTCCATGCTTCAGGCTCTCTGCTTTTATTCCTGATGAAGGGCTTTTGCCCGAAACGTCGATTTTGCCTGTCCTCGGATGCTGCCTGAATTGCTGTGCTCTTCCAGCACCACTAATCCAGAATCACAAGCCAGCTGTCCAGCCCACTGAGCTTAAAGGCAGGAAATTGGAGTTAAGATTTATCAAATCAGGCATGAATGACAGAGCAAACTTGATGGCCTTAATGACTACTGCATTCCTCTGGATATTTCAATCTAATGTCTTATGAAATACAACGTGGGAAACTGTGAGATCACACACTTTGGTAGGAAGAATAGAGGCATGGACTATTTAGTAAATGGGGAGAAAATTCAGAAATCTGAAGGGCAAAGAGACTTGAGAGTCCTAGTTCAGGATTCTCTCAAGGTAAATTTGCAGATTGAGAGAGTAGTTAGGAAGGCAAATACAATGTTGGCCTAGAGGACTAGAATATAAAAGCAGGGATGTACTTCCAAAGCTTTGTAAGGCTCTGGTCAGACCACATTTAGAATATTGTGAGCAATTTTGGGCCCCATACCTCAGAAAGGATGTACTGACCCTGGAGCGGGCCCAGAGGAGGTTCACTAGAATGATTCCAGGAATGAAAGGCTTGACATCTGAGGGACATTTGGAGACTCTGGGTCTATACTCGATGGAGTTTAGAAGCATGAGGGGGAATCTAAATGAATACTGAATGGCCTGGATAGAATTGACACTGGGAAGATGCTTCCATTAGCAGGAGAGATTGGGACCTGAGAGTAGTGGGCGGCACGGTGGCACAGTGGTTAGCACAGCTGCCTCACAGCGCCAGAGACCCAGGTTCAATTCCCGACTCAGGCGACTGACTGTGTGGAGTTTGCACGTTCTCCCCGTGTCTGCGTGGGGGCGGTGTGGACTTGTTGGGCCGAAGGGCCTGTTTCCACACTCTAAGTAATCTAATCTAATCTAATCTAATCTAAAGGGAAGGGGTCTTAGAATAAAGGGAAGATACTTTGGAACAGAGACGAGGAGAAAATTCTTCAGCCAGAGAGTGGTGAATCTATGGCGTTCACTGCCACAGAAGGCCATGGAGGCCAGGTGAATTTAAGACAGAGATAGCTAGGTTCTAGATTGTCAAGGGGATCAAAAGTTACAGGGAGAATGGATTTGAGAAATAGTCTCAATGGGCCAAATGGCCTAATATCTGCTCCTATATCTTATTGTCTTATGTTCAAAGCAAATAGCCTATAGTGTCACTTTAGCTGCTATAACAGACAAAGTTAACTTAAATATTAAATAATGAAGTTTAGAATCAGAAATGGTGGAATGAGATGGCAGGGAGGGAGGGAGGTATGTAGAAAACTAAACTAAAAGAATTAGGGAGATCATACTGAGAAAAGATAGATTTTTCCTTCAATTTCTGAGTGTTGTACAAAAGGTATTGTTAGATTATAATCTCCTGAAAGAAAGCCAGTCTATTCTGAATGACACTCATGATGTTTAGGAAAGGGATATTGGGAGCGCTGAGATTACCATAAAATGGAGTACTAAGTGATATTGTTTGCTCCATAGGTCACAGTTTTATTGAAATTAAATGCAATGTATCCTGGTGCCTGGCGAACCTATCATGCAAACAGTTCATAACAGATCAAGGAAGACATGTTAAAAGTGATCAAACTTGAAACTCTATTCACAGACAAAAAGGAATATTTAGATTTGTGAAAAACATCAGTCCTATTAGTGTCATATACTACACTGAATCAATTTCCATTTTGGTGGTTAATCAGTGTTATTCATGAATTATTACATAAGTTTGTCAAGCACCACTGTATTTTTTGTTTGATATCAATATATTTGTACTTCTTGTGTTAACACCTCCAGTTGGATATTTCAGTGAGTTATACAGCTGCCTCCCAATTCCACAATAGATTTATTTGGTAGCAATACATTCATCCAAGTAAAGAAATTTGCTGACTCTGATGAAATAGTTTCCTGGCAGTGTGGGTGGAACAGAATAATTAAGAGCAAGGTAGAAGAATTGATTATCTATTCTAAGCAACAACACCCACCACAATGGAGGTGTTAGACTTTGGATTCAGTGACTTCTGACATGGAAAATGTGTCAAAATTAACAAAATGTTCCAAAAATCATGCATCTTTTAATGAAGTACTTTTTGAACCAAAGTCATTGTTGTAATACATTGTGGCAGCAAGTTATGCCAGAGAAGTCCTACCAATAACAACATGTTCTAAAATTATTAAACACAATATTGAGTCTTGAAGGCTGTAATGTCTCTACGTGGAAGGTGAAATGTTGTTCCCCCAGCTTGCATTGAGTCTTGCTGGAGCACTGCATCAGGCCTGGCATGGGAACACAGTGGTGTGTTGAAGTGTTAGACAACTGGAGCATCAGGGTCATTTTCTGGACATGATGTAAAGCGGTCACCCAGACTGCATTTCATATCCCCAATGGACAGACCACATTGTCAGCAGCTAGCTAATCTCTATTATTGACATGGATTAAGAGATTAATGTTGAATGACCTACTGGGTGAAGTCACTTGTTTGTCATTGAATGGGGATCTTTTATACTTGAAAAGGCAGGCATGACTTCAATCTCTGACAGAACAACATCTCTTCAGTACTGCACTGGAATGTCAGTCAAATTATCTTTTCAAATCTTTCAAATGAAACTTAAACACTCAAATGTCTGCTTTGGAGATAAGACTGCTACCATTAAGTGTAAAATCCAAGGTTAGGTATCATCTTCATGTTCCACCTCTTACACGATCCAGAAGGGAGCTATCAATTTGAATTAAACTTGAAATTCCCTGTTCACTAATCATGAGGAGTTTTTTTTTTGCTGATAATTAAAGATGGAGTTGCAGAATGGCTGTTTTTTTAAAAACAGGATTTGATTAAATTTCAGTGCCATTGATCCTTACAATCTAAATAGTTTACTGCAAAAAAAAAACAAGGTATGGTCAATGTCTGAATATTCACTCCAAGGTTCAGGAAGTGCAAAATGAGGACAATTCCAGGCACCACAAACCCAACCAGGTAAAACTGTGTGACTTTGGAAAGAGCTGGGAGGATGTCACATGCAGAGGCGGGCAGGGTGGAAAGACTGTCTTTTACACTCAGGTTAAAAGAAAGTATGGACCAAGTTTATGCACTTAACAAGAATTCCTACTTATTGCAAAAAATATTCCTGTTCAGATAAATAATTATGAACCGTGGACCTGTAACTCTACATGTTAAAACCCTGACTCCTCACCACGCTCCCCAACGCACAGACTGACGCACAAAAAAATGTGTCATGGGTGGAGGGAAAGACTGGGAAGGCAGTTCAATAGTTCCTGTCCACACATCTCACTGTGATTATCCTTTAGCTTGTTATGACCTACGGCTTCTCAAATCTCCATCTCCTGGTATTTTCACTTGCCTGCAGAAAGCATAGGGTGCCTGATTCACACTTTTACAGTTTCTGATTTATTGGTTAAGCGTCACAGCTCTCAGGAACTGAGGAGGAAAAATAAGATTACTTTCTTTTTTACTTTTTTCTACTGCAGAGAAAATGACACCTCCTTCGTTTTCAGAGATCTGATGGTTTCTGCCCAAACTTTCACACAAGCTGTTCTGCTACTTGGGAGCCAATTACTGGTAGAAGGTCTTTCTGATCAACAGCTGGTCACTATTACCAGACCAATCAACTACCTTTTGCCAGCTGAATCTCCCTTTATACATGTCTCCTAAATCCAACTTATCTGTAGTAACATCCCCACTGCTTGAACAAACACCAGTCCAATCAGCACTTAAAATGAGGGTTAGGCAACTTGCTTTTAAAATGTGCAGTGATCTTTTCCACTATCCTTGATTTTAAAATAGTACCATTTCCATTTCTAGCCATAATAAAAATACAGAAAACCAAGATGATATAGACTTTACACTTACCTTTTGCAAAGATGCCTCATGACCATATCCAAAAGGGGTACTTATCTCACCAAGAAAGTTGCTATCAGCGTTAGGCTTTCTGCCACCAGATCTAAACTGCACAAGTTGTGGTTTGGCCATCCTTTTTATCAGATCACTCCGATGTAGTTAACTTTAACATGCGCAGTGGGTTCCATTAACTACAGATGTGGAAATCAGAAACATTCCCAATGATCCCCCTCCCTCTCCAACAAAAATGGCAGATGCCACGTTTGGAGACGGTACTACTGGATTTTGGTGGATTCTCTACCTGCATGAAAATTCAGGCCATGGTATCGGCTCTGTCTCTATCAACAGCATTGTCAATTCTGAGTAAGTAACTTACTCAGTTTAAGTCCCACTCCAAAGGCCAAGCATTAAAATCTAAATTGCCACTCCAGTGCAGTAATGGGGAAGTGCTACATTTTCAGAGGTATCACCTTTCAGGTAAGACATTACGTGGATGCTCTTGGTGTTCTCTTAGGTAGGTGTAAATGATCTCATGGCCCAATTTTGAAGAATAGGAGAACTAAACTGACCAATATTTACCACTTAATCCACAAAAAAGAAATTGTTTATCTGGTCATGACCACATGGTCATTTGTGGAAAGATGATGTGCACAATTAGCTTTAGTGCTTTCTATGTTACAACAACTTATATTTACTTGGCACCTTTAACATAAAAAAAATTCTAAGGTGCTTCATTGGAACACAATAAGACACTATAATAACCACAAAGTGATTTTAGGTCTGATGACTAAAACCTGGATCAAAAAAATCAGATTTATGGAGTGATGTTAAAAAAGAGAAGAGAGACAGAGATGTGTAGGGAGAGAATTCAAGCGCTTTGAGGCCAGCCAATTAAAAGCAAACCAACCAATGATGCAGCCATTCAAAGTAAATACTCAGGAGTTCACAATTAGATCAGCAAAGGGGCCTTGGAGGGATTGTGGGACTGGAAGAAGCTAGAGATACAAAGAGATTAAACTACAGAGAGATTTTAAAACAAGGCTAAGAATTTTAAAACAAGGCTAAGAATTTTAAAATTAAGACTTTTTTTGACTGGTGGCGAGTTTAGGTCAATGCATATATTGGTAATCAGTGTTTTGGATTATTTTTCATCCTTCTCACATGTTAGCATTTCTGAAAAAGCCAACATTTGTTTCCTATCTCTAACTTCATTGAGAAGGTGGTAGACAGCCATCAGTTTGAACTGCTGTAGTTCATCTAGTACAGGTTCACTCAGACTCTTAGACGTGAAATACACTATATAAATACAAGTCGCTTTCTTTTCTGACTGTTAAAATTAATGAGTGTATCTGTAAGATGAGATCCAGAGATAAATGGATTGGTCCTACATGAATAATGAATTCAATGATCAAAAAGCTTCCTCATCTCTGCTTCAACCTCTCACCTCAAATCTGACCCCAGGATCATGCACATCTTTGATTCCTTCATCAATAATTCGGTGGCTATCTGCATCCATTTTCTTCTCGGTCTGAGCTTTCGCTTTCAGGTAGTCCATCCTCCGCCGTCGACTCAACTGATTATCAATAAGAGTTTGCAACTGACTCCTTTCAATGGAGCCCAGCAGAATCATGGAATCTAAAGGCAAAAGCAGTTCCAACAATTCATTACGTATTTACAGACAATAAAGCCAGCACCTTGAACACTGAAACACACTTGATTAACTTCAACAATCTACACTTGTTAAGGTCAGACATCGGCAATCACCCGCTTCCATGTTTTCACATTTGTTTTACCAACATAATCCAGCAGATAAGTAACAATGATTAAGAGAAACAAAACAGATTATCTTAAAAGCCAGTGTGTTCAGAGTGCCTTGCAATTGTTAAATGAAGATAGGAAGGTTTCACTTCATTTAGCTGTAAGTTAGAGCATACCATATTCAGAAAGGAAATGAGCATTTACTTTAAGGTACAGAATATTTCCCAGTGTTACTTTGTGCAATGGTAAGACTACTTCCAGCTGGATAAATCTTATACCAAAGAAAGATTATAATACAGGAACTCTGCAATCACATTGTTCAGTTTTCAAAACTGGATAGGAGTTCATAGCAAAAAGTATGCAAACTGCATATGTTGGAAGCAACAGTCATCTGTTTTAATTTGGAATATGAAGTTGATTAATCAATGTCACAGTTAAGATTGTACAAACTGCTTTGTTTACAGTCATCAGTGGATCCACTTGTTTACCTTCTAGAACCGTACCAACAATGATTTATGAAGTTAACTACTAGTCTGCAAAATCATTGTTCTTCTAATTTATTTAAAGGCTTCTGAGCCTTGCCCTATGCTTGCAGTGTATTGCCCATCAAGCTACATATAACTAATTGTCTCGCTCTATAACGGAGAGAGGTGCCTAGGCATAGAAACAGTGGAAAAGGAGTAGGGCATTCAGCCATTTGGGCCTGCTCTGACATTCAATATAATCATGGTTGATCATCCAACTTAGTGCCCTGTTCCTGCTTTCTCTCCATACCCTTTGATCCCTTTAGCCCTAAGAACTATATTTAACTCCTTCTTGAAAATATTCAATACTTTGGCCTCAACCACTTTCTATGTTAGAGAATGCCAGAGGCTCACCATTCTCTGGGTGAAGAAATTTTTCTTCACCTTAGTCACAAATGGCCAATTCTATATCCTTAGATGTAACTTCTGATTTTGGACTCTTTGGTCATTTGAACCAACCTTTCTTCATTTCCCCTGTCTGGTTCTGCTAGAATGTTATAGTTTCTATGAGATTCTCCCTCTCATTCTTTTAAAATCCAATGGACATAGATCTAAACAACCCAGTCTGTCTCCATATGTCATTCTGACACCTCAGGCATCAGTCTGGTAAACCTTTGTTACATCCCTCCAAAACCAGAACATCCTTATTCAGGCAATGACACCAAAACTGCACACAATACTCCAGTGTGTGGTTTCACCAAGGACCTATACCACTGCAGCAAGACATCCCTACTCCTCTACTTGAATTCTTTCCTATGAGGGCCTATGTACCATTCACCATCTTCACTGCCAACTGTATCTCCATGTTTATATTCAGTGATAATATAGAAGGACAACCAGGCCTCACTGCACCTTCCCCTTTCCCAAACTAATTTTTTTCAGATAATAAACCATCTTCGAGGTTTTGCTACCCAAAGTTAATAGCTTCACATTTATCCACATTATACTTCATCTACCATGCATTTATGCCAGAGGCTCACCATTCTCTGGGTGAAGAAATTTTTCTTCACCTTAGTCACAAATGGCCAATTCTATATCCTTAGATATAGTTAATAGCTTCACATTTATCCACATTATACTTCATCTACCATGCATTTGCCCAGTCACTCAACTTGTCCAAATCACACTGAAGCATCTCAACCTTCTCCTCATAGTTCACGCTCCCATCCAGCTTTGTGTTGTCTGCAAACCAGGCAATATTACATTTAGTTCTCTCATCTAAATCATGCATATATACTGGGAATACCTGGGGTACAAGCACTGATCCCAACGGAATCCCACTGGTCCTTGACTGCCATGTAGAAAGTGACCTATTTGTTCCTACATTTTGTTTCTTGTCTGCCAACAAGTAGTCTATCCATGTCAGTACACTAATCTCAATTCCATGCATTTGAATTTTATATGCTAATCTCTTATGTGGTACATTTGAAAGTCCAAGGAAACCATATTCATTGGCTATCCCTTATGAACTTGACTAATTCCATCCTCAAAAAATTCCACAAGATTTAGAGGGAAATCAGGAGGGCAAAAAGGGGACATGAGATAGCTTTGTGAAATGGAGTTAAGGAGAATCCAAAGGCTTTTACAAATACATAGAGGACAAAAGGGTAACTAGGGAGAGAATAGGGCCCCTCAAAGATCAACAAGGTGGTTTTTATGTGGAGCCGCAGGAGAGGGGGGAGATACTAAACGAGTATTTTGCATCAGTGTTTACTGTGCAAAAGGACATGGCAGAGAATATAGGGAAATAGATGGTGACATCTTTAAAAATGTGCATACTACAGAGGAGGGAGTGCTAGATGTCTTGAAACGTATAAAAGTGGATAAACCCCCAGTACCTCATCAGGTGTACCCTAGAACTCTGTGGGAAGTTAGGGAAGTGATTGCTGGGCCTCTTGCTGAGATATATGTATTATCAATAGTCACAGGTGAGGTGCCGGAAGACTGGAGGTTGGCCGACGTGGTGCTACTATTTATGAAAGGTGGTAAGGACAAGCCAGGGAACTACAGACCAGTGAGTCTGACGTTGGTGGTAGGCAAGTTGTTGGAGGGAATCCTGAGGGACAGGATGTATATGTATTTGGAAAGGGAAGGACTGATTAGGGATTGTCAACATGGCTTTGTGCATGGGAAATCATGTCTCACAAACTTGATTGAGTTTTTTGAAGAAGTAACAAAGGATTGATGAGGGCAGAGTAGTAGACGTGATCTATATGGACTTCAGTAAGCCATTCAACAAGGTACCCCATGGGAGACTGGTTAGCAAGGTTCGATCTCATGGAATACATGGAGAACTAGCCATTTGGATACAGAGCTGGCTGAAAGGTAAAAGACAGAGAGTGGTGGTGGAGGGTTATTTTTCAGACTGGAGGCCTGTGACCAGTGGAGTGCCACAAGGATCGGTGCTGGGTCCACTACTTTTTGTCATTTACATAAATGATTTGGATGTGAGCATAAGAGGTATAGTTCGTAAGTTTGCAGATGACACCAAAATTGGAGGTGTAGTGGGCAGTGAAGAAGGTTATCTTGGATTACAACAGGATCTTGATCAGATGGGCAAATGGACTGAGGAGTGGCAGATGGAGTTTAATGTAGATAAATGCGAGGTACTGCATTTTGGAAAGCAAATCTTAGCAGAACTTATACACTTAGTGGTAAGGTCCTAAGGAGTGTTGCTGAACAAAGAGACCTTGGAGTGCAGGTTCATGCCTCTTTGAAAGTAGAGTTGGAGGTAGATAGGATAGTGAAGACAGCGTTTGATATGCTTTCTGTTATTGGTCAGAGTATTGAGTACAGGAGTTGGGAGGTCATGTTGCGGCTGAACAGGACATTGGTGAGGCCACTTTTGGAAATTGTGTGAGATTCTGGTCTCCTTCCAATGGGAAGGATGTTGTGAAACTTGAAAGGGTTCAGAAAAGATTTACAAGGATGTTGCCAGGGTTGAAGGATTTGAGCTATAGGGAGAGGTTGAATAGGCTGAGCCTCTTTTCCCTCGAGCTTCGGAAACTAAGAGGTGACCTTATAGAGGTTTATACAATCATGAGGGGCATTGGTAGGATAAATAGACAAAGTCTTATTCCTGGGGTGGGGGAGTCCAGAACTAGAGGCATAGGTTTAGGGTGAGAGGGGCAAGATATAAAAGAGACCTAAGGGGCAACCTTTTCACGCAGAGCGTGGCACGTGCATGGAATGAGATGCCAGAGGAATGGTGGAGGTTAGTACAATTGCAACATTTAAATGGTATCTGGATGGGTATATGAATAGGAAGGGTTTGGAGGGATATGGGCTGACAGGACAAGATTGGGTTAGGTTATTTGGTTTGCATGGTCGGATTGGACTGAAGGGTCTGTTTCCATGCTGTACATCTCTTGCTTATAACAAGATCTGGAAGCTATTCTTCCTGCAATAGGCACCTGGACCAGTGTATAGGATGGGAGCATGAAGATGAGTAGAATGGTGCTTGCGTGGCAATTGAAATAGGAGATATAGAGGTTTCCCTGCAGTTAGAATGAGGTATCACATAGGAACATGGCACACTAAACACCATCATTAAATTGGTGTCATTGGTGAACAATGATCACCTTGAACAATGATAATTTTTAGCTTTTTCCCTTTCAGTTCTAGTTTCTCTCTGTCATTATCTACAGGACTTCATAGGTCACACAAAAGCTGCTGGGGGAGATGGTCAATGCCTCCTCAGAGGATATTGGGCACACTGGGTGAAGCACCATTATACAGCAGACATGCAGCTTCTACTGGGTTAGGTACACAAACCTCAGTGGGCCGCCAAGAGAAGTTCTGGATTTCTCATGGTGAAGTACACATCACGATTAGGAACTGCTACTAGAGACCGGGATGACAATGAGCAGTCCTTGTCAGAGGGTGCAGGACACTTTTGGATACAGCTGCTGTGTCCTTCAGGGTTGGGGTTCCATGAAGCAGACAATTCCAGGGTGACAGCAGAAAAAGTGTAAACTTCTGTCACCATTTTGAGAGTCTCAGTTCACCACTGGGAAAAGGTTGGAGGACCCAGTCTCTAAAATACAATAGTATCCCTGAAAAGTGAGGCCAGGCAATTGGAGTTAAGTCAGCCGTCCCTGATGACCTGCACACTAAACATGTCTCTCTAAACATTTACACAGGACGGATAGGAAGTATTATTTTGGAAGTTCAGTGCGTCACTGAACTGCAACAAAATGTTCTCCAGTTCCATGCCAACAAGGACTTACAGGTGGACCATGAAAGGGAAGACCTTTGATTATTTCCTCTGTTGCTTCTCCACCTGCCTTCATTCAGAGTCCCCCAGCCATCTGCAGTCCTGATGCCAAAGTCTGGCCCTGCCCTAGTGCACGCAAGTTAGTCTTTTGTGGGGACTTTATGGGTCTCAAACCCAGGAATGTCAGCTAAGAGTACAGGGATGAGCAGTCCGTCTCTAGCTCAGCTGAATCCATAGGGGTCATACTGTGTAGCAGTCACAGGAAAAGGAAGGGATGGACCATACAGTTTCTCTGGGAAATCACTTCAGCGTTTAGAACTCTGACACTGTCTCAGTTTCATTACCAGTGAGCCATAAACTTTATTTCAAGTCTGTTTCTCCTTAACCTGCCAAATGGCAACAATATTAAGAACCTTTTTGTACTCAACACTGCAATCTCCAAAGCAGGGTACCTTAAAAATCAATACAGTAATTTGGATGAAAGTCTCTTTTTCATCACTGAATTATACCTTTCTAATCTAGTACTTGTAACCTTGGCCCTTTCCCTTAGTTTAAATCAATGTGGTCTGTCATCACTTGCTCCCCAACCAAAGGAAAGGTAGTTCTCTATCTCCTGCTGAAAACCACGGTCATTTAAAAAGTCTTTATTACATCTACTCCAAGCATTTTCTGCTGCAGGGGAATTATTCCAAGAGGCTATTCTTTGTTCCACCTGGCAGGCATCCATTGAAATTGGCTGGGTATCTTTCTACCGATGTTTTGAATGGATTCTGCTAGTTTCATTTTCAACCTCCAAATAGGTGTTCCACCTGAATGTGTAATTATCATATATGGGAGGATGTTATGCCTGAGAACAGGGTGAAAGAAGTACTTTTTGTTCTGATTTTGCTTGTAGAGATGGAGTAGGGGTAGGAGTGTTCCTCCAAGACCCACAGGGAACACCTGTCCAGCGACCCACCCTATTACTAGTGACGGTTTTTTTATTCACCTTCTGGCAACATCCTGCTGCCTGAAACTCAGTCCTGTCCTTTCGGTGGTAGTTGCTACTTGCCCATTTCAGGTGGGCACCTGAATTCTGGACATTAAAACTTTCCAAGCTTCGTGCTGCCAAGGCTAGGGGCATTTGGCTTTCTCTTCACCCCCATGTCCCTCACCCACCAACCAACTGAGTCCCACTCCTGGTTAAAATTTAGTCTCTGAAGATTTCACTAAACTTGGAATCTCTCCTAATTATAGTTTCCCTTTCTTGGCTTCCCATCATGGTAAATCACCAACTTTTCTGAATAAGCTACCAATAATTGCATGCTGTACTTTGTGGTCTTACCAATTTTATGCCTGAGTTTTGAATTTCAGCTTTACTGTTGACCTCAATGCCACTACTTCAACGGCATAAAATAATTGATTCGTTAACATCAGAGAGGATACCCTGTGCTGCCATCTGTACCTAAAATGTAGCTTGTACCTTGACAATTATTAAACTCAAGAATTATACCCCCTTCACTTCAATCAACTATCAATTATAGGAGATAGGGGTTTTCTAATGGCAGTTCAAGGTTGAAGTCCTGCTGAGGTGAAAATTTATTGCACCCCTACCCCTGCCACTGGCTTCTTGTAGGTCAAGATTGAGCTCTTGTAACTCACTTCAAACTTATACCGTCTCAATTTCCACAACAACCTAAATTGCCACAGGAGAAGAAAGCTAGAGAACAGCTAATCACACCTTTTGTGTAACCAATTAACTACCCATTGTTTGTTCAATCTGTCCACAGTGAAAGTACCAAATAAACAACTTTAAATAGCTCTCACTATTGAGCAGAACTAGATTAAAAAAAACAAACTGAAAGTATCATAAAATACATAAACGTTGCTTGTTAAGTATAATGATGCCAAAAGAGCTCCACTGTTTACAGAACTGAACACAAATTAAGAGGCCAGCAAATGGAACTATTAGATTTTACTTACAGGGATAATTTTAGCTATTGTTATTGCATTGAATCAGCAATGTCAAAAACACTGATCATGCATGTGGCCATAGTCTAACCAGACTATAGGGCTACTCTCTCATTAGAGACAGAGAGAGAGAGAGAGAGAGAGAGAGAGAGAGACTGGTAGTGATTTAATCTCAGGGCCACCATACCTCGGGCGAGGGGAGAGGCTGAGAAGAAGGAGTGTCCCCCACAGTAATCTCAGCCAGTGATGGCAAATGAACCCACGCTGTTGGCATCACAGCATCATAAACCAGCCGTCCAGCCAACTGAGCTTAACCGACCCCCACCACGACCCATACTCATTACATGAGATGATATCACAGGCATCAGAACATATAGCAACCAGGTCATTCCAAAGGTTCAGTGCCAAAATTTAGTATCATCCCCCTAGCATTTCAGGTAAAACCATACATGTGGCATGGATTTTTGCTCTGTACTATAAAAGATTTTTAAGGTTGATTTCACAGAAAGAACAAGTTTCCTTGGTAACAAAGCAAAAAATTCTGAAGCTGCTTAATTTTACTTCAAATAAAGAGCTACTATTAAATCTCCAATTTTGTGTCTTTTAACATCTATTCTGAACAAAGGTGATTTCCAGATTGACAAGTGTGGATAATGATCCTGTCGATGAACCCCACTTTTTGAAAGAATGTTAGAGCAAACCAAATCTTACATCCAAAGAAATACAATTAGCCTGAATTCATACCCTGAAGTTAAAGCTTGACTCTTTTAGCACAGAGAAGTATGCCTCATTCTTAAGCATATGTCACAAATTATTAAAGTCTATTCTTCTTACCTGCTGACTCAACAAGAGGAAGGTGTTTGAGTTTTGTGCAGTGAAGGAGATCTTGCAGGTCTCTATACTTGCAGTTTACAATGACAAAGTGGATGTCTCTTACCATTATGTCTTCAACACGGATGTTATATTTCCTTAAAAAAAAGGTATTTCAATAAACAACAGTCTGTTCAAAACAGTATTCTCTCTGCTTGAAATCAACAGCATTCAGCATGTTTATATCTGGTGACAGCAAAACTAAGGCACTGAAAATTGTTTCATGATATACATTATTTTAGTGTGTTTGTCTGAATTTCCTCTCTATTATAACAAAGCATAACCTTAAACTGGCATTCGGCTGCTTGTGACTGAATTTAGGGAGTGTTGCTTTGTGTAGATTTGGAACTCTCTCCAGCCAAAAAGTGATATATTTTCAAATGTGAGATCAATAGGCCTTTTTTTTTTAAAAACTGGGGTAATCAATAATTATTAAGGCAAATAAAAAGAGTTAAGATACAGATCAACCATTATTGGAACTGCAGAACCGGGTCAAGGGCTAACAGGCTTGTTTCCGTACTCATATTTGCTAAAACGTATTTCAGGAGCAAGACAGACTCAGACTCTGATGGATGGCCTGTGTGAAATCCTACTGGTGAATTTGTGAGGCCCATTTTCAGGTGTCTTGGCATGACCCCAAAAGGCAACAGTTTCCTGTTGGATCAGTCTCTTCAAACCGAGTTCCTAGCATACAGGGAAGGTACTAGGTCTGACCCATTCAGGAATTCTTTAGTGGAGGCTGCCAATAAAGTTAAGTAACTTTCCTGACTTCACTGGCGTTCCAATTACCCTATTCTCCTGTACCTGACTCCGACAACCCCTTCCCTTTCCAGAATTTTGACAAGCGTACTGCTCGTGAGGCAGAGGCCCCTAAATTTATTCTCTCTCATTGGGTAAGATGCGAATAGCAGTGTAGCCAGTGCCAGCAACTTACTCTTATCATTCACATTAACCCAGAGGATGAATTCCTATACATGCTCAGGCCACCTGGGTCGTAGTGCCTGCTTGCCGTGAGGAAGAAATGACTAGACTACATGTTACCTCATAGACCCATATCCCACAGTATTATTTTAAGGATGTACACTAAATAGGTTAATGCTGGATAAGGAATGCGAATCGAATGTGTTAAGGGTTTATTTGGGAAGTTAATAGCTTGGAATTCAACCCTTGAAAGTTTTGACAGTTCCCTTTGCTCAGAATTTGGGTCACCTGATGTACATCACCTGTACATTTTGTCATTGATACTGCTATTACTGATAGTCAGGGTACAACCAGTCATTCATTATATTCAAGTGAAATTATTGAACTTCAATTCTGACAGGTAATAACATTTCCTGAAATAATCAAACAAAGCAAACTACTGTGGATGTTGAAAATCCGAAATAAAAACAGAAAACTCAAGAACTTCTCAATGGGTCAGGCAGTATCTGTGGGGGGAGAAAGAGTTAGAGTTTCAGGATGAGATGATTGCTGACAAAAGGTCACCCTGACCTAACACGTGAAACCTGCTTCACTCCACAGATGCTGCCTGACCCGCTGAATATTTCCAGCATTTTTCCATTTTCTGAAAAAAATTCAATCAATACTTGCAGCATTTGGCAACAGATAATTTTATGATTTGTTAACCTATTTAAAAATCTATTTATGTCAGTGTACTTATACTTCTGACATGGAGATCTTTAAATCAATTAAATATCACAACATAGGTACCAAGTACAAAGTGCAAATAGCACAGATTTAATCATCAGAAAATACCAGTGACATGTCTTTTACTGTTTTTCTTTCAAAACAACACGGGGCTGAATTCTCACTCTCACAGAGGTGGGTGGCTGTGTACATACCCATTTTCAGCTTGTGTGTCAGGTACTGGAATCATCATTCCCCCCAGCCCATTTTCCTGAAGCTGCTATGGGGTTTAGAAAGGCCACTCACACACAAGCAGTAGCTAGCTAATCAATGTAACTTAAGGGCAGAGGAGGCTGCAAGATGGGCTGGGGTAAAGAGGTGAGAGGAAGCTAACAAAGGAGAGAGCAATATATAAGACCTGGAACTTTCCAGTTGGCCTGTGGGCCCACCAAGACACCAGGAGGCAGGCCTGTTCCTCTGAGAAACAGGGTATGGTGGGGGTTGGGGGTGTTGGCTTGGGGTTGGAGGGACTTAGCATTCTAGCCAGGTTTTGAGGCTATCCCCATCCAACTGGTCCCTGCTGAAGCCACAAATCATCCTCTAATTTTGCTCTACCTCTACAATGGTGGATGGGTTGGTAAATTTATGTTTTAATTTAAACATTTTTAAAGTTGCAGACAGGACACCTCAAGAGGAAGATTCCTCTCTCTCTCCTACCTAAATGAAAGCTGGAGCTGGGTGGCCTCCTATTGGTCTCCAGTTGTGAGAGCTCAGACACCACCTATAATTGAAAAGCAAGCATGTCCTGTGGACACTATTGCCCAGTCTAGGAAATCTCTGCCTGGGGACTGGTGCAGGATTGTAACATTTTAACCAGGCAGGCATTATTTTTTTTTTAATAGCATCTCAGATCTCAATCTCAGATTTAAATTTGATTGACACAAACTGTCCATTACAATATAATCCACTATATGTTTCCTCATATGGTAGCTCCTTAACTGAAGCCTTAAACTAAAGATCCGACCTTCATTGATAAGGAATTCATGATTTTCCTGGCTCCCACATAGCTGAAGCTTTCTTTGCTGACAGGTCTTATATATTGCTCTCTCCTTTATTAGCTTCCTCTCACCTCTTTACCCCAGCCCATCTTGCAGCCTCCTCCTTCCACATCCTTCTTGCAGCTCCCTCCTCCCCTGCCTGGCCCTGGTCTGGTAAAAACCTTGAAAGGCCCAGCTCCCAGCAAAAACTGCAGAAGGCCCACGACTGGCATCCCAGGCCCCCAGCCAAAGGAAGCTTTTGTTGTAAGCTTTTGAGCTGCAACCACAGGAAAGAACCTCCTTAGATCAAAGAGGCAGCTCATCACTGATTCTGCCCATTCTACGAAGCGGGATAATTTTCCTTCTACTTATTTGTCCTGTGATTGCATTTTCCAGGGTGTTTTAGGGAAGTTTTGGATGAATTCATTCTCTGGCCCTCTCCCTAGTGTATTTTGAGTCTTGATGTACAGATTAGTGACAGCAGCCAATGTTCAACACAATGTTCAATTGACAGCTCACACAGCTTTAGGTCATGTCAAGGGTTTTAAGAGATTACAAATCACTTATGGAAAGCTGAATACAGAAAACCTTCAAAGAATAAAGAATGGAACTCAGATAATTCCAGGCTGAGAACTGCTTGTGTTCAATAGCTCCACTAGATTTAATAGGTATTTACAGTACGAGCAGATAATGTTCAAGATTGTAATGTAGTTATATATTAAAAACAAAATATACCATTATAACATATATCACAATGTTCAGGAAAAGAAGTACTTCTTGTTGATGAATAAAATGTTGTTTGAAGTCAGTCTTTCCATATGCTACACTACAGACATGCCAAACACTGAACAAAGGACTGTGTTTGTGATCAAATAATCGTTCAATAATACCACTTTGATATATGATATAGAAGTTAATGATATAGAAGATGGTATCAGCAATAACATTAGCAAATTTGCTGATGATACAAAGCTGGGTGGCAGGGTGAAATGTGATGAGGATGTTAGGAGATTACAGGGTGACCTGGACAAGTTAGGTGAGTGGGCAGATGCATGGCAGATGCAGTTTAATGTGGATAAATGTATGGTCATCCACTTTGGTGGCAAGAACAGGAAGGCAGATTACTACTTCAATAGAATCAATTTAGATAAAGGGGCAGTACAGAGAGATCTGGGTGTTCATGTAGACCAGTCAATGAAGGCAAGCATGCAGGTACAGCAGGTAGTGAAGAAGGCTTATAGCATGCTAGCCTTCATAACAAGAGGGATTGAATATAGAAGCAAAGAGGTTCTTCTGCAGCTGTACAGGACCCTGGTGAGACCACACCTGGAGTACAATGTGCAGTTCTGGTCTCCAAATTTGAGGAAAGACATTCTGGCTATTGAGGGAGTGCAGCGTAGGTTCACGAGGTCAATTCCTGGAATGGCGGGATTACCTTACACTGAAAGACTGAAGCGACTGGGCTTGTATACCCTTGAGTTTAGAAGACTGAGAGGGGATCTGATTGAGACGTATAAGATTATGAAAGGATTGGACACTCTGGCAGCAGGAAACATGTTTCCGCTGATGGGTGAGTGCCGAACCAGAGGACGCAGCTTAAAAATACGGGGTAGACCATTTAGGACAGAGATGAGGAGAAACGTCTTCACGCAGAGAGTGGTGGCTGTGTGGAATGCTCTGCCCCAGAGGGCAGTGGAGGCCCAGTCTCTGGATTCACTTAAGAAAGAGTTGGATAGAGCTCTCAAAGATAGTGGAATCAAGGGTTCTGGAGATAAGGCAGGAAGAGGATACTGATTAGGAATGATCAGCCATGATCATATTGAATGGCGGTGTGGGCTCGAGGGGCTGAATGGCCTACTCCTGCACCTATTGTCTATTGTCACTTTATCAGTTTATTTGGAATACCAAGTGAAACTATACATTCCTGTTCACATGACGGAAGATTTCTCAGCAGAAAAGACAGGAAGGCTACCCAAATACTTAAGTGGTGGTCACTAAACTTTAGAATTGAATAGACATTTTTTTAAACTCTGCCTCGTAAAGTCCATGGTTAGAGTGGTACTGGAAATGCACAGCAGGTCAGGCAGCATCCAAGGAGCAGGAAAATCGATGTTTCGGGTAGGAGCCCTTCATCAGTCCTCATTTTTGCCTCGTGCTATACACTAACTATTAGCAGTTGGCTAAAGCCTAATTATCTTGAAAAAAGTACAGAAACCTGATACATGCTTTTTATCCATTTGGATCCATAAATAAGGCAAATTGGGGAATTCTGTGCACTTATTTTAAAATATCTTTAGCTTTTGTGACAACTCCAGGAATAGCAGGGCTTGATTTCCAGTGTGTTACCTCAGTGAATCGTGACAGCCTGGAATTAATATGATGCAAAATAATAGGATGAAATAACATGGTGCTCAATTGTTTTCCATTCTGTGTCCAAGTCGGTCCACATGTGGTCACTGAGTCATAGAGCCAGAGAGATACAATCCCTTATTTGTTCTTGAGGTTTAAACATTCAGAAGTTAATGCAAAGTAAATTAGCCAGACACTTACTAGCTTAGATAATCACCACTTCCAGTTTGATTAATCATGGTTTATTAGAAGTAGGTCCATAGACATTTTTCACTGTCATATGTTTCTGTCACCATTTGAAAGATTGTACTTTCACAAACTAATATATTGGATTTTAAAGTATATTTTAATTTTTCAGAGGGAGTCAATAAAGTACCGCACAAGTGGTTGTTACACAAGAGCAGAGCTCATGAGATTAGAAATAATAGAGTAGCAATGAATAAGAATTGGTTAGTGTATGAGTAACAGAGGCTGGGATTCTGTCACAATGATGAAGGTCTCATCCACCAGTTGAGGAAACAGCAGAGGATTCCTGTCAGCTCCACAGAGGGTAGTGGGGGGTGGAGAGAGTTGTAGGAGAGGGAATTGATAAAATGAAATAACATGAAGACACACAGATGATCACTGCTAGAGTTTCAGCATGGTTGAGGCAGGTATGGGGGAGGGTGGATGAGGATGTGGTGGCTGGACATTAGTGGTCCATCTCTGCTTGCACCCCCATCCCCACCACCACACCCTCCCCTCAAGTACCAATTGGCTCATAAATGAGAATGATTAACATGTGTCACCAGGAAACTGGCACAGGGTTTCTCCTTCAATTAAGATAAAGTCTATTGCCATGTTTCCCACCATAAGAGATTTCATTAAGTCCAACTCAGAGGGTAGGATTAAGTAGGTCACTCTTGGGTTGGGAGGCTGAAGCAGTACTGGCAGAATCAATGCTTGGGCCTCAGCTAATTCCAATTAACACCAAAAGTTTAGATGCTGCAAATATTCAGTCTGACAGCATTTATGGAGAGAGAAAGGGTCTTCCCGTTTTCAGACTAAGTCTGAATGCAGCAGTGATTAATTGAGAGAAACCTCCCCCCAATTATTGTGAGGAATCCAGCCATTTCTTTTGCCGTATAGGCAGCTAATTGGTGTTTGAAAGGCTTTCACCCATATCAGGACCTCGACTGAGGAAGTGCTAGCTGTCAAAAGGTGCCAACCAATCAGAGTTAGGCAGCTCTAGCACGTGACAGTGCCATGGAGGAGGCTGTAGCTACTGTTGTACAACACCTTCAGTGCACCTAGGTGGAGAAGTTACCACAGGAAAGGCAAGTGAAATTAGGAATAGAGGTCGCACAGGTTAAGGGATGCAGGTAGGAGGTGGTAATGGGGTCTGAAGCAAGTTTGACAGAGTTTGGCTTGCAACCATCCTCCTGCCCTCTGTCGAATCTCTGGCATGTGCATGGATTATTGCAGAACAAAGGATACCATCCAAGCCCCCTTCCCCAGCTGACTGCCCATCCACAATGGGTAACCGTCAGGGAGACTAGCACTCTCTGTACCAACTGAAGCTGAGATAATTGCAGCCTATGCAGGAGTAGGCCATCAGGTCATTAATTGTGCTTTTAAGGTCTTCAGTCAATAGTAGGACAAGGAGGCCAAGTTTGGACCTTCTAGAATTTAATGCCGTTAAAGGGCAGTAACATGTTGTGCTTTCATTATACCATTATCCCACGTAAGTAAGTTTCCTTCCTGCTTCCAGGATCAACAGCCCACAGTACTGGTTTTCACCCCATGCTTTAGCTTTTAATGGGATATCTGTTCTGATGAAGGTTTTTCATTAATTTTCTTTCATTTAGAGAATACCCCAGCCTTTTCAGTTCCTCTGCATTACTGAGTTCCCTTATGCCTTGTGTAATTCTGGCAAATCTATACAAGGCCTGGAGATCTTTCTAAAATGTGATGTTAATGGACACAAAACCCCAGCTGAGGCATGATCAATGACCTATAATAGTTCGTCATAGCTTCTTTATGTTGTCCTTATCCAAACCTCATTTCAAAACTGTTGATGCTGCTTGCAAAGATCAGCTTATTTTCTCAATATAGTCCCAGAACTAAAAGATATCCTTTACTGGTGTCACAGTAGCTATGACTTTTTTGTATCTCTACCCAGAAAATCCTGTCTCCAAAACTTTCAGGGTAATAATATTTGAGCCACATTCTGAACAACTAACCAAAATAAATTTCTTCCATCTACAAAAAAAAACAGCTTATGCTGGGTAATTCTTATTGGTTACTTAGCAACAACATGAGTGCTTTTGTATAGAAGGCAGTAATACATCTACTAGAGACAGTCTGTTAAACAATACAGATAAGTGAAATGGAATCACTCTTAGAATAAAAAAAACAAAACACTTATCGTAGTAAAACAATATGGAAACAGCATTGGAATATTGAAATTGATTTTGTAACAAACACTAGCAAGCTAATACATTTTGGTGAAATTAGTAAACTGCCTCCACAGGCTGGTCAACGCTGTTGATCTAATAGTCAGCCAAAAAGTTAATTTAGCAATATTCTGCATGACAGATTTCACTATTTAAGGAGCAGAATCTTCCTAGGCCATTATTATAACATCTATGGTGAGAAATTTTGGAAATCAAGTAAGATATCCAATGAAACCCTTCTCCACATCAAGAGCAAAAAGTTGCATTTTCAGACCAAGTCTTGGACATTGGGCCAACATTCTCACTAGTGAGTGGTGACAGGCCTATTAATGGGGAGTATCGATCATTATAACCCTGATTACTACCTCATTAGTATACCATTCTTGCACCCACTAGGTAGAAAGTAAATGCTGAGAACGCATGACGTGAAAATCTGAGGGTTCATGTGCTTCAAGCACATGGCCATATCTCAAAATCTAAGAGAAGCAGGTTCAGTCAAGCCCAGGAGAAACTCTTCATTTAGCAGATCAAGTCAAGGGTAGTCGGGCAGCTGGTCTAGGTGGTCAGTGTCAGGGGTCTGTACCTTCACAATCTGGGGAGTGGGCCAGTCAGTTTTGTGGGTCCGGCGCAACCAGTCTGGGGACTCATGGTAATATAGTCAGGGAGCTGTGCACATAGCAGTCAAAGGTCTAGTCACTCATTGTTTGAGGTTGTCAGTTAAGGCATGTTCTGTCCTGGGAGTGCATCTACTAAACGTTAAGGGGGATTATCAGGGACCAATTGAGATGGAGATTGGGGAACTTTATTGTGAGGGTTGGAGTTATAGTGCTGGGATGCAGAAGGGGAGTATAGTGCTGAGGGCAGTGGAGACAACTCAATGTACAAGTTTTAGGGGGAGGCGATAGTGCAGTGATATTGTAACTGGTCTAATCATTCAGAGAAGCAGGTAATGTTCTAGGTACCAGCTTTTGAATCCCACCATGGCTAATGGTGGAATTTTGAATTCAATGAAAATCTGGAATTAAAGATCTAATGATGGTCATGAAACTTTTGTCAATTGGTATAAAACCTTGTCTGGTAATTATTGATCATATGAGCCGAGTCAAAAATAACTTCTCCTGATCTCATTACAGCCTTGGTTCAAACATGGACAGAGTTGAATTTCAGAGGTGAGGTGACAGTGACAGCCTTAGACATCAAGGCCACATTTGATCAAGTGTGGCATCAAGGAGTCCGATAAAAAATAGTTATTGGGAATCATGGAGAAAACTCTGTTGGCTGGAGTCAGACCTGGCACAAAAAGAGATGGTTGAGTTTGATGGAAGTCAGTCATCTCAGCTCAAGGATATTTTTGCGGGCGTTCACCAGAGTAGTGTCTTAGGCAAAACTGTCTTCAGCTGCATCATCAATGACCAGCTCTCCATCATATAGGTCAGAAATAGGGATGTTCACTGATGATTGAACAGTGCTCAGCACGATTAATTACTCCTCAAATATTGAAGCAGTCCATGTCGAAATGCAGCAAGTCCTGGGCTAAATAGTGGCAAGTAAAATTCATGCTGCACAAGTGCCAGGCAGTGACAATTTCCACCAAGGAAAAATCATCCCTTCATATTCAATGGCATTACTGTCTCTGAATCCCCCACTATCAATGCACATTGGCCAGAAATTGAACTGCACTAGCCAGACAAATACAGTGACTAAAAGCAGATCAGAGGCTCGGAGTTCTGCAGTGAATGACACACCTCCTGATTTCCCAAAGCCTGTCCACCATCTACAAGGCACAAGTCGGGAGTGTGATGGAATACCCCCATTTGTCTGAGTGATGCAGCTCCAAACAACAATCAAAAAGCTGTCACCATCCAGGACAATGCAATCCTCGACTGGCACCCTCCCTCCACCACTGATACTCAGCAGCAGCAGCAATATGCACCTTCTACATAATGCAATGCAGAATTTAATTAATGCTCCTAGACAGCATCTTCAAACCCATGATAATTATCATCTACTTGGACAAGCACAGCAGATACATGGGAACACCAGCACTTGCAAATTCTTCTTGATTACACTCACCATCATGACTTGCAAATATATTGCTATTCATTCATTGTCAATGGGTCAAAATTCTGGAATTCCATCCCTGACAGAATTATGGGTCTATCTGCACCAAGAGGAACTGGGTAATAAATGCTGGGCCAGCTGGTGACATCCACATCATATGAATTTTTTAAAAAAAGGTGACAGATCATTGGAGAGGGTTGGGGTGGGTGCATTTATGTGGGAGGGAGTCCACAATTGTAAGTGGCACCATAGGATGACAGTGCATTATTCGATCTGGTATGCTTTGCTTGATAGGTCTGGGGCTGGTGAATGTGCAGGAGGGAAGGGTAAACTGTGCAAATGAAGACTCAAGTAGATGGGTTGCATGGGGGCTTATGGAGGTACAGAGGCTATGGGTTTGACAGAGAGGGCTATTAAGAAGGGGATGTTTATGTTTGGGCATTCACCAAGATGGAGAAGTTGAGCCTGAGTCTCTCTGTTCGAGGATTGACCAATGTTTCCTTCTATTGTGCTGTAACAACAAATGCATAAAGGAGATGAAGACGGCTGTGAGCACACCTAAACTGGGTGGGATGAGTACATCACTCTGAGGGAAGGGCTTTTTATTTCAACCAATGAGCTTTTTTTATCACTTTTCGAAAATACTGAATTTAATAGGGTATTGAGTACGGCTGTGAGCACACCTGAACTGGGTGGGATGAGTACATCACTCTGAGGGAAGGGCTTTTTATTTCAACCAATGAGCTTTTTTATCACTTTTCGAAAATACTGAATTTAATAGGGTATTGAGTTCCCAAATTAATTGTGAAATTAAAAATCAAATAAAATTAACATGCTTATTGTCATAATGACCGTCTGTGGCAACAACATTTGGTTTGTTCAGAGGATGATTTTCCTCACCAAAAAACAGATGAACTGCTCATTAGCATAATGTTATTTGTGGTACCTTGCTATGTGTAAATTGGTTGCTGTTTTCCTGATATCACAACAGTGATTACATTTCAAAAGGACTTCATTAGTTGTGAAGAGCTTTGGGTTATCCTAAACTCTTGAAAAGGGCTAAAGAAAATCTTTCATTTTCAATTGTTCATTCAGTTGCTAACTAGCACTAGAGGGAGAACAAATGTATGCATATTATTTTATGCAAATACACTAGAAATAGATTTGTATGCTCACATCAATTATATTTGTATTTCAATAGTAAAATACTTGAATAAACAATTTTTTGTGAGGCTTAATCAATGTGATGCAGAAGAAATAATATAGGGTGAAATTTGTTTCTTACCCTAAACAGTTAACCATTACTCACATTATTTCAAGGACATAACAGATTGACCAGGCATTCCTTTAACATTTGACATTTAGATTACATTTGACAGAAATACAATTGAACATCTCTCAGAAGAACTCAGCTCAACAAATTATGTACATTTCTGATTTTACAATCCAGAGCTTTATTAGAATCCTAGCTTTGTGTGGTTCATACTAAAATATTGACACCATCTTGTATGTTGCAAAATAATATTTTAGGTAACTGGTTCTTCAAAGTAAACCACTGCCATATACTTAATACAAACCTAATATAAAAATAATAATAAAATAAATAAAATAATATAAACAACATAATATAAATCCAAGGGAATTATAAGCTAAAAGAGTGATTTTTGTTTCAATTTCCTTCCAGAAATACAACACAAACTGGGACATTTATCAAATTTTTTCTACTACATTTAACTGAAAAAATCAGTAGAGGAAAAAGGAAACTACAATGTGTTATTTCTAAATGTTGCCTATAATAGGCAGGTACATTTGGCTTGGTTCAATTGTTAACATTCATGGTTTTCGATCTATTATTTGTATGTAATTGTATGCCTGAGTCCAAAGTCTAGCCTGATACTCCAAAGTGGAAAAACAACTGAAGGAATGTCACCTTGTTGAAAGTTCCACTGGATATTAAAATCTACGTGACATTACTCAAAAGTCTTTGATATCCTTCCAAAGTGAGATTGTACCATTGTCTAACACACATATAAAACATATGAATAATACATCATCATTATTTACAATGAGTAAAATTCTACTAAAAACAATCATAGTCTTTACATATATAGTGAGCTGCTGCCCAAAAATAATTTACCATGTGAAGTACTTTAAAACCAAGATTTAATCAGGTAGCATATCAAGATTTAAGTAATTCCCTCCCAAGGATTTCAATAACTTTTGGAATGTGGTATTTTTAAGCAAAGTTATGTACATACTAACCCAGACATTCTTGAATAGGCTAAGTACAAATGGATCTCTTAAGTCACTGTATGTGCATGGCCACAAATTTTTTGACAGTCTTGCATACGGAGATGAAACAGTCATGTATGTTGCAAATGTGTAATAATAACATTATATACTTTACTACAAACTGTAATCTCATTTTAGAAATGGACACAGAGGGAACTTTTAAACTTGCTTACTAAGTCACTTGACTTCTCTTGTGGGTTAAACTATGGTTAGAACAAGACCGTACTTACCTCATGAAGGATCACAAACAATATGCCTTCTAATTTTTGGTTTTGGTTGTGGACCTCCAAGGTCCATGCATGGCATCGAATTCCAAATCTGGAAGTTAATGTGTTGGCAATGCCAACTACATTTCACATGCATGGAACCTTGGAATGACCATGCAGCTGCGAGGCTTTCAGGGAACATCAATAACAAGAAACATTTGAAACCAAATGCATTTCCACAAGGGTAATCAGAAACTCAATGACAATGGCTTCCCTCAAGGCATCAATAGCTCTTCTTAGCTCACAAACCATGAAAGAATGGCATTGATTCAAGAAAATTGTGGAGGCAGTTAGCTATTAATTACCTTGGCTAGAAGACAATGATGGGACAATGCTCCAGACCTGAGCTAAATGAATATGCAATATGAAAGTATAATTTGATAATTTGGGATAATAGCCATGTCAGTTTTTGTACTGCATAAAGTCTGGTTGGAAACAGCCATTTTGTGCAGGTATCTCAGAAAAACCTGCGAAAACAGATCCAGGTCACACTCCTCAGCAGAACTGTGTGTGAGCAGTATGTAAGAGTTAGGTTTTCTTTCTGAAACCAGGAGTCATAGAGAATGGTGTCCAGAAATCAAAAGGAGAATGTTAAGTGTTACGCTGGTACAATCAGCAAGGGAATGGGGCCTTCACTTGTTCCCAAAGGTACTCTACATACTCAGTTCATCTATTCAGTCAAACTGTGACTTTTTAAACTACATTCCACATGTATAAAATTACAGTTTGAGGATAGATGATTGTTTGACACTCATTATCCCATCATTTATCATTAAAAACTCATTCACTGATTCTTAACACACTTGGCCTAATGTTTTTAACTGCTTTCCAGTGTGAAACTTTGTTCAAGTATTGTAGGTTCATGCAGTTGGAGTCATTTCAATGCTCACTCTATGAGTGATGAAGGCAATAATGCACCCTATGGAGGAGCAGAGAATCTCTGACAGTAACTTGGATTTACACATGTGAATTCCAAATGGTGCTGTCAGATTTATTCTGTTATAACACTGAGTACCATTAACCTCAATTTTTCTTATTGCCAACTCCAATCCAATGAAACTATAATCACGTGCTATTACAAATGTTACTTTTTCATATATTCAATTACTATAGGATATCTTATAGTAATTTTATTTTTGGTTGCAGTATAACAAACTTTCATTTGAATTTACTACTGAATTATGTTTAAAATTCTATGTTCAATTACCTTAGGGAGACATTAGTCCACACAAATAACCAATCATCAAATGTAAGGATAATTTTGAAATTGTAAGTGCTATGTTTCCTTACAGTGCTATTTGATGAATGTTTACAAAATATTATTGAGGCTTATATAATTGACTGTTCAAAAATGTAATATTAGTTTTAAAAATGCCTGCTGTGCAATTCAATATAAATGACAGTATCTTGTCTCAAAACAAACTCACAATGCTACAGAAAACCTTCAAGCTTCATAAACAGATGTCTAACAGATTTCAAATGGGCATCCATGTTTAAACTGGCTTAGATTCTTGGGCAATTGAAATCAGATGTAAACATGACCTCCATGTAGCTCCAGATCCTGGGCTTATTCATTACTTCTTTCTGAAATTAGAAGTCATACTTAGGAAATCAATTACTAAAGCAGTTTTTATGGAGTTTAGAGCTCAGAAATATTTTGATCTGGAATCTGTATAATTTTCAATGCCTGCAACAAATAACTCACATTGACGGGAAGATATTAAATATTCAGGAATAAAAGTACATTTTTTTCCTCTTTCTAAAGCCTGAAATGACTTTTGTTACGTTTGCAAATATGTTTAACAATATTATTTCAAAACAAAAGCAAGCAAAAATGATTAAATAAAATATCATTTTGCATTTTTTCTCTTCATTTCCATGATCCAGAGTTTATCATATTATAGCATTTCATTTTCCTCTGGGGCAAGGATGGGGAAACTGCACCTTTGAGTTTAGTAAAGGAGTCGGGGTTGGTGTTTTCTATACAATTACTATATTTTCAGAGTTTCTGTACACCCATTAGTTAACAGTGACATTCAGCCAGTCATTCATTCCATTTCATTTAAATTCTGACAACCATTATCTATTTTTAAATAAATCAACATTGCCACAATTTGTATGTATGAAACTGCTCTCCCAAGCAATTTAATTTCCTCATTTTCATGGGGGTCGCTGTGATCTGTTGATTTTGAAAATGTTGTTTTTTGCTACATTGGAAATGATTTGATATAATGTCCTTCTCTATGAATTTCCCACCACATTGGAACAGCGATGGTTTAAAATACACACAGTTTCCAGATAAAGCCATTAAGCCTTACCATTGAGCAATGTATTAATGAACCTCTATGTATACATACTGGTTTGGTACTGTGGTATCTACTTGACAACTATTTGATTTTCTGTACCAAACTGTACTTATAAATCCACAAAATCAGGTAGACACAAAAGTCTGACCTGACTTTCTGGACTGAGGAAACTGTGAGACAAGGGCAGAGGGAAAGGAAGAGGTTGCAAGGCTGGGGGAAGACTGAAATAGGTGGCAGGAAAAGAAGAGGCTGCGATGTGGAGGGGTTGGGGAAGATAATGGTGAGACTGCAAGGGCAGAAGAAAGGTGGATGCTGTAGTGTGGGAGATAGGACATGTGGATTAGCGGGGGCTGCAGGGATGATGCCAAGGTGTGTGGAGGAAGCAAGGAGGCGACAGAGACCAAAGAGGAGGTGGTTGTGGAAGAAGGGGAGGAGGAGGTTGCAAGAGATGGGAGAGAACAGAGGGGCTGGAAGGGAAGGACAGTGGGAAAGGAGGAGGCTGTGGAAGCTGAGGGAAGTACACTAAAGGAGGAGATTGCGGGAAAAAAGTAGCATTAAGTCTTGGAAAGAAAGTGGATGTTGTAGAGGGTTGGGAAGAAAGAGAGCAGTTGGAATGTTTGGGAGGGGGAAAGGTGTTGGGGGATGGTGGCTGGTAAGTGAAAAGCACTAATGGAATACTCTGCCTGGAGGCAAAGAAATTTTGAAATTATAGAGATAATGAATTCCTTCAAAATGAAAGTGGAATCTCAAGCTTTATCTGCTAAGATTCAAGAGTTAGTATATGGGAAATAATATGTTGTGTGCTATTTTAATGAATACAATCAATCAATCAGTAAACTTAAATGTAAGATTGAAATCTGAGATGTAGTGAATAGGGTAGTAACTGGTTAAAATGTCTAGATGTGATGGAAATACATAAATTGTTATTCATCAGTCTAGGGTAACAGTTTTTTTGTGTAAAAGCATCTGAGCATTATTTTGATAAAAACCTTTGTTGATAACTTATGCCTATTGTCTTGGGCAATTTTAAATACTGTGGTGTCTAAGAAATTAATGCTCTTCTCGAGTTGTGGCTTCAAATTTAGTGGAGTGTTGATAATTGAGAATATTGATGAATTATTCTAATTTGATTTTGATTTGAGTCTAAATACACTATTAGTCTACTCAAATACAGAAGGTATTGTTATTACTACCTGATTTCATCATCTAATGATTGAGAGCCAAAATGCATTGGAAAAGAGGCATTAAAGAGCTGTCAAAGTGAAAAGTTAGGGTGTTGCCGGATGTAAGGGGCCCAGAACCAGGAGAAACACCAGGCCCCATGATTTATCTTTGTGGCTTCAGAAGCAATGTTGGGATTCTGTTGCATTCCCATCACAGGGAACCTTCCCTAGCAGTGAGCTAGAATTATGATCACCCACCTGCTGGCAGCAAACTAACACTGACAAGGCTCCAATCAGAGCCTCTTTTGCGGCTTCATTGGTATCTTGGGATTGGAGGGGACGTGGGGAAGGTTAGGAGCACATTGGATAAGGAATCATCAGAGCCAAAACAAAGAGTTGCAAACAGGGAAGGCTGCACCCTGGAACCAAAATTATTCACTAGGAGGAGGATTCCCTTCTATTTTAAGGGACCTATCAGCTTCGCCCTTCAAATTTTTTATTTAAATGTCCAGCTCAGAGGGCACCTCCATGTTCAGCCACCTTTGTGGCCCCTAATCTGCCTCATTAGGGTCCACTTCTCCCAATGGGCTATATGGACAGCTTAGAAACTCAGACTCTTTTATGGAACCTGCAACATCAGAACACATCCATATCCTTAATACGGTATCGACCAATCAGGGGGCTGTGTCCCAGATAATTGCTGAACTGGTTTTGTTGCCAAGCAACCATGGGCTTGGGACCTTCAAATGGTCCTGATGTCAGGGTCCTGAAGCCCATGATTAGATCCAGCTCTCAGACATGATAAAGCCTAGTGCTATAAGCTTATTGTGGAAGAGCATTACATACCGCTTCAAGTTTTCACTAGCTTAGTATAACTCCATTTTATAGTGAAGATTAGAGAGATGCTGGAAAAGCACCGCAGGTCAGACAGCATCCGAGGAGCAGGAAGATCGATGTTTCGGGCAAAACCCCTTCATCAGGAACAAGATCATTCCTGATGAAGGGCTTTGCATGAAGCATCGATTTTCTTGCTCCTCGGATGCTGCCTGACCTGCTGTGCTTTTCCAGCACCACTCTAATCTTGACTTTAATCTCCAGCATCTGCAGTACCCACCTCCGCCCAGTCCGTTTTATAGTGGCCTATCAGTTAATATTCATAAGAATTTATTATTCTTTAGCAAACTGTTTCACCCATGCTCTATTAAAATTAGTCATAACATATAAATTGAAGTTATTGTCATACGTGCTCACATTCAGGCTTCCTCCACGGTCACCACCTTGATGCTAGTCAGAGTCAAGTATGCCTGCTTCTTACCTCCTACTGCACTTCACCACCAGTGGATACCATTCTCAGAATAGTACTGACAGTATAATTGCCACCTAAATTATAAGTTGATCACACGGTTAAACGTTTGGTGGTTTGAACAGAATACATGGATAAACAACACAACACTAATGATGTTTATTAGTTATTTTAAGGAATGGATTGATATGGTCAGATACTCATACAAAACTAATGCTTCATTATCATGCACAGCTTCCTCTGAAAGTAATTTGTTCTCCTAGTGATAGATCTTATAATTCAGGGCAATTTTATCAGCAGGAAAACAATGGCAAAATCTGACTGCCTGAAGCCCTCCTACTTTTATACACAGTGAACATAATGAGTACTGAGCAATCAGTTCCCACTGCTACCCATGGTCCAAGTGGAATACATGTGCAGTTTATAAAACAAAACAAAATTACTTTAAATGCTCAACTTAAAAATGACCCACGTCACTGCAAAATATTTCTCTTGAATGATGAGCAGTTTCATTTCACCACAATTTATTGTTGTGGTTCTGTTTGCCAAGCTGGAAGTTTTTGTTGCAAACGTTTCGTCCTCTGGCTAGGCGACATCATCAGTGCTTGGGAGCCTCCTGTGAAGCCAGGGGACGAAACGTTTGCAACAAAAACTTCCAGCTCGGCGAACAGAACCACAACAACGAGCACCCGAGCTACAAATCTTCGCACAAACTTTGACCACAATTTATGGTGAAAAGAAAGTGAAGGTGGAGACACTTGCTCAGTGAGCCAGGTACAGTGAACTGCATTGTTTACACTTCAAATGAGACTCAAATAATCAACCCTTTTCTACAAAATGGATAGAAATCTCAAGTGTAAATGTCATTGCTATACTTGTTAAATGTGCCTTTATTGAGTTTCTTGGAACCCTACTCACCTTGTTTTTGTAAAAATCCATTAGTATGGGATTTTACCTCCTTACTTGCATTCCTGTCTTATGCAGCATTTTGAAAATAAAAGTAGGATTTGTGAATATTTTTGGATCATTTACATTAACAACAGGGGTAGCTTCCTCTCTGCTACATAGGCATCCATGTGGTACAGCTGGGGTTCATGTGTTTGGTGACACCAATCACAGGCTCTCTAGATGGTGCAATGTACACCATTCAGGCTCATGTGGGAGGAGAATGTAACTCCTGTAGGAGAAGAATACAGTCAGAATAAAGGAGGTTGTTCCGGGAAGAACTCAATTCCTTTTCATCTATTGGAATTGTGAAGGAAATGATTGTTAAAGTCTTGTGGCACAGTGGATAGCATCCCTGCCTCTGAGCCAGAAGCTTCAGATTTCATTCCCACTCTAGAACTTGATTAACAAAGGTCCACTCATAACATGGTCAATCAGAGTGAATACCCATCTTTAAATGCTTCTAATATATACCAATGGAAAGTGGTAAAAGCAAAGGAGATTCCTGTCCAACCACATAAAAGAATGGAAATTGGAGTCTCTATCATTACTACCCATAGCTTGAGGACGATAACAACGCACAGAGAAGTTATCTCAGACATTTTGGGGGTGTTTGGCATAGGTTGCTGGATTGTTGGTGTGGATCAGATGGTGCAGAGTGTTGCCAACAGAACAAAGTTTGATTCTCATTCCAACTATGATAGATTCAGGATCTGCCTCATAGTGCTATGGCCTCCTCCATGGGCAATGTGTTTTACCTACCCTCAGAGAAGGTTCTCTGAACCAGACAACTGAAAGAAGAGGAGATAAGCATGGATGGGACGATTACATGCCCCTGCACAGAAGTGATGTTGCAGTATAAGGGGAGGTCAGTTCAGTTACTGAATTGTAACGCTGCTGGAATACACTGAAGGACTAAAGGCCACGTTAACTACAACCGACATCTCTAAAGATTCCCATGAATGTTTTCTTGCTACTGAACAGTCAAATGTTCCAACAATTTGACACTGCACAGGTCATCACTACAATGCTCAAGGACAGCGCATGGACTTTCTCAGCTGCTGTACCCAGACACCTGGACCTTGAAAGGTCTGCCCAGAACCCCTGGTGATGCCGTCATCTGTGGGTGCTCTAAGAGCTGATACAGGTTTAAAACATTTCTGGTGGAGTCCACATTAAGTCTCTCTATTTGGCCACTTAAGCAAGTTTCAGACTTCCACAGTGAGTGTGCCTAGCCCAGAGTTCTCTGCACTAAACAGTCCGCCTGTTAAGGTGAAGGGTGGAAGGTATAGGGGGGATGTCAGGGGTAGGTTCTTTACCCAGAGAGTGGTGGGGGCATGGAATGCGCTGCCTGTGGGAGTGGCAGAGTCAGAATCATTGGCGACCTTTAAGCGGCAATTGGATAGGTACATGGATGGGTGCTTAAGCTAGGACAAATGTTCGGCACAGCATCGTGGGTCGAAGGGCCTGTTCTGTGCTGTATTGTTCTATGTTCTATGTTCTATGCTTTCAGTGCATAACATTATTTTAGTTATTTTAATCTGCACCTGCTGTAATTTGTCAGCAAGCGTTTTATAAAAACCTCTCAGTCCTTAAAAGGTTCTCATTAATTTGTTCTCTCCTTTCCTGCAGGCATTGGTTCCTTGCTAGGATACAGTTCTACAGGCACCAGTCATGCAAAAGTGCCCTGCCCAAGTGACCATTATCCCTGTGTGATCCGTGACAGTCAGTGATGGCAGATGATTAACTACAGCTGTGCCTAGTCGTGTCCTCAGTCAATACTAAAGCAAATTGTAAGGCCCCTATCGCCTTTCTAATTAAGAAGAGCTAATTCAATGACTTAAACTCACACTAATAATATATTAACAAATATTCAAATTAATCACACTCACAAAAATAATCGAACACTGGAAAAGGCTGTGGAAAGGTTTGTGTTGGTGACTGAAGTTAAGATTCATGAAGTAGGCTTTGTGGAGGATTTTGACACCAAAGAGGACAGCAGCATGACATGTCATGTCAATAAGAAACAAAAACGTTTCAAAGTAAGGAGTTACAACAACTTGACATGTTGTTGGGTGGTGGGAATAGGAATGGGAAGAACAAATTGAGACTAGATATTCAATTGAAGGTCGGGAACCTGATGTCGAGATTATTTCCAGGCTATACCACCACAAGGTCACTGGAATCATTACCCCAGGAGAGGAATACTGTCTTCAGAGCTTGATAATCAATGACAGTTAGCAGTCATGATGGAAACCGTTACTACCTCACAAAATAGAGGAGGCTGGAGAAAACACAGCCAACAGCCTCATAGTGCAGAGAAGTAGTCGAATATTCATCGGAAAGATGCTATACTCGATTTGATCCTTCACCTTCAAAAATATTGCTTAATGGCATCCCAGATTGCAACTGACAACCTTGCACTAACATGCATCAGGGAAGTGCCACTGTGCAAAAGCAAAACATTGCTGGAAAAACTCAGTAAATCTGGCAGAATCTGTAGAGAGAAAGCAGATACTATGTCACGGCGCAATTTGATGGAGCTATGAACTGACAAGTCTCCAGGTCCTGATAAACTTAATCTAGGGCCTAAAAGAAGTGGCTAGTGAGAAATTTGATGTGGTCAAGTGACCACAGGCCCAAAATTGGACAGAAAATTGGCCAAACTAAATTAAACAGAACCCAGCAGCTATTGGCTTCAGAGAATAGTGGAAACCAAGGTCAAAGAGGTCACAAAGGTTTTGGGGGAACCAATTACAACAAGCCGGAGCTTTGTGTACTGGAGGAGTTTTGATCAGATTTTCTAACTTCCAGCCAATACCGTAGGACATGCACTTTGGTAGGAAGAATAGAGGCATGGACTATTTTCTAAATGAGAAGAAAATACAGAAGTCTGAAGTGCAAAGAGACTTAGGAGTCCTATTCCAGGTTGAGTCAGTAATTCGGAAGGCTAATACAATGAGAGTATTTATTTTGAGAGGACTTGAATATAAACAAATGGATGTACTTTTGAGGCTCTATAAGGCTCTAGTCAGACCATATTTGGAGTACTGTGCACAGGTTTGGGCCCCATATCTCAGGAAGGATGTATTAGCCCTGGAAGCATGATCAGAGGAAGTTCACAAGAATGGTTCCAGGAATAAAAAGTTTAACATTTGAGGAACATTTGAGGACTCTGGGTCTATACTTGATGGAGTTTAGAAGGCTGAGGAAGGATCTAATTGAAACATACGGAATACTAAGTGGCCTGGTCAATGTAGATTGGGAAAATGTTTCCATTGGTATGAGAAACTAGGACCCAAGGGCATAGTCTTATGGTAAAGGGAAGGCCTTTTAGAATGGAGATAAGGAGAAACTTCTTCAGCCAGAGAGTGGTAAATCGATGGAATTCGTTGTCACAGAAGGTTGTGGAGACCACCTGACTGAGTATATTTAAAACGGAAATAAATAGGTTCTTGAGTATCAAGGGGACCAAGGGTTACAGGGAGAAAGCGGAAGAATGGGATTGAAAAACATATCAGCCATGATTTAATGGCAGAGCAAAATCAATGGGCTGAATGGTCTAGTTTCTGCTCCTATGTCTTATGGTCTAACAAGCAAAGAACCTAGGACCTATGCTGGAACACAGCAGCAGAAGGTTACAAACATTGGAAATATTCAGCAAACTTTCATTGAGGACAATTGATGCATTGAGGAATGACAGCTCATTAAATGTTTGCAAAGATATGGATAATAGAAAAAACAAGACAGTGTGGGCTACGTACATGTAGGCAGAATTTTGGATGAACTGCAATTTATAAATGGCAAGATGACTGATGGATAATTGAATATGTTGAAATTAAAAGTATTGTAACTATTTAAAGCAGCTGTTTTGGTGTTTGTTATGATGTGGCTCATTCAGAGTCAAATAGCATTCTACTCTGTCTGATTCACTCAACATCAACAGCCATGGAAAGGAATTAAATCAGGGACTGAGGATTCCTAGCGGGAAACAAACAAGATAACGGTAGTATGTTGGGTGCTGAGTTGAAGGAAATTCTTGCAGGTGAGACTTGATTCCTGTGAAACTGTTGAATAGCACTGAGCTGGTTGAGACACCAATGGAGGAGGAAAGATAAATGCAATAGATATATATACACATGGAAAAGCTGATCACATGCAAATGCGCAGTATGAAAATGAGTAAATGAAGGGAACACCTTAGGACATACCTGAGATTAAGGCTTAAGTAGTGCTGGGTGGTACAAGGAGCCATTGCGGTGCATGGGTTGGCTTTGTCAGGATAGCTAGACAATGAACAAGGCTATGCCACCATATGGGAGTAACTCAGATCCATAGACTGAAACTCTCTGTATGGTTAGCTAAGAACTTGATCTACAGATCTTTATAAAATCTTTGAACATGGAAAGTTTAAGAAGAGCAATAGAAATTTGTTTAATATATTTGGCTTGATTTATTATTATCACATACATCTGGATACAGTTAAAAGTTTTGTTTTGCATGCAGTACAGACAGATCACACCATACAAAGTGCATGAGGGTAATAGAACAGAGTGAAGAGTACAACGTTACAGCTGCAGAGCAGGTGCACAAAAAGCAAGGTCAACATTAAATCTGAAATCTGAGAGATCCGTTCACAAGCTTAATGACCAAGGGGAAGAAGCTGTTCTTGAATCTACAAGGTAAGACTAGAGTGACTGCCTTTGACATCAAGGCTCCTTTAACCACGTGGCAACAAGCAGCCCTGGAGAAATTGAGGTTAATAGGAACTGGGAAAAACATTCAGCTGGTTGGAGCCATACCTGGCACAAAAGATGATGGTTGTGGTCATTGACACTGATGAAAAATTTCCTCAAGGTAGTGTCCCTGACAAAAAAATCCCCTTCAGCTGTTTCATTAATGACCTTTATTCCATTATAAGGTCAGGAGTGGTGAGTTCTTTTACTGATGATTGTATGATATTCAGCACCATTCATGACTCCTCAGATACTGAAACCGTCCATGCCCAAGTACAACCAGATCTGGACAAATCTAACATGGCTAATAAATGATAAGCTGTGTTAGTGCCATCCAAGTACAGGCAATGACCATCTCCAATGAGAATGTAACCATGTCTCCCCTTGTCATTCATTATCATCTCTGAACCCATCTCGATCAATATCCTAATGTTACCATTGATCAGAAACTGAGCTGAATCAGCTAAATAAATACTGTGACTAGTGGGTGGCAAGGTGGCACAGTGGCACAGTGGTTAGCACTGCTGCCTCACAGCGCCTGAGATCCGGGTTCAATTCCCGCCTCAGGCGACTGACTGTGTGGAGTTTGCACATTCTCCCCGTGTCTGCGTGAGTTTCCTCCAGGTGCTCCGGTTTCCTCCCACAGTCCAAAGATGTGCAGGTCAGGTGAATTGGCCATGTTAAATTGCCCGTAGTGTTAGGTAAGGGCTAAATGTAGGGGCATGGGTGGGTTGCGCTTCGGCGGTTCGGTGTGGACTTGTTGGGCCGAAGGGCCTGTTTCCACGCTGTAATGTAATGTAATGTAAACAGCAGGTCAGAGGCTAAGAATTTAGGTTAGTAACTCACCTCCTGACTTCTCTTGACTCTGATATCTAGCATCTGCAGTCTTCACTTTCTCCTAGTTGATTCTAATCTCACTGCGAAGCCTCTTCCAAGGATGCCTACCTTGAAGTTCTCCTCCTCTCTCTACAAGGATCTCAGTGACTGTCTCTCACTGCAACCCCCAGGTCGTCTCCTCTGCTCTGAAGCTCTTCAGTATCCCAGTTCCAAATTTCCAATTCGGCACTGCCCTCATGACCTGTCCCATCTGTCCATCTTCCTTCCCACCTATCCGCTCCAGCCTCCCCTCCAACCTATCACCTTTACACCACCTCCATTCATCTACTGCACTCTCAGCTACCTTTCCCCCAGCCCCAACCCTCTTCCCATTTATCTCTCCACCTCCTCGGCTCACTAGCCTCATTCCTGATGAGGGGCCTTTGCTTGAAACATCGACTCTCCTGCCCCTCGGATGCTACCTGACCTGTTGTGCTTTTCCAGCACCACACTCTCGACTCTAATCTCCAGCATCTACAGTCCTCACTTTTGTCTCCTGACTTAGCAAAACCTGTCCACTATCTATAAGTCATTAGTCAAGATTGTTGTGGAATGTTTTTCATTTTCCTGGATGAGGATGTTCAAGTAGCTCGAGGCCATTCAGGCCAAAGCAGTTCACTTGATCAACATCCCATCCACTATCTATCTTAAACATTCATTCTCTCTACTACAAAGCACAGTGACAGCAGTGTGTACTCTCTAGGAGATACATTGCAATAATCCAAAGCTCCCAGCGCCTCCAAACCTGCAACCTCTACCATCTGAAAGGACATGGTCACCAGGTGCATGGAAACATAGTACCTTCAAGTTCACCTCCAAGCCCTACTCTACTGGCGTGGAACAACCTCTCTGCTAATTATTTCACTGTCATGCAGTCAAGATCCTAAAACTCCCTTCCCAGCAGCACTGTCAGTGAACCTGCACTAGATGGATTACAGTTGCTGGGGAAGATGTCTAAGCACCACCTTCTCAACGCAATTAGGAATGGGCAATAAATATTGGCCTAGCCAGTGCCACCTAGAACATAGAACATAGAACATAGAAGAATACAGCGCAGTACAGGCCCTTGATAAGCACCACCTTCTCAACGCAATTAGGAATGGGCAATAAATATTGGCCTAGCCAGTGCCACCTATACCTGTACAAAAAGAGTTTACAAAATGTGAATAGACTCTAGTGCCTTAAGTGATTCAATATATCTTGGAATGCTTATTTTAATTGCATTTTAATATTTAATGTAAAGATTATTAAATTCATGTAGCAGAATAGTAAATTCATCAATGATGTAATGTTTTATTGCCCAACATGTCCTGAAGGGCAAGCATTTTGACAGGTCTGCAGGTTTTCTAAGGAAGGGCAATTTATTGGCAAGTTTGACCTCAATTCCTCTTGTTTCTAAAACAGGTGTTTAACCTTTGTACAACAGAATGCTTTAAACTTCCAGTTCTGCCCTCCGTATCATTCATCTTTTGTGTATCTCAAGAAGAATGTAAATGTCTGTGTCAGGAGGCCATTCTTTGCGTGGATTAAACATGAACAAAGAACAATTTAGTACAGCATTGTACTGTGAATTGTCAAAGAACACCTGTGCTTTTTTAAAAATGTCTATTTCTCTGTACTTTCAGGATTTGGGCAAAACTATCGCTGCTTTTGTGACTAGCATTCCCATGGATACTGCCAGGTTGACATACCGGTATTTGCAGATTAAATTGCTGGCCTCGCTGTAGTTTTTGATTGTGTTCACATGCTGTTTTACTGCAATGCCACTCAAAGTATGACATATTGTGATTGGAAAGCATTTATCATTATTAATTAATGAAGCTTTCCCAGCTTCCTTTGAGAACAGAAACCTCTGTGTGCATTAATGACCTGGAAAATTAAGAAATGGGCACCTCTGCTTTTAGATGCAAGTGATCTAGCTCCAGTTGATGGATATAAAACTCCTCTCACACAGTGCAATTTGTTTTAATCACCATTTGGTTCCTTTACAAAACATCTCAATTGGGGGAAAAAACCCCAAAGAAATGCAGATGCTGGAAATTAGAAACAAAAGAAAACGCTGTAAAAACTCAACAGGTCTGGCAGAACATGTGGAAACAAAGCAGAATTAATGTTACAGGTCAAATGGCCTTTCTTCAGAACTGATTGCAGTTTGGAAATGGTTGGTATGTGTTGCAAATGTAGTGAGTGGTGAGGGATGAGGCGTAACTTTTCGGTATAGTTGGAACCCAGAGAGAGAGAGAACAACAGTTGAACAGACAAAGGAATGAGTGAAGGTTTGCCTGGAAGAATCAGTGGGGACCATTAGTGGCTGACAATGGATTGTTTGTGGTGGCAGCTCATGTAATGACAAGGCCTGGTGTGTGGGGAGTTGGGATAAGTACATGGGAGAAGGTGCTTAGGCCCTAAAATTAGTCCTGAAGACAGCAGGGTCCCCAAGGGGAATATTAGATGCTGTTCTTCCAGCTTTAGAATAACTCTTTGATGGCGCTGGTCAACAATCAACATCCTGGAGTGTCATCATTGATCATAAACTTGAATTGGACCCACCATATATTGTGGGTATAACAGCAGGCCATAGACTAGGAATTCTAAAGTGCCTTGTAGAGATTTATAAAATCATGAAGGGCATGGATAGGGTAAATAGACAAGGTCTTTTCCCAGGATGGGGCATAGGTTTAAGGTGAGAATGGAAAGACTTAAAAAGGATCTAAGGGGCAACGTTTTCATGCAGAGGGTAGTGCCTGTATTAAATGAGCTGCCAGAGGAAGAGGCGGAGGCTGGTACAATTACAACATTATAAAGGCATCTGAATGGGTATATGAATGGGAAGGGTTTAGAGGGATATGGATCAAATACTGGCAAATGGGATGAGATTTATGTAGCTGAAGGGTCTGTTGCCGTGCTGTATATTTCTAAGACTCTGAGTAACTAACCTTCCAGCTCCCCAAAATCTGTTAACTATCTGTAAGGCACAATTCAGGAGAGGGATAGAGCATGACCACTTAGTGGGTGGCACGGTGACACAGTGGTTAGCACTGCTGCCTCACAGCGCCAGAGACCCGGGTTCAATTCCCGCCTCAGGCGACTGACTGTGTGGAGTTTGCACATTCTCCCCGTGTCTGCATGGGTTTCCTCCGGGTGCTCCGGTTTCCTCCCACAGTCCAAAGATGTGCAGGTCAGGTGAATTGGCCATACTAAATTGCCCGTAGCAATTTAGGTAAGGGGTAACTGTAGGGGTCTGGGTGGGTTGCACTTCAGCGGGTCGGTGTGGACTTGTTGGGCCGAAGGGCCTGTTTCCACACTGTAATGTAATCTAATCTAATCACTTGCCTGGATGAGTGCAACTCAAACAACAACCAAGAAGCTCTAGACCATGTAGGACAAGTTAACCCATTTGACTGACATCCCGCTCACAACCTTCAAAACTGACATTGTTGCAGCAATGCGTACCACATACAAGATGCAATGCAGCAACCCACCTATGCTCCTTCACCAGAACTTCAGATACTGTAACATCTAATCCATGAATAAAGAGAAAATATTCGGGACTCAAGAAAAGGCACATGAGAACTGAACTGCCATCAGAGATAAAACAAAATAATGAAGAATATTAAGGAGAAATTGTCAAAATATACTGAGCCAATGTTACATCCCTTTGACAATTTTTTTAATCCAAACCTAACAAACACGGATGTACACTTAAAAACAGCATGGTTTAGAAAAATTTACTGCATGCCAGAAATCGTGTGCAGGTCACCCTGGTCTCAAATCATTTTTGAATTAAAATTTCTGCTTGTTAAGGGGTGTAATTACAGCAGTCTGTAGAAAATTAATGCTCAGTAAATGGACATCTGGCATGATAAATTTTCACCAATTTTTCTCATCTGGAAAATGTGTGGTGTACTCTCTTTGTTTTGACTAGGGAATTATATTTACCCCAATCTAGGAAGCAGAATGCAATTCAGGTTGTACAGGAATGCCATGATCAAGAAAAATACTAATCAGAAATCATACATGACCCTAAGGACACTCCTGTGAATCAGTTTCTGTTTTACTAACATGTGAATCCATGCATTGTCACTGTCATCCACTGTTTCCATTCAGTGATAATCACTCAGTAAAGCAAAGATTTTAGGTTGCAGCAAGTTTGATATGTGATAGCTGACAGAGTTGAGAATGAGATGTACTGTAGTAAACTGGCAACTGTTATTACTTAAGACAAGTTGTGAATAGACCAGTGCATTCTGCCCGGAAACTGTAGGTTCTGATAAATCTGAAAGAATTTATGCTTTTACTGTTTGTCATGGAGTCTATTTTGATAACGCAATTTGCCAGATTTCAGGAGACAATTTTGGGTTTCTCACTTGCTCCATCCCTCAGCAGGAATGGGGCACCAGGGGGAACAGATCCACGAAAAACAACTTGCCTTGTCTGAACCCTCTCTGAAAGGCTTATTATAATGAAAACCTTCCCCCTTGTTGATTTTTATAATATTGTGGTCAGAATTTTCAAAGATCAAGGATTACGTTGTTGCCATATTGCAAGTGGAACCCAACTCTCTACGGGCAGACCATGAGATCCTTGTGACATTTTACCAGTGGTGGCCTGGCCTGGCAAATGGGTGGTCACTGTCAGATTCAGTAGGGCAGAGGTATGGAAACTCTAGGGCATGAGATAACGTTTCATACCATAATCTTGATAACTTGTTAAGATCTCTCTACTTTAATTAGGTTGTACAGTTTTAGATTACTTGTTAAAGATTTGTAGCTCATCCATGGACTCAACCAACAAGCACATGACCTGGACCCAATATACCGGCCACTACAACGAACAACTGGAACTGGAAACTGGAAGCAGCAGAAACAGAACCAAATAAATTCCAGAAGACACAGTACAACAGCGCTTTACAGCAGGCTCCAAACACTGAAGGTGTCACCGAGATAGGGATGAAATGTCTGCAAATCAAATTCCTAGCTCGGTGAACATACCCACAACCACGATTACTTGTTACTTTGGTTAGACCCTCAGCATGTGACTCTTATACCTATCATGTTAGTCCAGCCATTTGGTTTGTCTCCAGTACCATCTTTGTTTTTTGCAATTATCTCTCTACCTCAATAGGGTCATATGTGATCCCCTCACTTGCTATTCAGCTGTTGACATTTAGTCATACCATCTGACACTTCTGATCACCTGCAATGATTTGTTATTCAGTCTGTCGATACCCCACTCACTCCATTTGTATGATCTTTTGGCTTCTCTGCCTATAAATTTCCTGCCTATGCGGTACTCTTTACTTTACCTGATGAAGGAGCAGCGCTTCAAAAGCTTGTGATTTCAAATAAATCTGTTGCACTTTAACCTGGTGTCCTGCAAGTTCTGGCCTTGTCCACCCAAGTCCAACACTCACACCTCATCATGGTTAAATTGGATGCACTGCAATCTGCAGACTGATGGAAAGGTTTGGGAAAACTGAAAAGAATTACTTTGCAGGAAGATCTAGCCTTAGTAGCATTAACAGAAACTTATCCACTACAAGTTGGATAAAAATGGGAACTAAATCTACTGGAAATTATATACATTTGTCGGAGAGATAAGGAAGGAAAAAAATGGTATAGTAAAATTGTGAAAAGTGTGAACACATGCTGAAGAGGGAGTTGATGACGTAGACAAGGGACAGGACTGGATGTTACAATCAAAAATTGTACAATTAAAACACTTATTTAAATATGGTGTGAGACATTGGGTAAGCAATTCCATATCACCACATCAGACTCTAACATTACAGAAGGTAAGTGAATACCAAATCTGGAGGCCCACCAGCCATTTTGAAATAAAACACATGTATTACTCTGTATATATAACAGGTTATTAGATTACTATTTCGAGTCAGAGAGTCATAGAAATGTACAGCATGGAAACAGATTCTTCGGTCAGACATCTCCATGCTGACCAGATAACCTAACCAAATATAGACTCATTTGCCAGCACTTGGCCCATATCCCTCTAAACGCTTCCTATTCATATACACATCCAGATGCCATTTAAATGTTGTAATTGTACCAGCCTCCACCACTTCATCTGGCAGCTCATTCCATACAGCACCACCCTCTGCATGAAAAAGTTGCCCCTTAGGTCCCTTTTGAATTTTTCCCCTCTCACCCTAAGCCTATGCCCTCTAGTTCTGGACATCCTATCCCAGGGAAAAGACTTTGTCCATTTGTCCTGTTCAGCCATAACATGACCTCCCAACTCCTATACTCAATGTTCTGACCAATAAAGGAAAGCATATTAAATGCCCTCTTCACTATCCCATTTACCTGAAACCCCACTTTCAAGGAATTATGAACCTGCACTCCAAGATCTTTGTTCAGCAACACTTCCAGGACTTTACCATTCAGTGTATAAGTCCTGCCCTGATTTGCCTTTCCAAAATGTAATACCTCACAGTTTCCTAAATTAAACTCCATCTACCAGTCCTGGGCCCATTGGTCCATCTGATCAAGATCCCGTTGTACTCTGAGGTAACCTTCTTCACTGTCCACTACACCTCCAATTTTGGTGTCATCTGCAAACTTACTAACTATACCTCCTATGTTCACATCCAAATCATTTAACTAAATGACGAAAAGCAGTGGACCCAGCACTGATCCTTGTGACACACCACTGGTCACAAGTCTCCAGTCTGAAATCCAACCCTCCACCACCACCTTCTGTCTTCTACCTTTGAGTCAGTTATGTATCCAAATGGTTAGTTCTTCCTATATTCCATGTGATCTAACCTTGCTAACCATCTATCATGAGGAACCTTGTTGAACGTCTTAACGAAGTTCATATAGATCATGTCCACCAATCTGCCCTCATCAATCTTCTTTGTTACTTCTTCAAAAAACTGAATCAAGTTTGTGAGACATGATTTCCCATGCACAAAGCCATGTTGACTATCCATAATCAGTCCTTGCCTTTCCAAGTACATGTCAACCCTGGATGTAGGTGTGCTCGCTGAGTTGGGAAGTTCATTTCCAGACATTTTGTCAATCTACTAGGTAACATCTTCAGTGGGCCTCAGGCGAAGCAGTGTACATGATTCCTGCTTTCTGTTTATATGTTTCGGTTTCTTTGGGTTGGTGATATTATTTCCTGTGGTGATGTCATTTCCTGTTCTTTTTCTCAAGGGGTGGTAGATGGGGTCTAATTTGATGTGTTTGTTGAAAGAGTTCCGGTTGGAATGCCATGCTTCTAGGAATTCTCGTGCGTGTCTGTGTTTGGCTTATCCTAGGATGGGTGTGTTGTCCCAGTTGAAGTGGTGTCTTTCTTCATCTCTATGTAAGAACACAAGTGATAGAGGGGGTCATGTCGTTTTGTGGCCAATTGGTGTTCATGTATCATGGTGGCTAGTTTTCTGCCTGTTTGTCCAATTTAGTGTTTGTAACGGTTCTTGCACTATATTTTATAAATGACATTAGTTTTGCTTGTTGTCTGTATAAGGTCTTTCAAGTTCATGAGCTGCGGTTTTAGTGTGTTGGTGGGTTTGTGGGCTACCATGATACTAGAAACCCTAGCCACTCTCCCCTACATCAAAGACATCGCGGAAATGACTGCCAGACTACTCAGACCCCTTGGCATCATGGTAGCCCACAAACCCACCAACACACTAAAACAGCAGCTAATGAACTTGAAAGACCCTATACAGACAACAATCAAAACTAATGTCATTTATAAGATATCGTGCAAGAACTGTAACAAACTCTGCATTGGACAAACAGGCAGAAAACTAGCCACCATGATACATGTACACCAATTGGCCACAAAACAACATGACCCTCTCTCACTAGTATTCTTACATACAGATAAAGAAGGACACCACTTCAACTGGGACAACACATCCACCTTAGGACAAGCCAAACAGAGACACGCACGAGAATTCCTAGAAGCATAGCATTCCAACCGGAACTCTTTCAACAAACACATCGAATTAGACCCCATCTACCACCCCTTGAGAAAAAGAACAGGAACTGACATCACCACAGGAAATAACATCAACCCAAAGAAACCGAAACATATAAACAGAAAGCAGGAATCATGTACACTGCTTCGCCGGAGGCCCACTGAAGATGTTACCTAGTAGGGTGACGAAACGTCTGGAAATTAACCTCCCCGCTCAGCGAGCAAACCTACATCCAGAACCTCAACCTGAGCTACAAACCTTCTCAAAACTGGCTAACATGTAAATCCTGTTCCTCAGGATTCCTTCCAACAACTTGCCCACAACTGATGTCAGGCTCAGCAGGCAATCGTTCCCTGGTTTTTCCTTACCACCTTTCATAAATAGTGGCACCACATTAGCCAACTTCCACACCTCACCCATGACTACTGATGATCCAAATATCTCAGCAAAGGGCCCAGCAATTATTTCCCTAGCATCCCACAGAGTTCTGGGGTATACCTGATCAGGTCCTGGGGATTTATCTACCTTTATGCATTTTAAGACATCTAACACTTCCTCCTCTGTAATATGGACACTTTTCAAGATGTCACCATCTATTTCCCCACATTCTGTATCTTTCATGTCCTTCTCCACAGTAAACGCTGATGCAAAATGCTCAGTATCTCCCCATACCCTACATATAGGCTGCCTTGCTGATCCTAGAGGAGCCCTATTCTCTCCTGAGTTACCCCTTTGTCCTTAATGTATTTATTAAATCCCTTTGGATTCGCCTTAACTCTTATTTGCCAAAACTATCTCATATCCCCTTTTTGCCCTCCTAATTTTCTTCTTAAGTATACTCCTGCTGCCTTTATACTCTAAGGATTCACTCGATCTCTGCTGTCCATACGTAAAAACTTCACTTTTTTTCTTGACCAAAACCTCAATTTCTCTTGCCTTGCTTTTCACCCTAACAGGAACATACTGTTTCTGGATTTTCATTATCTTATTTTTGAAGGCTTCCCTTTTTCTAGCCAGGCAAATAAGGTTAAAGAGAATTCAAAGGGTTTTTTTAACTAATACATTAAGGGCAAAAGGGTAACCAGGGAGAGAATAGGGCCCCTCAAAGATCAGCATGGCAGCCTACGTGTGGAGCTGCAGGAGACGGGTGAGATACTAAATGAGTATTTTGCATCAGTGTTTACTGTGGAAAAGGACATGGAAGATACAGAATGTGGGGAAATAGATGGTGACATCTTGAAAAATGTCCAAATTACGGAGGTGGTGCTGGATGTCTTAAAATACATAAGGTGAATAATTCCCAGGACCTGTTCAGGTGTATCCCAAACTCTGTGGGAAGCTAGGGAAGTGATTGCTGGGCCTCTTACTGAGAAATTTGGATCATTGGTGGTCATAGGTGAGGTGCTTGAAGACTGAAGGTTGGCTAACGTGGTGCCACTATTTAAGAGAGGTGGTAAGGAAGCCCTTTACTGGCGAGCATCCGCACCCTTTGATTGTCAGACAGAAAATGCTTGGACATGATTTACCCTGGATAGGAGGTGGCGGTAAGGCTCTTGTGGTCCAGTGGTAGTATCCCTATCTTTTAGCTGGGTGGCCCTGGTGAAGTTCCAACTGCTCCAGAGGTGGGTCTTTACATCTCTGAGCAGATTGATTAGAAAATATCAATGAGGAGGTGGCACAAGGACAGGTGATAAAAGCTTGCAGAAAGGATCATTGCTGCATGTATTAGTAAAGTCTGCTGAAGGTGGCAGCATTTCAACACCATTAAACTTTATTTATTCGTTATTTTTGCATTGTCATCATTGTACAGAAAGGGACAGAGCAGAGAGCTTGAATTTGGTGATAATGACTGACTTCCAGTTCACTTCTAGTTCTATCCTGCTTGCATCCTGACCCAGGTGCCTCACTGAGCATGGAGACCTCCCCACAAATTGGTTGCTTGCACTGCCAAATAGTGGCTCATTGATCATCCAAGACTCCATACCCTGGGAGTGGAGGTAGGAGGTAGGAGCAAGCAGATCACATACTTCCTATTTTTGCCCTCTCCTTACCAGAAGCCATAAAGTCCAGCCCAGAGGTAATAGGAGATTCAATATCATTTAATGCAATAGGAACAGGAGTAGGCTATCTAACAGTGGCGACACGGTGGCGACTGACTGTGTGGAGTTTGCACGTTCTCCCCGTGTCTGCGTGGGTTTCCTCCGGGTGCTCCGGTTTCCTCCCACAGTCCAAAGATGTGCAGGTCAGGTGAATTGGCCATGCTAAATTGCCCGTAATGTTAGGTAAGGGGTAAATGTAGGGGCATGGGTGGATTGCGCTTCGGAGGGGCGGTGTGGACTTGTTGGGCCGAAGGGCCTGTTTCCAACTGTAAGTAATCTAATCTAATCTAACCCCTCAAGCCTGTTCTGCCATTCAATAATATCACGGCTGATCTTTTTTGTACAATCAGTCCCACTTTCCTGCCTGATCACATAACTTTTAATTCCTTTGCCATTTAGAAATCTATCTTTCCCTTAAAAACATTCAACTGGGTAGCCTCAACTGCTTCACTGGGCAGGGAATACCACAGATTCACAAACCTTTGGGAGAAGTTGTTCCTCTTCGGCTCACTCCTGAATCCACTCCCCTTTATTTTGAGGCTATAGCCCCAAGTCCTCGTAGTCCTCAATGGTTTTATCAAAAGGGAAGCTTCAGCAAAATGTTACTCAACAATGCTCAGTTTGTGTTCTGTCAAGATCATTTGACCCCAGGACTCACTGCAGCTTCTATCTGAATGTAATTCCAATATTCCATTACAAAAGCAAGTTTAGATTTTGACCAAGAGAAAATGCTAAATTCACAAAACTTCAACATTTCACACGAGCCTGATGTTTAACAAGTTTCATCATGAATGTAAAGCAGATATTCTTTTGGAAAGCCACCAAAATTCACTGCTTCCACAAAATTCATCCTCAGAATTTCAACCTTGATGCTTCTTGGTCAATATTCAAACAACAAAATTAAGATCTAGAGTGCGAAATGTTAACTTAATCTATGCCTGTTTGCCATGAAAACACTAACTCTGAAGCTTTAACTGTCTGGGTGTATCCAATCCCTTTAAATAGTAGTAATTGGAAAGATTACTCACTCAAGATGTCCCCAACCGAGCTCAGGAAGATACGGAAGTTTCTTGATGCGAATAATGCTGTCATAGACAGAGGGCTGCAGACTTTGGGAAACAGCATTGGCCAGAATGACTGCTATCATCACTGGAAGGATGTGGGAGATCTGGCCTGTGAGCTCAAAAACAATCACGGAGGTGGAAATCGTGTGGGTCACTGCACCTGCCAGCGCTGCAGCCCCTGCAGAGAGAAACAAGGAATTAAGCAGCTGGCAGAAATGTTCCAACTCATTTTGGCATAAACTGTGCTTTGTCTATTTTTCTGTGGCAGCCAAAAATAATTATGGCAGACATAAAAAAACCTCACCTACAACAGCGTATCCACCTGGCACAATACGATAAATACTACCATCTGCGTGGATGCCATCAGGAAACCAAGCTGCCATGCTTTCTCCAACAAGGCGACCAAATGCAGCCCCTGAAAGGGGAGCCAATACAAAAAAAGATGATGTGAGACAAACCGTCACTGTTCACAGACAGAAACATGTGCACAGTTGTTCAAATCAAACATCACAGAAACAGTTGCCTGATTATTGCGATCACTCCTTGAATATTTTCACTGTGTTGTTACACATTGCAACCATAATAAGACTTCCCACTGTGGTTAATCAGAATTCTGATCTAAATCAGGTCTGTTGGACCTTGCTGCTACCGATAAATTCTTACGCTCTTCACAGGAATCTAGCAACATTTTGTTGACAAAATGTTACACATCCAACCTTCTATATTAGAAAATATTAAACTATTTTAGAAAATCTACCTAGACCATTGGCAGTGTGATCGATCACTTGTTAAATGGTAATGCAGGATCAAAAGACCAGTGAAGTTATTTTTTTAAGAAGCTGATTCAGTTGAGTGTATTTGGAAACCTTTCTTGTGAACGCACCAATGTTCAACTAGAACAAACTTTTCCTGGAAAGTGTGCATGTACCTGGAAACCCCCTCAGAATGCATTCTTCATATGGGTGATCCAAATCCAAGCTGGACTCACTTCAATTTTCCACTGTTTCTTCCCTTGTTTATTAACTAAACTTGTGCTTTCTCACTCAATTAGTTTATGCTTTTGTGTCAATAATTAGTTTTGCTTCAGTAATTTTTAAAATTAAAAATGGCATTGATTAATTTTATACTATCTTGGTGCCAGGTCCACAATGAACACTTGCATGCTGTCATTTTTAATTAAAGGCAATTGCTATGTTCCGTAGATTAAAAATGATCAGAGTGCAACCACGAACAGTAAGAACGAGAAAACAATCAAAGACAATAAGAAATCGTGAGGTCAACAGTTTGTGAAAAAAGGTGTAAAATCATCCTCAAATCAACATAGATGTGGGGTTATAGGGTTAACATTGAGAAAGCAATCATGGACACACCTGAGGTAGGTCAGATGAACCATGAAAGCAATGGCATGAGAAACAATGAAATCACTAAGTCTAACACTCGTTCTGAGTACTTAGCAATATTCGTCACATCATATTTCCACTGGAAGCTGGATCAAATACATTTGTTATGGACTAGGCCAGACCACTCAAAACATTCTTAAGCAGGCAACCCAGACCATAACATTGCAATTTGTTTCGGTAAATGTACAGTGAAAATTACCCTGAGTAAGTTAGCTAGGGTGACGACCAGGTTTTAAAACAGACAAAAATATTATTCACAAAATTATACAATGAAACACAAAGAACAGAATAAAGAACCCCTACAGAACTCAGTCTGTCCAAACTAGACTTAATTATGCTGTTCCGAATACACAAAACAGTACCAATAAACGAACCCCCTCAAAAAACAGTAAAATGGAACAAATGCTTACAGGTCAAAGTTAGAAAGGCAGAAGGAGAGAGAGTCTAGTATCCTGTTTCCACACAGCTGAACTCCTAACTTGTTCTGGACTGAACTGTTTAGCTAGAGAGCTGACCACTTCTCTTTCATTATACAGGTTACTTCTAAAACATGACCACTTCAGCCTGAAGACTCATCTGTTTACATATAAAATAAAGGGCCTCTCAAAATCCTTTATCATCTCTGTACCAAACTCATCACCTTGGAGCCAGGAGAGTTTTATGTCATCTCTGAAAAAAATCAAGGACACAGTATCCTTGAGAAAAGGAACAGCTTTTAGAAAAAAGGGACCAGCTTTGTGACACATTATAGAAAAATGCTCAATCAAATCTGAAGTCAGGTGTTAAATTACGGACTAGCTTCTTAGAGTACTGTCCAACATTGATTGAATGTAAAAGGAAGAGTGCATGGGTACTTGTTTGAACATGCGTGTCTGCATCTGTGCAAACTCTATGTCCACATTCCCTGAATCTGAGAGAGAAATAGTATAAGACCACATTCAGGAAGTCAGCTTCACAACTTGCACATCACACTAGATGTGATGTAGCTGGAATTTGCAAAATGCAGTTGAAAATGATTTGTGATGTTAGGATGAGATGGTCAACACATCACTAACTATTCCCTTTTTCTAATATATAGACTTTTAAATGCTGTAAGCGGGATATCTTTTGACTTCTAAATTTCCACTCATTTGTCTCTCAGACCTTGGTGGCATAATAACATAAGAATTAGCACTGCTGCATAATGGCTTTAGCTGTTTACAAATCTTCTAAAAAAAATTTAAACAGATCTAAGAGACCAGAAGTAAGACCTTAAAGTATGTAGAGATAAGAAAACTGTATGAAATCTGAATACCTGAAAGGAGGAAGCGGAGGATAAAAATTATTTTTTCTCGAATTATAGTGCATTCTCAAAGAATGTGAGTTGTCTTATAAGTGTTAAAGCATAAACAGATTTGCAAATGTCGAATTTTCTAGTTTTTAATTTTTCTTCAGTATTGAAGGTAGTAAAAGTACAAACGGGCCTGATTCAAATTATCTGAACACAAGTAATATCACAGCAATCTTGAAATGAAACTTAGTATCACCAGTGTAGTGGTCGTAACTGTGAAAATCTAACTATCTGCAAGCTTTGCAATATATACTTGACACAAACTATAAACAAGGAATATCTCCAAATGTAAATTAGGAAATATGGCTTACACAATAATTAATTTAGTATGTAAAAGAACACAAACTAGTGATTCAGATACGCTGTATTTAAGGTTGTATATTCGTTCGCTGAGCTGATGTGTTTATCTGCAGACATTTCATTGCCTCACTCGGTGACATCATCAGTGCATCACAGAGAGGTGACGAAATGCCTGGCAAATGAATCTGCATCCTTATCCATAACCTGAACTACAAATCTTTTCAAAAACTGGAAGCACTGTATTTAAATCTGCAGAACCTAAACAAACAGCGAGAAAAATCATCCTTGGGTTGTGGCCAGCATTTTATTACCCATTCCTGCTTGCTCTTGAGAAGGTGGTGATGAACTGCCTTCTTGAATTACTGCAGTCCATGTGCTGTAGGTAAACCCATAATACCGTTAAGGAGAGAATTCCAACATTTTGGCCCAGTGACTGTAATTGAACAATGATATTTTCCCCAAGTTCAGTGGCTTGGAAGGGAACTTGCAGGTGATGGCGTTCTCATGTCCTTCTAGATGGAAGTGGTTGTGGGCTTGGAAAATGCTGTCCAATGATCTTTGGAGAATTTCTACAATGCATGTTACTGAGCAGTGTTTGTGGAGAGACTGATTGTTTGTGGAAATGGTGCCAATCAAGTGAGCTATTTTGACCTAGATGATGTCAAGCTTCTTGAGTGTTGTAGGAGCTGTATGTGGGATGTATTCCATCAGAGTCCTGCCTTAGACTATAAGACATAGGAGCAGAATTACACCATCTGGCTCACCAAATCTGCTCCACATTTGATGGCTGATATGTTTCTCAACCCCATTTTCCTGCCTCCTTCCCATAACCCAAACCTTGATTCTCTTACTATTCTTGTGCCCGAGATGGTGAACAGGCTATATGGAGTCAGGATGTGAGTTACTCACTGCAGTACTCCATAGACTCTGACCTGCTCTTGTAGTCATTTGTATTTATATGGTGTGTCCAGTTTAGTTTCTGGTCAATGATACCAAAGATATTGATTTTGGAGAAGTCAGTGGAGATATGCCATTGAATGTCAAAGGGTGGTGATTGGATTATTTCTCATTGGAGATAGTCGTTGCCTGGCATTTCTGCAGCATGGATGTTATGTTAAGGGTGTGTGTAAATATTAGGGCATAATATACATAGGATGTACTGTTAATTAGACATTTAGACTTGATAGAGTTGCTGAAGTTTCAGTTGAAAAGCACTGACAAAATCAGAGGGTATATGGGACCATTGACCTTCTCCATGAGGAAGGAGATATATAGATTGAAAAATAAACAGAGGAAGGAATGAAAAGATATCTGAATTCTATGTCAAATTAACAGATTAAAAAGACAAATAAAGGAAGAGAAAGAAATTTCAAATTAAAGACAAAATAAAAAGTTAAAATCCTAAACTTTGGCATGTTTAAAATCTCCAGTGATAATTACTACTTGAAGAAATGAGACTTTTTTTTCACTTTCTGAGCCATAATGTACTACTGAGTAAGTACTATTGATAGCACTGTTAAAGACATCTGCAATCACTCTTCAGATGAATGAGTGTAGACTGATGGGTGGTAATTGGCTGGGTTGGATTTCCTGCTTTTTATGCACAGGACGTAACCAGGCAATTTTCCACATTATCAGATAGATGCCAATTTTGCAGCCTTAGTGGGCCAACTTGGCCCCAGCACTGGTTCTGGTGCGTGTCTTCAGGGCTATTACCAGAATAAAGTTGAGGCCCACAGACTTTTCACCATCCATGCCTTCAGCTATTCACATGACGTAAACTGTATTGCTAAAGAGTAGCATCTATAGTGCTGGTGGCCTCAGGAAGAGACCAAAATGACCATCCACTCGACAATTCTGGCTGAAAGTGAATCATATACTTCAGCGTTGTCCTTTGTGCCAGCCTCCGCCATCACTGAGAATGGGGTTATTTATGAAATCTCAATCCCCCTGTTCATGGTTTAATTGCTCATCATTCAATGTTGCATTTGGCAGTATTAGAGATCTTAGTTCAGATCCTTTGGTTGTGGAGTTACTTAGCAATGTTCATCACATCATATTTCCACTGTCTGAATTAAAGTAGTCACATGTTGTAGCTTCACCAGGTTGATACCTGTTTTTTTTTTTAGGTATGCTTGGTGCTGTTCCTGGTATGCCCCTACACTCTTCATTGGACCAGGATAATCCCCGGACTTGGTAAGACCATAAGAAATAGGAACAGGAGGAACAAGCCATTTGGCCCCTCCAGCTTGCTCAACAATTCAATACCATCATTGTTGACCCGGCCATTCCTCACATCCACTTTCCTGCCCTTTCCCCATAACCCTCGATTACGCTACTGGTCAAGAATCTGCCTTAGCATTAAATATACACAAGCATCTGCCCCCACAACTCTGTGGCAAGGAGTTCCAAAGAACACCCTACCCTCAGAGAAAAAATTCATCCTCATCTCAGTCTTTAATTGGCACCCTTTTATTCTGAAACTTTGCTCTCTGGTCCTATACTTTCTTAAGAAAGGAAAACATACTCTCAACATTTACCCTGTCAAGCCCATTTAAGAATCCTATACATTTCAGGGAGATCGCTTTTCATTCTTCTAAACTCCACTCCCAGCCTGTTCAATCTTTGCACATAAGAAAATGTCTGCATATCAGGGATCATCCTTGCGAACCTATTCTGAACGGCCTCCAATAGAATGATATTGTTCCTTAAATCTGGGGACCAAAACTGCTCACAGTCCTCCAGTTGTAGTCTTATCAGCAACTTGTACAGTTGCAGTAAGATTTCTCTATATTTTTTCTCCAACTCCCTTGAACTAAGGGCCACTATTGCATTAGCCTTCCTGATTACTTACACCATCTGTGTGCTAGCTTTCTGTGATTCATGTACAAATACTCCCAAGTCCTTTTGCAGCTTTCTGTAGTTTCTATTTAAATACAAAAATACTGTTCTTTTGTTCTCCCTTCTAAAATTAACGCTTTGCATTTTCCCACATTATACTCCATTTGCCAATTTTTTGACCACTTTCTTAACCTATCAATATCTCTGTAAACTGTTTGTATCCCTCTTGCAACCTGCCTTTCCCTGCACTTTTGTCATCTACAAATTTGGCTACAGTACATATACTTCCTCTCTCGAAGTCAGTAATATATGCTGTAAACAGTTGTGGTCACAGCACTGATCCTCGTAGAACCCGGTTATTTTCAGTTGCCAACCTGAAAAAAACCCCCATATTCTAACTCACTGTTTCCTGCTCATTAGCCAATTCTCTGTCCATACCAATATACTGCCTCCAATATCACAGGCTCTTATTTTATGACTTAACCTTTTGGAGAGGTACCTTGTCAATGCCGTCTGGAAATCTAAATATAACACATCCACTGGCACCCCTCTTTGCACTCTGGCTGAGACTTCCTCAAAAAACTAAGTCAGACACGATTTTCCTCTCAACCATGATTGCTCTACTTGGTTAGATTATGATTACCCAAATGTTCTGTTTTTACTTCCCTAATAATCAACTTAAGTATATTTCTGACAATAGATGTTAGATTAATCAGCATAAAAGGATCACCATGAAGGAGGAAAAGGGATGGGGATGTAAGGCAGAAATTCAGGGGGCCAGGGTGGAAGCTTAGAGCTAGAACAAACAGAGTTGTTATCTCTGGTTTATTACCTGTGCCACCTGCTAGCGAGGCAAGCAACAGTTGTTATCTCTGGTTTATTACCTGTGCCACCTGCTAGCGAGGCAAGCAACAGGGAGAGAGCAGTTGAACATGTGGCTACAGGGATGGTGTAGGAGGGAGGGATTCAGATACCTTGATAATTGGAGCTCATTCTGGGGTAGGTGGGACCTCTACAAATGGTATGGTCTACATCTGAACCAGAGGGGTATCAATATCCTGGGGGGAAATTTGCTAATGTTCTTCAGGAGGGTTTAAGCTAATTCAGCAGGGGGATGGAAACCTGAATTATAGCTCCAGTATACAGGAGGTTAACAGTAGTGAGGTCATGAACAAGATCTCAAGGTCACAAGACTGTACCAGCAGGCAGGAAGGTGGTTTGAAGTGTGTCTACTTCAAAGCCAGGAGCATCCGGAATAAGGTGGGTGAACTTGTAGCATAAGTTGGTACCCGAAGTTTTGATTTTGTGGCCATTTCGAAGACATGGATAGAAAAGGGACAGGACTGGTTGTTGCAGGTTCTGGTGTTTAGATGTTTCAGTAAGATCATAAGCCATTCCTGAAGAAGGGCTTATGCCCGAAACGTCGATTCTTCTGTTCCCTGGATGCTGCCTGACCTGCTGCGCTTTTCCAGCAACACATTTCCAGCCACAATTGAAATGTGGAGCTTGTTCAAGGAACAGTTACTGCATTTCCTTGATAAGTATGTACCTGTCAGGCAGAGAGGAAGTGGGTTGAGTGAGGGAGTTGTGGTTTACCAAATAAATGTTGAATCTCTTGTCACAAGGAAGAAGGAGGCTTCTGTAAAGATGAGATGTGAAGGTTCAGTTAGGGCACTTGAGAGTTACAGATTAGCAGGAAAGACCAAAAGAGAGAGCTAAGAGGAGCCAGGAGGCGACATGAGAATTCTTTGGCAGGTAGAATCAAGGAAAACTCTAAAGCTTTCTAGTGGTATGTCAGGAATAAAAGAATGACTAGAGAACGATTAGGGCCTGTCAAGGACAGTAGTGGGAAGTTATGCATGGAGTCCGAAGAGATAGGAGAGGCGCTAAGTGAATATTTTTTATCAGTATTCACACAGGAGAAAAGACAATGTTGTCAAGGAGAATACTGAGATATTGGCTACTAGAATAGATGGGATTGAGGTGGTGTCAGCAATTCTGGAAAGTGTGAAAATAGATAAGCCCCCTGGGCTTGTTGGGAGTTATCCGAGGATTCTCTGGGAAGCCACGGGGGATGATTGCAGAGCCTTTGGCTTTGTTCTTTATGTCATTGTCTACAGGAATAGTGCCAGAAGACTAGAGGATAGCAAATTTTGTCCCCTTGTTCAAGAAGGGGAGTAGAGACAGCCCTGCTAATTATAGACCAGTGAGCCTTACTTCTGTTGTGAACAAAGTTTTGGAAAGGATTATAAGAGATAAGATTTATAATCATCTAGTAAGGAATAAGCTTATGAGGGATAGTCAACACGGTTTTGTGAAGGGTAGGTTATTCCTCACAAACTTTATTGAGTTCTTTGTGAAGGTGACCAAACAGGTGGATGAGGGTAAAGCAGTTGATGTGGTATATATGGATTTCAGTAAAACATTTGATAAGCTTCTCCACGGTAGGCTATTACAGAAAATACGGAGGCAAGGGATTGTGGATGATTTAGCTGTTTGGATCAGAAATTGGCTAGCTGTAAGAAGACAGAGGGTGGTGGTTGATGGGAAATGTTCATCCTGGCGTTCAGTTACTAGTGGTGTACTGCAAGGATCTGTTTTGGGGCCACTGCTGTTTGTTGTTTTTATAAATGACTTGGATGAGAGCATAGAAGGATGGGTTAGTAAATTTGCGGATGATACTAAGGTCAGCGGAGTTGCAGAGGAGTTGCAGTTGCAGAAGGATGTCTCAGATTACAGAGGGATAAGCTGCAGAGCTGTGCTGAGAGATAGTGCAAATGGAGTTTAATGCAGAAAAGCGTGAGGTGATTCACTTTAGAAGGAGTAACAGGAATAGAGTACTGGGCTAATGGTAAGATTCTTGGTAGTGTGGATGAGCAGAAAGATCCCTGAAAGTTGCCACCCAGGCTGATAGGGTTGTTAAGAAGGCATACTGTGTTAGTTTTTATTGATGGAAGGATTGAGTTTCGGAACCATGAGGTCATGCTGCAGCTGTACAAAACTCTGGCGTGGCTGCACTTGGAGTATTGTGTATAGTTCTGGTCACCGCATTATAGGAAGGATGTGGAAGCTTTGGAAAGGGTGCAGTGGATATTTACCAGACTGTTGTCTATTATTGAGGGAAGGTTTATGAGGAAAGGCCGAGGAACTTGAGGCTGTTTTTGTTAGAGAGGTGACTTAATAGAGGCATACAAGATAACCAGAAGATTAGATTAGCCTTCTTCCTCGGATGGTGATGGCGAGCATGAGAGTAGATAGCTTTAAATTAAGGAGTAATAGATATAGGACAGATGTCAGAGATAGATTCTTTACTCAGAGAGTAGTAAGGGGGTGGAATGCCCTGCCTGCAACAGTAGTGGACGCGCCAACATTAAGTGCATTTAATTTGTCATTGGATAAACATATGGACGATAATGGAATAGTGTAGGTTAGATGGGCTTTAGATTACGCACACCTGTGGAGCCAACATCGAGGGCCGAAGGGCCTGTATTGCACTGTAATTCTTTTACCTATCTATCTATCTATCTATCTATCTATCTATCTAAAGTTATTCACTTGGCAATGGTAGAGCATGATATGGTAGGCAGTGAGGTGAAAGATTGTGATTCAATACTATTATGACGCGAGTTATGGATGCCCACTTTAAGTTGTTAGATTTGGTCAAAATCAATCTCAATGAATGCCACACAAAGAACGGAGGGCATCTTTAACGAGAAACTGGGGGTCATATGCACTGGTGTCACTGCTAACTGATTGTGTCACAGAAAGGGATTCTGTGACAGGTAGATTGGTGACGACGATGTCACATAGCTTTCTCCCTCTTTTGGATTCTTTTAATACCTGCTGCAGACCCAGACTAACAGCTTGTAGCACTTCAGCACTTGGCTAGCTTGCTCAGTAGTGGCACTAGTGAGGTTTCTTCGTCCATGTTTGACCTGAACCAATGACTTGACAATAAAGATTTAACTTTCTATCATAGGCTTAATGGATAATTAATATCCAAATGCATCAATTTCATAAAAATCAGAGCAGTCAATAGCAAAGTGCTGTTTTTGCAAAAGGAAATTGCTATGGCCAGCAAATTGTGATTTGTAACTCATGTAAAAAATCAATTTACACTTCAGCAAGGGCTGTATCATTCTTATGCTCTTATTTTTGCAAATTTGAACCTTTTGAAATAATTACACCCATTATACCAAATTATTGTTGAGGCCTCAGAATAATTAAAATATTTTGACTTAACACTATTTTTAAAAGTATTTCCCTGAGCTCAAATTCACCTGTTGTCAAGATTTGAACTTCAAACGATGTCAGGTGAAAACAATCTATTTGAATATCTATGTAGGAACATTTAAGGGAGCTCATGGTGCAACAGGAGTGGTATCGTCCCGAAAGATGTGTCATTAAAATCCTCAGACAGCATCTTCCAAATGCATGGCCACATCCGTCTAGAAGGACAAGAACAGTAGAGACAAGGGAGCACCACCACCTGCAAGTTCCCCTCTGCAAGACAGTCACCATTCTGACTTGTAAATATAACCCTGTTCCTTCACTGTTGCTGGGTCAAAATCCTGGAATTCCCTCCCTTAGGACATTGTGGGTCTACCTAAATGAATTGCAGCAGTTCAAGAGGCAGCTCACCATCACCTTTTCACAGGCAACTCGGGATGGCTTATAAATGCTGACCAGCCAGCAATACCCATGACCTATGAGAAAGTATTAAAAATATAAGCCCAGATTCAGGTTCCATCCACTCCAGAGGTGTGTATTTGCATTCTGAATAGGTTAATTAGAAGAAGAAAAAAAATACATTAAAAATCTGAGGATTGTTGTGGCATAGTGGTAGTGTCCTGTCTCTGAAACAAGAGGCCCAGGTTGAAGCTCCACATGCCCCAGAGCATCTCTGAACAAGTTGACACAGAAAATATTGAGGCAGGAAAATCTGTCTGTAGCCTGCAGTCACAGAGGAGCTGTCACTTGCTGATCTACTTGTTAATCCTAACACTGAATCACAATTGAAATATTCCTTTTCAGCAATGCTTTTAGAACACAGCTCAAAAGAAATGAACATAGGAGATATGAATATAGTAGAAAGCTTCCAAAATTCATCATAAATATGAAGGTTGGAGCAATCTGGATAACAGAAAAGCTAAAGGAATGATGGAGGAAAACATCATTATAGGGAATGAATTATTGAGCTTTCAGGTGGATTAAATTTGATAAGTAAGAGTCATGTGGATCTAGTTAAGAAAAACCATAACTTGAAACATTAAATCCTCCTGATAATATGACAGCATTGATGGATAAAGCTAATTCTATCAGTATTATTTATTTGGGTTTATAAAATAAATAACAAGCATATTTTTGGCTCATGAAGTCTAAAGTTGTGTAGAAAAGCTTAAACAAGGTGGAGGATGTAGTTGTAAATTGGTATATGACATCTCTTTGAAGTAGTTTTCACTGGAGTTTCAGTAATAACCTTCTCCCTCTTGCTTTATCCATCAACTGCAGAAGAGAATTCAAAGTAGAGTCTTCAAAGTGTGTTGACAACTCAACATTTCAATGTGACTTCCAAATTATCAAATGTCAGGGATTATACAAAGTGAATTTATTGAGATTTAGCAACTGCCAAATGATCAGGAAAATTACACAAGGGCAGATGTTCTAAGTTTACACCATTGATGTAGACTCTCAGCTGCAAAACACATACACAGCAACACTGAGGGTGCAATGCCCATAACTTCATGTCCCTTAAATTTAATGAGTGTAAAGTTATAAGGAGTACAACCATGAATCCCAAATATGGACACATAAGACTCCCAGAGGGACAGGTAAAGAAAAATATCACTGTAAATCATGTGAAGAAGTGCATATTGGGACAGGAATTTCTTCACCCAGTGAACAGTGAGCTTGTGGAATTTGCTGCAGAAAACAGTTTAGGCCAAAACATTGTACGATTTCAAGAAGGAATTAGATATAGCACTCAACACTAAAGGGCTCAAATGATATGGGAGATATTGAGTTGGATGATCAGCCATGATCATATTGAATGGTACAGCAGACTCGAAGGGCCAAATGGCCTGTTCCCATGGTTCTTTGTTTCACTGCATGGAGCCATTTCTGCCAAAGATCTATGCCTTGATCCACAAAAATGACAGCAAGCCTCCAATCGCCTGCCACTTCAACACCATGTTACTATGTCAACATTTCTATCTCAGGCCTGTTGCAGTGCTTCAGGCCTCAACTTCTGCTTGGGGGCGCCACAGCCTTTGGACTCAACACTGAGTTTAACAATTTCAGAACATTATCACCATCCTCTACGTTTGCTAGCTCCTTCCACACTCCTAGGTCCTGTTTTAGTGAGTTATTTGTTAGCACCCAATGCCCAGTATTTCTCTCTCTTGGCTTATCATCAGTAATCTGTTTGCCTATTTCTTTTTGCTGTCTCTCTATGCACTGTATCCATGTACTCTATTCATCAAACTGCTGCTGCCCACCCCTAATCCCCAACCACCACCACCACCAACTCCACCCAGGCCAACCCATCATCAGCACAAATACAACTTCTTCCCAGCTATTTTCAGTTCTCTCATAGGGGCACTGGATTGAAAATATTCACTTTTTTTTCTCTCTATAGATGCTGCCAAACCCACTGAGTTTCTCCAGCACTTTCTGCTTTTGTTACAGCATATTAGGTGTTCCAGTCATCTGAGAATCAATTACAGTTTCAAGAAGTGATAATAAAAGATTGTCCCTTTGGTGTGGTTCCTGGATTGCTGGCAGAGGCTAATAGGATTACAAGTATTAGTAGCTCAGTTGCTCCAATAATTCTTAAAAGCTTGTCAGCATCCAGGACAAAGCAGACACTTGACTGGCAATATCTACCACCTGCAACATCCACTCCCTCCACCAGAGAGATAGCAGCAGCAGGTACTGACCTCAAGAGGCACATTCACATGCTGCAAATGAATAAATTTTAAAAAACCTTCAAACATCCTTTCAGATGTCTGATGCAGAATTAGAACTTGGAAATGCACCCAAAATCAGGTTTGACTGCTGAACAAAAATTCTTGTCTTTGGTTTATGAGTGCACAGCATTTTATCTAATATATTTAGAGATTCACTAGGATCACTTCATTAGCAATCAAGAAACAATTTGAAAAAAAAATGTACATAAAGCATATATAAGCAATCAGAAAAGTGCTGTGGAATAGAGTGAAATTGAACAGCTTGGCCACCTGCATTCCTTCCTCTCCAAGGGTAGTCCTTGAGGACCTCCTGACTGGCCCCTGCAGAAATATGATCTCTCTCTCTCTCTCTCTCTAGGACTGTGGTTAAGAGGAGCAAGTTACCTGTGCCAATTGGTGTCTGTGGACAATTTTGAGTAGTCAGTGGCATACACCTCATCTGAACCAGCATTACTATCCAGTAAATTAGCAAATAGCACCAAATTTGCCAGTTCTCTACCTGCATGGCAATGGGCACAAGCAGAGTGTGGTTTACAACTCTCTGCCCAACTGAACTGTAGCCTGTATCTGGGAGCTTTCAACTTGTGGAATACGTTTATCATCAATTTCGCAAAAGATAACAATGAGTTATTCATTAAAATGGATTATTTTCACAACCAACAAAAATTGGAGGGCATATTCTTTATCTCAACCACAGTACACTCATGTTTAATTCACGCCCCCTTGCTCTACATTTAAAATTTAATATTCAAACTTATAACATCTACACTATGCACATACTGTGAAGCCCGAGGTGCAGAAGTGCTAAAGGTAATAAATTAGAAATGATTACTTGTGACATTTGATCTATAGGTCTAGGTTATAGAGACAATTTCAATGGATTAAGTACTTATATGTGCATGTGTGAATGTGAACAAAATATTTCCCAAGTCATGTACAAATTTTCTTTTAAAGTCTGTTTCTGCATCTGTGCTTCTGTTGATGCCTTTATTCAGGTTTCATAAGTAAGGTGCTTCAAGTTAAATTAAATTGCTAGTTGCTAATTTCAGATACTGTATTTGGGTGTTCTTCAGTTTTTAACATTGCACACTAAAACTCTGAGAAATCAAAGGGACAAATACCATTAAAAAAATTTGGAGAAAAGAATTGAAGTTACTGTTCTTAACAGCAATAATCCTCCAGAAAATAAGCAAGGTGCTACAAAATAAAGTTGAGGTAAGTGAAAACCATTGTTATTTACAAAGTTGACACAGAATATAACAAGATGACCAATAGGAACTGGAGGAGGCTGTTCAGCCCCTCGAGCCTGCTCCACCATTCAATAGTGGCTGATCTAACATTCCTCAGGCCCACTTTCCTGTGCTTTCCCTCAATTCTCCTATTGATCAAGACTTTATCCATCACAGCCTTAAATATTCACAAGGACTTTGCCCCAATAGCTCTCTGTGACAAGTTGTTCCAAAGACACTCGACCCTCTGAGAGAAGGAATTCCCCCTTATCTCAGACTTACATTGAAACCCCTTTACTCTGAGACTAGATGCTGTGGTCCCACTCTCCCAGGAGGGGAAGCATCCTCTCAGCATTTACCCTGCCAATCCCCTTAAGAATTCTATACATTTTAATGAAATTACCTCGACACCAAGGATCATCTCAGTGAACTTTTTTATGAACTGCATCCAATGAAATGACTTATTTTCTTAAGTAGAGGGACCAAAGCTGCTCACAGCATTCCAGATGTGGTCTCGCCAGCACCTTATACTATAGCAGTAAGACTTCCTTACACGTATACTCTAAACCCCTTGAAATATGAACCAACATTCCATTAACGTTCTTGATTACCAGCTCTATCAGTGTGCTAGCTTTCTATGATTCATGTACAAGTCCCGTGTTACAGTTCTCGGCAGCTTTTCTATAACAATACTGTTCTTATCTCCTTCCTTTCAAAATGAGCAACTTCCCATTTTCCATCATTATGTAATACACTTTCCCCTCCTCTGCCATCTTGACTGTACTATCTTAACTTCATATGTATCGGGCATGGAGGGTTCACAAAAATGGGAGTGTAACTTAAATGAAAAAAAAACCCATCTGATTATAACGTTCAGGCAATCACACTACATTGACAGTGCATGCATTCACTAGCTATCAACAAAAGCAGGCAGTTTGTAAGTTTGCTCTCTGAGCGGTAGGCTTGTTCTCAGACGTTTCGCACCATGCTAGGTAACATCACCAGCGTCCGTTGAACTGCTGGTGTTCTGCCCTGCTTTCCATTTATGTGTCTTGGTCTGTTAAGGTGGGTGATATCATTTTCTCAGAGGTTAGCAAATGGGGTCCAAATCGATGTATCTATTGATGGAGTTCTGGTTTGAATGCCAGACCAGTAGGAATTCCCATATGTGTCCTTGTTTATCTTGTCCTAGGATGGATGTGTTGTTCCAGTCAAAGTGTTGTCCTTCTTCGTCTGTATGTAAGGATACCAGTGATATCTGGTCATGTCTTTTGGTGGCTAGTTGGTGTTCGTGTATCCTGGTGGCTAGTTTTCTGCCAGTCTGTCTGGTGAAATGTTTGTTGCAGTCCTTGCAGAGTATTTTGTATATGACATTCAATTTGCTGATATAGGGTCCTTTTGGTTCATTAATAGCTGTTTCAGTGTTTTGGTAGGTTTGTCGGCTACCACAATGTCAAGAGGTTGGAGTAGTCTGGTAGTCATCTCAGAGATGTCTTTGATGTAAGGTTCTGTGGCTAGAATCTCTGGGCATGTTGTGTCTTCTTGTTTGGGTTTGTTGTTTAAGAATCGGTGGACTGTGCTCATCAGGTACCTGTTCTTCTTGAACATGTTGTATAGGTATTTTTATTAGATTAGATTACTTACAGTGTGGAAACAGGCCCTTCGGCCCAACAAGTCCACACTGACCCGCCGAAGCGCAATCCACCCAGACCTATTCCCCTACATTTACCCTTGCCCCTAACACTATGGGCAATTTAAGCATGGCCAATTCACCTAACCTGCACATTTTTGGACTGTGGGAGGAAACCGGAGGAAACCCACGCAGACACGGGGAGAATGTGCAAACTCCACACATTCAGTCGCCTGAGGCGACTGCTGCTTGTAGTTCCTGGTGCTGCAGTGTGTTGTGGCCCATTTAAATAATGTCCTGATGCAGCTCAGTTTGTGGGTGTTGGGATGATTGCTCCTGTAGTTGAGTATCTGGTCTGTGTGTATTGCTTTCCTGTAAATGCTGGTCTGCAGTTCTCCATTGACTGTTCATTCTATTATGACATCTAGGAAGGGGAGTCTGTTGTTCTCCTCTTTTGTGAAACCTACACCAGTAAGGAGATTGTTCATGATATTGTAGGTTTCCTCTAATTTGTTCTGTTTCGTGATGACAAAGGTGCTGTCCACATAGCAGACCCAAAGTTTGGGTTGGATTTTGGGGAGGGCTGTTCATTCTAGTCTCTGCAATATTGCTTCTGCTAAGATGCCTGTTATTGGTGATCCCATGGGTGTTCTGTTGATTTTCTTGTAGGTCTTGTCATTGAAGGTGAAGTGGGTAGTGAGGCACAGGTCTAATAGCTTGAGGGTGTTGTTCTTGATCTCTGGTGTTGGTGCTCTCTGGTGTTTGTGTCCTTGGTTCCTCTAGTAGTGCGGTCAGTGTTCTTTTGACCAGGCTTGTAATTGATGTGAACAGGACCAGTACGTCAAAGGAGACCATGGCTTCGCCCTCTTCTGTCTTGGTGTCTTTGATGATGTTCAGAAATTCTTGGGTGGAGTAGATGGAGTGGCATGAGTCTTCTACTGGGTATTTCAGTTTACGGTGAATTTCCTTAGCTAATCTGAATGTCGGTGTGCTGGGAAGTGAGACTCGAACAAACAGCCCCCACCGACTTACCCACTTAGTCCGATTTACCCACTTTTGTTCTGTGACATTTGTCCACAATAATTGTGAGAAAGTGAAGACTGCAGATGCTGGAGATCACAGTCGAAAAGTGTGGCACTTGAAAAGCACAGCAGGTCAGGCAGCATCCAAGGAGCAGGAGAACGGAGAATCGACACCAGGAAGGGCTTATGCCTGAAATGTTGACTCTCCTGCTACTCAGATGCTGCCTGACCTGCTGTGCTTTTCCAGCGTCACACTTTTCAATCAGAATAACTGTGCCCAAGATTCAATTTTCTGAAGCTTAGTTAGGTGTTAAGGGTCATAATTAAACTTAAATCAGAATTACACCGAAGTGTCATATCTGGATGTGCAATAACATCTTTGAACAAGTTGATTAGAAACTGTCTATAAACCTGAATGATCAAAGCCCTTGCTCCTATTAATGTGATGAACAGTTGGCAGAGTAGTGTCATACCTGGGCTCAATATAAATAGAGAACCAATGTATTGACAGCCTTTAAAATAAATTTTAGCTTAAAAGTTGTTGTTAAACATTTAGTTGAATTCCGTGCCTTACACAAAGAATTTTGATGAAAAACAGCCAAGAAGAGAACTGCACAGGCATTTTTATTTCTGACATTCAAAAACATCAATATTTAAGATTTGAATGACATGCAAAGTGCAATGCTACAAATGAGCACCAGATGCCTCAGCAGCAAAACAAAACTCACTAAATCGAAGTTTATGATTAGATTAGAATCCCTACAGTGTAGAAACAGGCTCTTCGGCCCAACAAGTCCATACCGACCCTCCGAAGAGAAATCCACCCAGACTCATTTACCCCTGAGTAATGCACCTAACACTATGGGCAATTTAACTTGGTCAATTCACTTGACTTGCACATCTTTGGACTGTAGGAGGAAACCAGAGCACCTAGAAGAAACCCATGCAGACACAAACTCCACACAGACAGTTGCCCGAGGCCAGAGTTGAACCCAGGTCCCTGACATTGTGAGGCAGCAGTGCTCACCACTGAGCCACCGTGCCACCTATCTAATGTGTATCTACTTTGACGATTATTGAATTTAGTGTTTATACAAAAAAGGAATCTGATAACTTTCAACTGTTCTCTGAACATGATTCTATTTTAGCTAAATGTGAAGTGGAAGCTAATTATGGAACCATGTAGGTTAAAGGTCAATGTAACTGTGCGGGAAGTACTTGGAACGGTACATTAGGCATTTATCACAGAATGTGTCCAAAGACGTTTCTTTTAAAAAAAAAAAGGGGGATAACTTTTGTGTCACTGATGCCTTGCTTGTGTTTAAAAATAAAGCGAGAAGTATTGGTAATCATACTGACTCACCCATGTTGTCATCTATCTTGATTTTCAGGTGAAATTGCATCTTGGTGACTGAATTACCAATTGAAAAGTGGTGGGAGCCTAATAAATATACACAAATATAGGTCCAGTGCTGCACTTACAGCTTCATTACCATTTTCGTGTTTGCCTGTTGAATACCGCCAGTTGTCGCTTCCACCCACCAACTAAAGTCAGCAGGAGGCCATTTCCAGTGATAAACAAACAGATCCTCAAATTAAGCTGAATGAAACATTTGGAGACAAAGTCCTGATAAGTATCTGTGAGTTTTGCAGCTCAAGATCTCTAAACTTTTTACCATTAGGTTCTGTACATATTGCCACTCTCCACATAGTCTGACAGTAAATACATTTACTCCATTCAGCTGCAACACTGGCTTCCCTCCCCAGTTACCCACCTCCAAGTATGTGAACTTCTGATGGGTTACATGTTTTTTTCTGGCAGCTTCATGATTAAAGATGAACGGAATTGGAAAAAAGCATTATTGGCACAGTGGTAGTGTCCTTATCCCTGAGCCAGGAGACTCAGTTTCCAGTGGGATGTAATAACATCTTGCAACAGGTTGATTAGAAAATGTCCATAAACCTTACTCATCAAAGCCCTTGCTCCCAATAATCTGAAGAACAGTTAGCAGAGTAATGTGCACACACCAAAATCACATGAACTGTCTTCATTGTCAGTGCATCTCTATGAGTTATTTATACCTTCACAACAGATATGTTGAGAAGTTGGTATTTGTATATTTGTTCATCTGGTTTGGTTATTGCTTGCAAGGCTAATTCCTAATTGCCCTTGGAGTTGTATTGATGAGTCACTTACTTCAACCACTGGGATACATGTGCTGTATAGTCGTGCTGAGATTTCAAGCTTTGAACTCAGCAACATGGTGATGTAGTTCCAGATCAAACTAGTGTGAGAGTTGGAGGGGAACAAGCAGGTATACATCTACATGCCTCCTGCCTTTGTCCTTTGAACTGGTAGAAGTTGCTGGTTGAAAATGTGCTATCCAAGATATCTCAGTGAGTTAGATTAGATTAGCTTCCCTACAGTGTGGATACAGGCCCTTCAGCTCAACTAGTCCACACCGACCCTCCGAAGAGTAACCTGCCCAGACCCACTCCCCCTAACTAATGTACCTAACTCTATGGGCAATTTAGCATGACCAATATATTTTGTAGATGGGCACACACTGCTGTCACTGTATGCTGATGCTGGAAGGAGTGAATATTTAAGGTCGTGGATGGGATGCTGATCAAACAGATTACTTTGTGAAGGATGATGTCAAGCTTCAAGAGCGTTGTTGGAACAGCACTCATTCAGGCAAAGTATTTTTAGAGGAGCTGATTAGACTCTCTTGTTGGAGATGATTATTCCTGAATGCTTACTTGTGACTTCTCAGCCTAAGTCCAAACATTATCCAGATCCTGCTGCATGTGGGATGGAACACTTTGGAAGAACTGAAAACTGTGCTGAATAATGTGCAACCATCAGTGACAAACCCATTTCTGACCTTATGAGGGAGGGAGTATAATTGATAAAGCAGTTGAAATTGGTTGGGCTTGGACACTGTCTTGATGGAACTCCTGCTTGAGATGTTCTGAAGCTGAGGAGGCTGGCTTCCAACAACTCCAACCATTTAGGTTTGCACTGTATCCGTCTTCAACTAGTGGAAGGTTTTTCTCAATTTCTCATTAAGGTACTAGGCATTATGTAAACTGGGTGATGATACATTTGAAATGCGCATGTTTCTTGCTGATCAATTTTGTGGTGTTTCCCCACAGTCTACTGTGCATTAGCTGAAACACAGCTGTTTCATTACAAAAATACAACTGTAAGTACATTACCCCCACCCCAGCTCATAGCTATATGGTGATGATGTTGAAATGAATGACGTACAGAACTTCCCAGAGGTGGTCATTCAGTGGAGATAACTTATTTAGATAACAAATGTATCCTTTCTTTCTTCTGTACTCAAAGTAGGGATTTTAAATAGATGCTCTTCAACAAAAATGGTAAAAGAAGTTCAAAATGATCAAAAGGATTGCCTCACAATAAATGACACACATCATAATTTTTATTTGATGGAATAGTGGTAATAAGTAACAGACCTAGAGTCAACTTAAATAAGTTAAAATGTAGCATCATTTTGCTTATTAATCATAACAGGAATGTAGCCTCAACGATAGTCTGAATTCTCAAATGTAATACAAACAGATAATTAGATAGAACTGTGAACTTGTGACTGGTGAATGAGATCAAAGAGGATGTTGCACACTATTCATCTCAGTTAAAGAAAGGTCATGTAGAAATATGGCTAACATAAAGGATGTTCCAAAATGATAAATTGAAGAGGAAATTGATAAAGTTGGGGATTATTACAAAATGCAATATCTCATGCACTTTACACAATTGAAAAAAAAAGTTTGAAGAGTGAAAATAGCTCACCAATAACGAAGACTGGCATGAAGGCACCACATGGTACAGGAATAGTTGTGGCTAGTGCAGACATCCAGAACTGAAACAAAAATGGTTGGATTACTGTTAAAAGAATGAGAAAGAGAACTTGATGGGATAATAAAGCCAAAGGTAGTCAGCTGATACGTAAATGTAACTTCACTGTCGTCAGAATTCATAATAGAATTATAATAGAAATTCACTGACAAATTTACCAATTTAAATAATAGGAATCAATTGTTCTATCACCAGGTAGTTAAAATAAAATGTGTTTCAGAAAATAAAGCCCTCATAGTGACTGGAACAATATGCTTTAAGTGAATTGCTACACAAATTAAAGGAGTTAAAAATCACAACACTAGGTTATAGTCCAACAGGTTTAATTGGCAGTACTAGCTTTTGAAGTACTCCACAATCACCTGATGAAGGAGCAGTGCTCCAAAAACTCGTGCTTCCAATTAAACCTGTTGGACTATAACTGGGTGTTGTTTGATTTTTAACTTTGTACACCCCTGTCCAATACCGGCATGTCCAAATCAAATTAAAGAACTTATTGCATTGTCATTCTGCTGTTCATAAATGAAATGTTTTGCAATCTCCACTAGCTATAGTAAGGGTACTGGTTACAGCCAGGCTGGTCTGGAAATACTCGATTCTATTTGATCTCAGAAGCTGAGCAGACTGAGGCCTGATTAGTAACTGGATGGGAGACTTCCTGGGAATGTCAAGTGCTGTAGGTTTCAGGGCTGTTGCAGTATTGTGGCAATGTCTTGATCTGTTAACTAGGAGACCCTGTTCTAGCTTCACTTGTTTTAGTGGTGTGTATCAAGAGTTTTGACTGGATTGATTAAAATATATCTGTAAAAATCCTGTATTTTAGAAAGGAATTATAAGATTCATATGCAATATAACATGAAAATTCACTCCAAACTCTTACTGATACAAATTTCTCTCAATCTACAAGCCCACGTAGTGAGACAGAGACCCTGAATTGGTATGTTTGGCAACACAGCTGCACAGCATTTGTACTCAAAGGCACAAGCCTAGTGCTCTTAATAACATGACAAACCAAGCTATTACTGTATATGATTTAATTTAGCAACAGAACACAAGTACCAAGGAGTGGCAATGGATTGATGCAATTAAGTGCACTTAATTAAATATTCAATGTTTAGTTACCACTCCAAACCATCCATCTGAAGCCTAGTTCTGTTTTGATTGGCTCATGTTTCTGTATTTCCATGGTTTTTCTTCTTAGCCTTCAACAGGACAAAACTACATAATTCAACAAACCACAGGCCAATGAGCCGAGGAGTGGTAGATGGAGTTTAATTTAGATAAATGTGAGATGTCACATTTTGGTTGGGCAAATCAGAGCAGGACTTATACACTTAATGGTAAGGTCCTGGGGAGTGTTGCTGAACAAAGAGACCTTGGAGTGCAGGTTCATAGTTCCATGAAGTGGAGTCACAGGTAGATAGGATAGTATTTTGTATGCTTTCCTTTATTGGTCAGAGTATTGAGTACAGGAGTTGGGAGGTCATGGTGCTGCTGTACAGGACATTGCTTCAGCCACTTTTGGAATATTGTGTGCAATTCTGGTCCCCAGGATGTTGTGAAACTTGAAAAGGTTCAAACACAATTTACGAGAATGTTATCAGGGTTGGAGGATTTGAGCTATAGAGAGAGGCTGAACAAGCTGGGGCTATTTTTCCTGGAATGTCAGAGGCTGAGGGTTGAACTTATAGAAGTTTATAAAATCATGAGGGGCATATATAGGAAAATAGGCAAGGTCTTTTCCCTGTGGTGGGGGACTCCAGAACTAAAGGGTATAAGATTTAGGAGAGGAGAAAAATTTAAAAGGGACATGAGGGGCAACTTTTTCACACAGAGGATGGTGTGTATATGGAATGAGCTGCCAGAAGAAGTGGTGGAGGCTGGAACAATTACAACATTTAAAAAGCATCTGGATGGGTATATGAATAGAAATGTTTAGAGGGATGTGGGCCAAGTACTGGCAAATAGGACTAGATTAGGTTAGGATGTCTTGTCAGCATGAACCAATCTTTATGATTCTATGACACCAGGATACGTCGCAAACTTATAGCTTTTTTCAGCCTTGACCCAAGTACAGTGTATCTTATTTCTGTAATTCATCATTGCACATTGGTATATTTTCTTTTTTACCAAACATCCTTGGATGTCTTTTAAATAACAGTCTACTCTGCTTAATTCAATGTTATCCAATATATAAAACTGGGAAATCAATTGTTTGCACTATGTTCCTACTTTGTCATTTTCTTTACATTGCATTATCCAAGTCACTGAAATTGAACAATATTTTTACTGTAAAATGAATTATATGGAGTAAATTGAATTAGCTATTTCTTAGGAGGTTTACAAATTTTTGTGTTGCTTATTTTGCCCCAGTCATGATGAAAGGGTACAAGGAACCCAGCATGTACTGTAGGTACCCTGTCCTCACAATGAGGCATGGTTTTGCCAATGGGGACCTAGTCAGAGGAGGAATCACAAACAGTCCTCTCACAGGTCTCCTTTCAGGACATTCTAGAGGAGGCCTACAACCCTCCGTTCCTCTGGCAAGATAACCTTTCCTATATCTGGCCCACCCAAGCACAAAGGATCCTGGGGTTTCCCAACCAAACTTCCAGGGCCAACAGGCTCCAATGCTGAGCAGGGTCCCTCCACCCCAGCTGCAGAACTAAGGAACACATTGAGATGTAGTGCGGGAGGGGACAAAGAGAGTTTATTGAGGCCACTTTGCTGGCATGGGTGAAAATGGGTTATAAACGATTCTGACCTTTTGTATAAATTTGTATTTAAATACATGGTTGTTAGTCTCTTTGTGTAGGGCCAAATAGTATTGTTACAGTATCAAGGAACACTTTGTGGTCAAAGACTATGTTCTAGAGATGCAGGTCGATGTTGAGAGAATCTAAACTAAAAATTAAATAAAAAGAATGCAATTAGGGAGATGGGGATGGATGTAAAAATTCCAAAAACTGACATTCTTATTGCTTTATCATTAACAGTAACATTTCAGAGTACCAGATGGAGGCTGATATCAGCTTAATATATAGCACAGCAGTTATTGTAGGCTAACAGTTTATTACTATAAAATCACACTGACTTTTGACAATAAATACATATTTATAAATTAATTTTAAATGGATAATGTCTTTAGAAAAATTCAAACTGGAATAAATCCAGTGGCTACCAGTATTAAAGTCTTCACCGAATATATTTAGTTCTTGCAATGGAATTTCATCAAAAGTTAATTTAAGTGGCTTAAAACTGAACAATTATGATATTTCATATCTGAACGGTAATGTTCACCCATTTATTGGGTGGCACTTTTACGGGTTGTTGTTTGAACCATGTAGTGAACAAATGAAATAAATATTTACAAGATGATGAGTGCCTATTGCAAATAGATCAACTATAAAATCCATTAAAAAGTAGAATTTTCCTTTCAGTAACATATTCTAGCTTCATCACTTCCTTGCATTTCTTATATTTCCAAATGAAATTAGCTGGCTCTGTTATGAACTCAGTAGAGAATGATAACTTCAAAAAATGTATTTGAGTTCCCAATGAGTGACTGAATGGGCAGCACAATAATTTTAAGTTTCGAGAGACCTTTCCTGTATCAAACAGACTAAAAGCAACATCAACTAAATCCTACTTTGGACACATCTTGTCAAAGCTTTTCATCCTGCACCCATTAAGACAATTCACAAGAAATATTAACATAAAAGGAAACTACATCTTTATACTGCATGAGACAATCATGTTGATTGGTTGGCAGGTTGACTCTGATTTGTACAGGCGTTGTCATGGAGAATGCATAATTTAAATGAGTGACAATGAACTGCCAAGCTGCGATTAAATTTAAGCCAATGAGGCTGACTGCTTTTGGTAAAGACATTGCTATGCAGAATGAACCAAAGACAGGCTATGGCTTATGTTGTACAGTTGAAACACAGACAGGGTGTGTACATATGCTTTCTGTCTGCAAAGAACACAGCTCTGTGTAGGAGTAGATGTAGCTTCCAGTACAGACAAATACAAACACACTTTGAGCCCAACTGACAATCTTGCATTGATTGTTAGAGTAATTCTTTGCACAATCAAGATTGTTTAGCAAATGCCATCCAATTATAGGATCACATTAAATGTAGGATACAGTGCTTAAAGTTTCTAAACGTTGACTGGGTAAGGTTAGCATCTTGCTTGTTGCAGACAGCTGAAACCTCACCCCACAAACGTATATGCATATGTGTGTGTATGGGTGTCTGTCTGTCAGGGGTGGGGTGTTGTCACTGTGAGAGAGAGTGTATATGTGTGTGTATGTGAGTGTAGAGTGTCTAAGTCTGTGAGGAGGTGCATGTGTCAGTGTGGGAGTGTATGTGTCTGTAGGAGTATGTGTGTCTCTGGGGTGGAGGATTGTGAGTGTCTGTGAGAGAAAGTGTATGCGAGTACAAATTCACCCCACAAACATGTGTGTGTGTATGTGAGAGAGAGTGTATATGTTTGTGTGAGTGTAGAGTGGTCTGTGAGAGGATGCATGTGTGAGTGTAGGAGTGTGTGTGTCTGCCTGTGTACGTGTATGAGTGTAGGAGTGTCTGTGTGTCTGTGTGTGTGTGCGCGCGTGTAGGAGTGTCTGTGTGTGTGTACAGTGCAATGGTGGTCATCTGCAGTGTGACATGAACCCGAGGTCTCGGTTGAGGCCCTCCGTATGGGTGCAGAACTTAGCTATCAGCTTCTGCTCGGCCACGTTTTGCTGCTGCCTGTCCCGAAGTCCGCCTTGGAGGATGATCACCTGAAGGTCCGAGATTGAATATCCTGGACCGCTGAAGTGTTCCCCAACTGGGAGGGAACACGTTTTTGGGGTGAATTTGTACTTGCAATGTTACATTGTACTTTGCTCAAAAACTGCATGAATTCATGTAAAACTCTGTTAACTCACATTTTAGATTAGAATCAGTCTAAACATTATGGCACAGACAGAGAACACAGGGGGCTAATACCTTCAACATGTTATCTGGCTCACACCAATTGTTACAGTTAACCTGAGAATGTAAGTTTTAAAAAAAGGTTTTGTGATTTACATCTGAAAGAAGTTAAACTATCATGGTATTCGAACAGATGAAAGACTCAACAAACAATCAAGGTATTTTTTAATGTATAATATCAATTACATCACACTGTAAATTTTTGCTATAAATTCTGTGTCTTACAATTGTGTCCTCTACAACCACCTGATGAAGGAGTGGCGCTATGAAAGCTAGTGCTTCCAATTAAACCTGTTGGACTATAACCTCGTGTTGTGCGATTTTTAACTAAAGTAAACTAGGCACTTTTCAGGGTTGAATGTGGCAGCTTTAGGCCAGTTCATAAATTTCCACAATACACATTGAGAAATGATCTGATCAGGGTAGCCATTATCGTGAAGGAGGCTTTATGCACTCTATTTCAGCTTCAAGCTTGCATGGTGAGCAAACAACTTGGGCCTTAGTAATCAGGCTACCCATAAGGCGAGTTATAGCATGTGGAACTGTAGGAATCCCTAATCACCGAAATGGAGCAGTCAAATGACCTTATTTCCCATGAAGTGCTAATTGAGAGATCTGCCAGGAACATTAGAAAGATTGAGTCAGAAGGTTGTAGGTTCAAGTCCCATTCCAGGTCGTAAGCACGGAAATCAAGGTTAGCACTCCAGTCCAGTATTGAAGGTGTTTGGTTTAATCACTCAAATGAGATGCTAAACCTACCATCCCATGTAAGTGTAAAAGGTTTAATGACATTATTTCAAACAGAACAGGGGTTATCCCTGGGTTCTGAGCAAAGTTAAGGCTAATCAACATTGCAAAAATAGATTATCTGGTCATTAACACATTGCTGTTTGTTGTAGCTTCCTGTGCACAAACTGTCGTGTTACATTGCATTGGCTGTAATGCACTTAGGCGTACCCAGGGAAAGACACTATATAAACACAAGACTTTCCTTTTTATCTACATAGAATTTATTTGCCAATTAAGCATCCAGTCAGCAAGTCTACAATTGTTGTCTTCGATTTTATTTGCAATCTTTGTATTAATTACATCCTCAGCAGTTTACTATTGTCCACAGATTTAGAAATTCTACATTGATTTAGAAACTGTACTTTGTTTCCAAATCCAATGCATTAATGCAAATCCCTGTTGAACACCACGTCCTGTCTTCTGCTCATTTTGAGTATGCACTTTTAATACTTATGCTCTCTCCTGATTTCATTTTCTGTAAATAGCAAGCTAGATATAAAAAGTGACATATTATATTTTATTGGAGGATGAATAGGCAGCTAAAATCTTGCTTTTGCACACCTATTTCAAATGTCATTTTTTGAACTATCTTCAATTCATTATTTTCCAGACAAATTATGACTCAACACAATTCCCTGGTCTTCACTAGTTCTTCATAAGTCAGCCATTAACTTCCTTTCTTCTTTCCCCTTCAGAAGGCACGTTGTTCAAAATATTAGTGCAGGTTGTGTCTTTCACCACAACCTCCGTGACAAATTGGGATCACCATGAGGAATTGCAAGGACTGAGTCTATGTTCTGATCTATTCCATCATAACAACAGAAAAGGTAAGATCTAATACACAGCTTGTTCCTTTTTAATTTCAAACCTTTAAATGTTGTATACTAACAACTCTGCCATGGTGACATGAACCTGTTCAAGTGCTCTAATTCACTCTTTAATTTTTATGAATAAAGGTAAAAAAAGACTATAACCATTGGAGGACATTAGTTTTTAATGTAATTATTTTACTTGTTCATGCAGGCAGTTAGAATGAGACAACACCCATTGCCATATGTACAAAATAATGACTTACAATTAGTTCATTGGAAAGCAAAAACAATTCCTTGGCCAATTGTACAATGCTGATCAGTGCAAATAGTTCTGATGACTAAATGCATCAATGTCATATTATTTAACATTAAATGTTTCCTTTAATATTAAATGTTATCTTTAACGTTTTTAAATTATGAGACAGTGCCCTTTGAAGATGGTCATTTGACAACATGTTGCCTTCAATTTGTAGAATGATCAAGCACAACATATGTTACAGCAGTAGCTCATTCTAATCAGAGCAAATAATTTTTTGTTGCATAAGCTTGTACTGAAGCTTTGATCTGAAAATGTGTTGCTGGAAAAGCGCAGCAGGTCAGGCAGCATCCAGGGAACAGGAGAATCGACGTTTCGGGCATAAGCCCTTCTTCAGGAATTATTCCTGAAGAAGGGCTTATGCCCGAAACGTCGATTCTCCTGTTCCCTGGATGCCTCCTGACCTGCTGCGCTTTTCCAGCAACACATTTTCAGCTCTGATCTCCAGCATCTGCAGTCCTCACTTTTTCCTCCACTGAAGCTTTAATGTCTATTTTCACAAAAATCATATTCAAAGGGTTTCTTTAAATCAAACTCAACAAACTTGCACTGACTGCTATTAAGACTACAATATGTATTTGCATTTAAAGCATTTTTCTGCAACAGCTTAAACCCAGGCCAGAATTCTAATGAAGATCACAGATCATGCTGATGAAGTTACCTAGACTTGAAACATTAGCTTACTGTCTCTCCATGGATGCTGTCTGACCTGCTGTGATCTTCAGCATTTGTTGTTTTCAGTATAGATTCCAGCAGCTGCAGTAATTTGTTCCCACAGAGTTTTCATGGAATGGACTCTTGACATTGGGAAAAGCCAACAGTGGGTTGGAAGCCTGCTGCATAATTTTGCTGTGCTTCTTTAACTCAGCCTTCAAGACAGGAAACCCAGAGGAAGGTGCTATCAGAGAAGGTGGGTTTGACAATGACCTGCACCTAACATTTAAAGCATCAATACTAAACGGGATTATAGCAGGAGTAACAATTCACCCAATCTGAACTTTTTCAGGATACAGGCAGGAACATTCATGATGGAGTCTCAGTTTGTGAAGGTTTCTCTATGAATCCACCAGCGTTCTTGGACTCATCCCCGGGAGTGTTGCTGTGGGCTGTAAGTGTCCGTGAAGAAACATTATTCCTATTAGATGTAAGGAAGAAGCCAGTTGGACATTGTGGAGGGGGTGAGCTGAAGAAGGAACCTGAAGCTTAAATAGTGGACTGCTGAATGATGGACAAAGATAGTAAGTGGCATGGCACATGCCAGTCTGCTCACTGACTTCTACAGGTTTCCCCTACACGGTACTCATCAGTTCAACACTGTCTGCAGATTCACCCATTTATCGTTTTCAACATATGCCCTCACATTCTCATCTGATAATAAACAAATATTGACACTTTGCAGTGTCATCTTACTGCCATCCCTTGCAGCAACCCTCCTTAAAGTTATCCTCCCATCCTCTCAGCACAATCCATTCCACCCACCTGTAACTCTCTGCCTTCTCTCCCATACAGGGGAAGAAATTGCAGAATGCCAGGAATAAATAGAGGGTATTGGTGGGTACTGGTGCCTACTGATCTCCTGATCATGGCAGAACAGCAGGCCATGAAGATCAGCAGAAGGGTAGAGTACATGGTCATTGCAGGTGGAAAATGGGTATCACCAAATTTCCAGATTAAGTTGGCAGTAAAGAAATTTAGGGCTGAGGTGACAGATGTCAACAATGGCCTGCAGAGAAAGTCTGTGCCTTGTAATGCCATGTCAGGAAAGCTGACCCTTTTGCTTGGGTTCACTGATTTGTCAGGATCAGTTCCTGTGAGCAGGAGCTCTGTACTCATTCCTTTTTCCTGTGAAGTTACAGGTAGCTGAGAAGGTATCGACTGGCTATGTTCCCACTGCCCATAATGCTGATCCTCTAGTTTGCAAATTTAGGTCTTATGTAGAGCTGCCTAATCAATTCTTACACTGCAGTAAAGGCTTAACTGTAGATCCAAGTCAAAGTAAGTTAAAGTTGGCAGAAATGACCTCAAACCGCAAGTCACCTTGAAAACCATGAAAGCACACACTCAGAAGAAATCTTAAATGAAGGACTGTCAGACTGCTGCATTTAAATGGTTTCCAGTTAATTTCACAGTTCTGTTAATCCCCAGTAAGTTTCAGACATCTCAGCAAAGCCAAAGTGCAGGATTAAATCATCAGACAATTAGTTTTCTACACATTTAAATCACAGTCCGTACCCCAGGGTTTTCCTCACAACCTGAAATATGCAGTGGATAAATCGGGAAGTTGGCTTTGTATTGCTTTTCGAACACACTGCAATTTTCTTGCTTTCTTCATCCTGACAAGAAATTGCAAATGGCCCTTGTTGAGGGGTGAGACATCGCCCTTTTGGTTGTGTGGTCACCGAAGAGTTAGGGAACAATATTCCATGTTCTAATACTGATTTCCCTGCCACTTTTTAGAAAAAAGATCTGTCTCATCATCAAATGTCTTTGCAGTTGTCAAAACTGAAACAAACTGCCATTTTCTGATATGTAACTTCTTTGCATTTTACTAACACAATAGAACTAGCAACTCAAAAATAAAAGGTCCTTGATTAGTCCAAACAGTAGTTGCCATTTTCACAGTCAAACCCCTCGAAAACAGAAATAAATTATTCATCACACTGGTGGTAGCGGCAGCTAATTATATTTGGACAGCTTTCACATTCAGCTTGTTGTGAAAAGTTCATATCTACTTGCTGTTGTTAATGTGAAATGCAAAGAACTAAGACAAAAAAATGTTTGCAAGAGAATCTATGTCAACAGAAAGAAGGATGGAAGTATTAAATCTTGATAAAAATGGAAAGCTTGCGGCTGATGTTATGTCGTAGAGAATGACCTAGTGGGTATACAAGCAATCCACAGCTGCTAGATTGGAGTCATTTTTCCCTTTGAACCTCATTATAAATTAGACTGAGCTTAGTGATGTGCATATTATATTAAACAAGTCCCGCAAGAAAGTGAAACGTTCCCAGAAGATCTAATGAATGACTCTGACAGCGTGACTTTGTAGCTACCAGGTGCTACATTGAAACGGATGCAAATCCCAAGCAATTTGGAACAATCTGTTAGGATGTTCTCTTAACACTTGGCTTCTTCAATATACTTCCAAGTCACATCAGATGCCCATTCCTGCATCACTCTGCCAAATTCATGATAATGTGCATCTGGAAGCACTTTACATCCACACAGAAATAGTAACGTAACTATTCAGAGGTGTATCGTGCATTTCATTTACATGTGCATTTATAATGAATTTCTGATCTCCTTAGTTAAAGAAGCCAAATCAAAAGTCGTGTTGTGTTTCTAGAAATCACTCAGAATCTGCACTTTTACATGCAAGTTGTAGTCTGAGCTATGGATCATGATGATAGAGGCTCCAGTTTACTTTCCATCTGACCAGGTATTTTTCCCTCAATTACTATCTGCCATTGGTGTGAGCTGGAAGGACTTATAGGCTAACAACCTAGCCTTCATTCAGGAGCCAAATTATGTACAAGCCATCCTCAATCATCAAGCTCTGATTGGGACCCAACCCCAGAGGTTACACAAAAGTATTGACAATATTTTTATTTCAATGTCTTTAGATTCATTAGTCACTAAATCAACGGGACAGAAGTATGCTCGCTGAAAATTATTAGCTCTAAATGAGGCGAACAAAAGTGGTCCATCAGTGTGATAAATTTATCATAAAATGTGGAGCCGTTCTGGGTTGGTTTCCTTGGTGCAGCTAAGATTGAGAGGGGAACTGACCAAAGTGTAAAGGATCATGAGAGGAAAAAAATAAGTTGGATAATTTTCCATTAGCAGAGGGGGTTAATGGTCATAGAGAAAGTAAGTGGCTAAGAGGAGAGTTGAGGAGAATCTTTTTTCAATCAGAAGGTGGTGGAAGTCTGGAACCCACTCTCTGATGAGGTGATGGAATCAGAGAGTAACAACATTTAAGCAGTATTTAAATAATCCCTCTCGTTGCCATAGCCATCAGGGGCAAGGGCTAAAATCTGAAAATTGGGACCAGTACAGTCAGATCTTTGTTGGCTGGCATGGATACGATCGGCTGAATGGACTCCTTCAGTTCTGTAAACATATGTGAGACTATAAACAATTCCTAACGGAGTATTAATGCATTCCCATGAAATCCCCATTGCATTGTAAATGCTAGAGATGCAGCCTTTTCCTGGTGTTACTGTAGAGACACATTGCATTAACATACTAAATATTTGCTGTCAAAATAGTGGTGAGGTTAATAACTATTAGTTTTTAAACATGGTAAATGATACAGCAACTTCGAGTGCAGAGTAGATATGCAGTTGAATGCGAATATTAAATAGTTTCTGTGAGTGTTGTGCCTCCACCAGCACCGGGGGCCTGGTGGTATTATTGCTAGACTATTAATTCAGAAACTAGGAAAAAGTGAGGACTGCAGATGCTGGAGAATCAGAGTTGTAAAGTGTGGAGTTGAAAAAGCACAGCAAGTCACGTAGCATCCAAGGGCAGGAGAGTCAACGTTTCAGGCATAAGTCCTTCATCAGGATTCTCCTGCCTGCTGCTCCCCTCGCCAAGTTCTTCCAATATAGCTACAACAATGGCATCTAGCCGACCATGTGGAAAATTGCCCAGGTATGTCCTGTACACAAAAAACAGGACAAATCCAACCCGACCAATTACCACCTCATCAGTCTACTCTCAGTCATTATTAAGTGATGGAAAATGTTATCAATAGTGCTATCAAGCAGCAGATGCTCAACAATAACCTGCTCAGTGACACCCTAGACCCAACCATCTTCAGCTGCTTCAACGATCTTCCCTCCGTCATTAGGCCAGAAATGGGAATGTTCACATAATGTTCAGCAACCTTCACAACTCCTCAGATACTGAAGCAGTCCATGTTTAAATACATCAAGATCTGACCAGATCAGGCCTGGGTAGACAAGTGGGAAGTAACAAGTGTGGCACATAAATACCATCTCCAATAAGAGACAATTTAATTACAGGCCCTTGACATTCAATGGTGTAACCATCACTGAATCCCCCACTTTCAACATCCTAGGGGTTACCAATGACCAGAAGGTCAACTGAACTTGCCACATAAACAGTGACTGCAAGAGCAGGTCAGAAGCCTGGAATACTGCAGTGATTAATTCATCTCTTGATTCCCCAAAGCCTGTCCACCGTCTACAAGGCACAAGTCAGGCGTGTGATGGAATATTTCACACTTGCACAAATCGATGCAGCTCCACCAACACTCAAGTCACTTCAAACAATCCCAGACAAAGCAGTCTGGGACCACATCCTCATTCACCGTCTCTACCACTAACATTCAGTAGCTGCAGTGTGTATTATCTACAAAATGCACTGCAGAAATTCTCCAAAGATCATCATACAGCGCCTACCAAACCTATGATCACTTCTATCTAGAAGTACAATGTCAACAGAAATTTGGGAACACCACCACCTTCAAGTTCACTCCAAGTCACTGCCTCTCCTGACTTTGAAATATATCTTTGTTCCTTCACTGTTGCTGGATCAAAATCCTGGAATTCCCTCCCAAAATGGCATTGTGGGTCAATTGCGGACTGCAACAATTCAAGAAGGCATCTCACCACCACCTTTGCCCAGGCAACTATAAACGGGCAATAAATGCTGGCCCACCAGCGATGCCCACATCTCACAAGCGAATAAAAAATACTCTACTTGCAGAATCTATCAAACTGAAGTTACTATATAAAACTCAATTGTCAGCACCCCTTTCAACACATATTCATTGTTAAATTAGTACAAATCAACTTTTCTAGCACTGAAAATTAGCTTTGTATGTTCACAGTTCCATTCCTTCAGTTAAAGTTTCAGGCTGAATCTTACAATTTTTTGGCTAAATCCAAGTTGTGATGAATTTTTAGAGCAATTTCCACCAAGAGGCCTAGCCGACTCTCTCACCGTATCTTATCAAACTCACCTCATTAACTATCTATACCACCTGTAAGTGGCTGATTGAGCATTTCCAAGCCTCAGAATGCTATCAAAGGCTGCCCTTTGCTTACTACACTGGGACTCCCTGAGTGAAAAGTAACCACAATGAGGCCTGCTGATAATCATAACAAGCTTCCCTCTGTCATGTCTGTGCTAAGCACAAGGCAAGATGGAAGTAATACGTGCTGTGTACCTCTGGGTGTGGGGTCAAAGGCAAGGCAAGATAAGAATACTATGAGCATCCAGGTAAGGTCAGTATGAGTGAGTGCAATAAAGATGAAAGGCTTATGCCTGAAATGTCGACTCTCTTGCTCCTCGGATGCTGCCTGACTTGCTGTGCTTTTTCAGCGCCACACTTTCGACTCTTGACTCTCCAGCATTTGCAGTCCTCACTTTCTCCTATGACTGAGTGCTATGGCAATTAGCAAAAATGCAGCTTGGTCCAGAGCTGTGTGTGTGTCCCTGAGTAGTTTCCTTGCTGTGCATTATGATGGTAGTTCCCAATGCAGCCTGAAATACAGCACTGAAGTATAACAGCATTCTGTACGTATGTCATAGATGTGCCATGAGGGTGACGTATGGAATGCCAATGTCCGTGGAAGTATAAGGCCAGTACCAATGGAATGTGACCTGACCACTTTGGTGCCCGGTGACCAACATGAAGGCTGTTCAGAGAAAGCAGCAAGTTGAACTTAGCAGAGGCCTGCTCTGGTTTCCATTTCAATTTTTTTTTTATATTTAGCTTGTTTGGTGGGTGTGGTAAGATAGAAAATGAATTATAAGTGAGGCCAGTTGGGCCTCTCACAAAAAAATGTTTAAAAGACAATGATCCTCCTGAAGTGAGAAACTTGCAAATTGCTTGTGAAAAGCATGAAAGGTGGTGCAAGATGCTCCCAATGTTGAAATAGGCCTCACTGGAATTCTTGTCTGATTCTGTCATAAATCTTGCCATTGTTCACGCTGCTCAGAGTCCTGTAGGGTTCAGGCCTTACTTTCCATTACCATCTCTCTTATTTCTCTTTTAATCAAATTTCATTTTCCTTCTTTTTATTTCCTTTTGCTTCTGATTTGACATTGAATTCACTCACTGTAACTTATTCTTCCTTTTCTACCCATCTCTGTTCATGGCTGAGTGCTTCCCTCTGACAGTGCACGGAGATGCACAGTTGGCTGCCCAGATCCCAAATGCCCCGAGTCTCTCTTCATGGTGTCAGCAGTTTGTACTTGCAGCAACTTACAAAGCAAAAAAAAACCCTCAATGTGCAGAAACAAATCTGACAAACAGCAAATGCGACAACATAATTTGGATCATTATTTTCTGTTTTTATTTCTGAAAATGCAGAAATGAATTTGCTTAAACGAAGTAATAAACTTCACTTTCAGGACATGTTTTTCTGACCTGGAGATGTTTGTACATTTCTACTACTACAAAAAAGTCAATAATTCAAGTATTGAGGGCTCTTGTTGCATAATGGGCGTGTCCCTATCCTCTGAGCCAGAACTTGGATTCAAGCCTCACTTGCTCCAAAGATGTGTGATACCATCTCTGAACAGGTCGATTAGAAACTATCTATCAGTATTGAATGTATCCTCAAAACATCCTTTGTAGTGCACAGCTGACTCCTTTAAGTATGCTGATCCCTTAATTTCTTTTTGTGTGGCTGTGCCCACACACCTAAAAAAGCCAACTTGTGTGTATCATGTGCGTGAATGTTTGGGTGCCTCAGGGCAGCTTAAAGGGAACATTGCTAGTGTTACATAATATTCACAGCACAGGCTGTGAATCACTCCTCCCTTTTCTAAACGCCAGTGGAAATAAGCCCAGTCTGTTCAACCTGTCCTCATAAGACAATCCACTCATTCTGGGTAACAATCCAGTAAACCTTCTCTGAACGACTTCCACGACATTGACATCCTTCCATAAACAAGGAGACAAAACTGCAAGACATGGTCTCACTCCAATGCCTTGTATTATTGAAGCAAACATCCTTACTTTTATGTTTGATTCCTCTCACAATAAAGGACTGTGTTCTATTAGTTTTCTTAATTACTTGCTAGACCTACATACTTTTTTAAAAATGACTGATGCACTAGAACACCTGGATCCTTCTGAATCTCAGAATTCTGCCATCATTCTCCCTTAGAAAGCACTCTCATTCTTATTCTTTCTGCCAATGTGAACAATTTTACATTGAACTCCACTTGCCAGATTTTTGCTGACTCGGTCTATAATAGGTACCCTAGTCCTTTCAGGTTCCTTCCTATTCCAAGTTGGATTTGGGTGCAGCTTTTAGGTGAGGGAGGGGGACTTCACAACAAGTGACCACAACTTCTTGCCTCAGGGACATTTAAATCCAGGAGGTGAGCTCTTTTAGATCAAAGACAGTGTCAGCCATAATGGAGGGTTAAGTGTAGCTGCCCTTTTGTACTTGTGCAGGCATTCTATTTGTTGCCTGTAAGGAAGGATTGAAATCAAGTCATCAATTTCAGCAGAGCCTTTGACAAGGTCCCACAAGGGAGACTGATCAATAAGATAAAAACACATGGGACACAGGGTAACTTGGCAAGTACAAAATTGCTTTTGTGGCAGAAAACAGAGGGTGTGGTAGAAGGCTGTTTGTGTGATTGAATTCAGGTGTCCAGAGACACATACTGGAATCAGTGATGGGTCCTTATTGTTTGGTATGCATATAGACACAAACCTGGCATTGTGGTTGATAGTGAGATGAAAGGAGGATATAAACAGATTGGTTAAATGGATTTTAACCCTGATGTCTCTATAGTCCAAGAGTCAAAAAAAAAGAGAAGAAAAGAGAAAAAGAGAGAAAAAATATAGAAGAGAGAGAGAGAAAAGAGAAGAGCGAACTTGTAGTGGGTTTAACCTGGGGGTCACCACACCTCAGGTGAGGAGTGAGGTTGTGATGACAGGACCTTCATGGTAACCTCAGTCAGTGTGGAAACTGAACCCTCGCTGTTAGTGTCACTCTCCATCACAAATCAGCTGTCCAGCTAACTGAGTTAACTGTCTTCAATGGACTATTTAGGCAAAGACATTCATGATTTTGCAATGAAAGGCAGTTTCATTAATACTCAGCTTTATGTAATGACACATTTCTCCTTCAATCTTTCAACTGTAGGCTTTTGGAATAACGAAGGAATCCAGGAATCGGTAGAGTCAGAGGTTTGAATACAAAAGTTCAGCATCTCTGAAATGTAACCATTGCAAAAAAAGTCTTCAAAATGAAGGTATTTCTTTGAGATAGATTGGAAAGAAATAATTTTGTGCAAGAGGTATCAATAACATCCTTGAAGGAGGTGGTTTTGTCTTTATTTCTTTCTGTTGTGCAAACCTGCTGTGTTCAAATTGGCTTCCTTGCGTCATGCGCCAGTGACTACACTTCAGTGATACTTAATTGGCTATGAGGTACTTTGGGATATCCTGGGGCCATGAAAGATACCATATAACCAATCTTTGTTTTCATTATTACTGAAGGACAGGTATAATTGTCCCTGAAAAGAAACAGAAAATACTTCATTTGCAATTGAATATTAAATTGCAGAAATTTGGTGCTCCTTTTGGATACTACTTCAACTGTTTATGAGCAGTACATAGCTGACCAATACCAAACCAAATTAATTCCTATTGGAATAATTCAGTTGTAGGTTGCACAAATATATTTTGCATTGAATTTCAAACTGCTATTTGCAGAGTCACTGACAAGAATATTAAAACTACAAATAATCTAAAAGGTAATATGATTGTAAAGGGATTAGTTCATCAATGGTATTCAAATAGAATCATAGAGTCATACAGCATAATTAACTTATATTAACATATAACTTATATTAAGGTCTCACTAATGCAGCACCAAATGTCTGTATAATGGGTGGTTTTACTTTTTGGCCAATATGGTGATTTAATAATGAACTATATATAGAGTTCATGATTCATCATACTCTTTACAACACTCTGTCTCCTTCCATTATTTACAATATAAAGGTCTGAGAAGAGAATCTAAACTGTAAAGTCAAGAAGGTTGATGGCCACTGACGCGGATAGTACTGCAGATATAGAGTAGACTAGATTAAGAGATGACATGAGTTGGGATGTCTGCCTGGATAAACTTGCAAGAATAGGGCTGAGTGAACTCACGGAAAGAATTTTAATTAATGAGAAGAATTTTGATGTCAATGCTTGATGACATCTCTCTGCAGCTCACTGGTCAGGACCCAGGAGAATTCAGCCAACTATGAGGCAGAGCCTATTTGCAGACAAGTCTGCGGAAGGCAGAGTGAGCACTGATTCATAATGACTCCACATGTTTTGTAGAGCCAGGAGAGCCACTTCTCTCCCCAGCTCCACGTTCGCATGGCTTTAAAAGTGATACTGAAGCTATTCTGGGCAGTTTCCAGTGATGTTTCAAGGACTATTACCAACTTACAGCAAGGCAATATTCAGTTGTTTGATTCTATCAAAATAGTTCCAGTGTACATTACATAGGATCTGTTTCAGTGTTGGGTGGCAGCAGCAGAGTAGCAGCATTCGCGTTCCTGCTTCTTTCTTCTGTCCATTTCCCTTGTTCTTGCTTTCTCTTTCTACTTTTCTTGATAGCTCTCTCTTGCCTTTTGCTCCGGGGGAGCCTGGCTGTGGTAGAACCGGTTTTTCAGCAATGGCAGCGAGTGTGAGCCCAGTGATGAGAGATGGCACCAGAACATGGCAACTTTGATGTTGGTGGGCCCAGCACTGGATGCAAGGTGGTGGCAATGGTATTGGCATCGATGGCAGCTCTGATGTCAGTGCCAGTTCACTCTTGCTTTTGTTCAGGAAACTTGCCGACTCTGATACTTCACTTGATTCCAAGATGACCTTAGTGAGGTGGGCCCAGTGACAAGTGGATGGCACAGAGCATGACGACTTTAATGTTGGTCAGTCCTGCACAGATGGTAGCAAGGCGCAGGGCTTTCAGCAGTGGCAACAGTGGTGACAAAGCGGTGGTTGCAGCAGTGCTGGCACCACGGTGATGGTGGGTCCACTGCGGGTGACATTGGTGAGCCTGGCTCAGGTCTCATGATGGTGGCACAGAGGGTGATCTGGATATTTTATGTTCCTTTTGTTTCTGTTTCTTTAATTTCAGTTCTTGTTTCTCAAACTGACTATTGTGTTCTAAGATGGAGGAGAGTGGTGACTCTGCACAGCTTTCACTGTACTCAGATACACATGACAATAAGATCTAATCAGGTCTTTTTCTCATGCTCTTTAGTAAATCTAGCACTCCAAACAGCCACTGTACTTTCAACAAATGGCCTTATATAACAATTCAACACAGTGAATAGGTCAATTTGAGGCATGCTGTAATGCTTGAAAAACAGCATGTGAAATCTTCCAAATGCTCTCTTAGGCATCTAACGGATATTGCAATCCCATTTGAGAGATCACTTTGACTTCAGATTCCAAATAGCTGAATGCATGTAGGTTGCTCAATCTTGACATCATCTAAATTGATGAGACAGGATTTGGGTGGATGAGTGAGAAGACAATTCATTAGCTTTGTATTATTGGAGGTTTAGATTAGATTAGATTAGATTACGTAGTCTCATGTGATCTGATCCCATGCACTCAGTGAATGCAGGATTTTCTGAATTTGACAAATTAGACACCCACAAATTAGCTTCTGGCTCCTGAGCATATGCCACTGTTCCTATAAATAAGTTTGAACTTAATCCACGTTGCAGAACATTTTGCAGAACTTATTTACAACTTTCCTTGTGAATTGCAGCATTATCAATAGCTGTAGGTAGTGTCTCTCATTCTGTAAATGCAGATAGCCAGGGAGTGGGTGCCTAATAAATTTGGTTCATCTGGACATGCGTGTATCCCCTTATTTCCAATCTCCTTCAGGAAGTACATTTTCAGGATTTTTCTTTGGGAATATCATTATGGCCGAATTGAGTATAAATAGTTGTGCCAATGATTGCCAGCAAAAGTTTTCTTTTAGCAAAATAAAAATCATTCCCTGGTTGTCTCGTCACTGGGCTATTTGTATGATCTGCTGTAATCAACCTGTTCAGAGATGTTATTACACACCTTTGGAGCAGGTGGGACTTGAACCCAAGCCTCTTGGTTCAGAGATAGAGACACTACCACTGCACCATAAGAGGGCCTATGATCTGCTCTGTGTGTGTGTATATATATGTTCAATAGGTGATAATAGCTATAGGTTACTTAAGAGATTAAAGATAATTTACTTGCTAATAGAATTATTCCTATACTCTTTGTATTGCCATTTGATACAAAACATTCAATTTTTCATAACAGGTTTTAGCATTTTAAAACTCAACCAGAAACAATAGGCATTATTTTTGCAACATACTTTTCACTTTAGATAATGATGTAACACCATTGTTTAGAGGAAATAAAATAAAAACGAATGGCTTTTTAAATTGTTCCATACTGCAAAATACACTGCTCAGGTTTGTAAAATAGGTATCAAACTGTCCCAGGTCTGCGGAAATTCTAAGCACACGTAGGCACAAAAAGAAAAAATGTTGCAAATGTTGTAAATTACCTTTATGTAGGGATATGCTTCAATTGGTCTCCTGCAAATAACAGCTAATATTTAAACTCTGGCAGATAAAATTCACGAATACACAAATAATAATGGCATGTGCTTCAGAGTACTGGTACGGGTGTTAAAAAAGTCAGAAGATGACGTTGCAATGGAATCAGCTTGCAAAATTGATTTTTATTTTCCCCAGTGTTGTTGGCAGTGTGAGTGGGGCATCAAATCCAAATTCAATAATATCTCACTTCAACAGGGTTGTTTAAAATGCACAGCATGCTGCTCCTGCGGTGAGCTGGATCACAAATGCGTCTCTGGCTAAAACAACACTGAGGGGGGAGATTTTGGCCACCAAAATTTAGCTGCTTAAGCTGAATGCAATAATTTATTGCAAGTTCTGAGATATTTGAAACAACTGTCCTTGAAGAGAATGAATAAAGCAAAGCGAAAATGCATTTCAGGCCTCTGGAAACAGAGCAACCTTCAAATCTCTCAGGTTAATACATAGAAATGTTACCCTGCAGTGCACTCATCTGGACACAGTTCTTTACAAACTATGCACTACTGAAATTGGTCATTCCTTTTTTGGATGTGGGGATTGTGCTACATGGCCTGATGATGCCCATAGCACACAAATTTCATCCTGTTTCCTGGTGTAGATGGTTGGAGGGCAGTCCAATTTGGCAGTCCAAGAATGTAGGAAACCAGCACAAAGCCTAGATATTGTTCTGTTCATAAAAGCAGTCTATCACTTTTAAGGGAGATTGCATATTAACAAATGCCTGTTGCTCATTGATACTGATGCAATCTAAGTAAGAACTAGAACAGAGAGAGCGCTCCCGAGTATGTGGATGCAGCACTAGAGGTATTCGTGACCAAAGTGGACAAGAGAAGAGAGGGATGTTTTCATAGGGAACCAGGAGGCCCTCAAGAGCAACACTCAGAAGACAGTGGAAGGCGGTGGCAAGAGAGGTTAGTGGTGGAGTCTAGTCCCAAGGAAATGGCAACAGTACTAGAAATGTTTAATAATGTCACATGTACCATCAAGGTCAGCAAATGTATGTTTACATCGCATCTTGTACTCACCGATCTATTAACCTCACATATATCTCAAAGTACCACAGTCGTGTGAGTAACTCAGTAGTACTCACAACCATTAAGGACTCACATCTAGCAATTTGGAGATTCATTTAAAATGCAGCACCACAAAGGTAATCATCTCTGGATAACTGAGCTAGAAGAAAATTTGACATTGGGCAAGTAAATTCAAAGAGCTTAAAGTGTACCTCAAAGATTGGTGAGAGAGAACTGTGCTATGATCCATGGAAAAATGCTCCGTCCAATGGGGAACAAGAATGCTGTACTGTTGGGGTGGCCACCATCTAAATAGCATTTTGCATGTTTGCCGTCATTGCTCAGACCATTGAGTATAGGAGATGGGATGTCAAGTTATGGTTGGACAGTACGTTGTTGAGGCCATCTCTGTACAGTTCTGATCACACTGCTTTGGAAGGATGTTATTAAATTGGACAGAGTACAGAAAAGATTTATAAGGATGTTAGTTTCTGTAATAAGGAGAGGCTAGATAGGCTGAGACTTTTTTCACTGGAGCATAGAAGGTTGAGGGGTGACCATAAGACATAGGAGCAAAATTAGGCTATTAAGCCCATTGAGGTTTATAAAATCATAAATGGCATGGAAAGGGTGAATAGTAAAGGTCTTCTCCAAAGGGCAGAGCAGTTCAAAATTAGGCAGGAGAATTGTAAAGTGGTAGGAGTAAGATTAAAAAAAAGGGACCTGAGGGGCAACTATTTCACCCAGAAAGTTGTTTGTACATGGAATGAACTGCAAGAGGATGTGTTTGATATAATTACAACATTTAGAAAACATTTACATAAGTACATGAATAGGAAAGGTTTAGAGGGATATGGGCTAAATGCAGAAAAATGAGACTAGTTTAGTTTGGGAAAATTGTTCAACATGGATGAGTTGGACCAAAGGGTCTGTTTCAATGCTGTATGACTCTATGACTATGGTTGTAGGGAAGGTTCTAAGGATTCACATAAGGGGAAATTTGAAAAGTTAAAAAGAGAAAGGACAAAACAATAGTGCAGGATAGCAATGTGGGTAATGACAACCAGAGTGTGACAGGAAGAAACAGGTATACAAATAAGATTATAACAACAAGTAAGATTGGAGTAGGGAAAATTATTAAAATTTGTAAAACTACATTCAAAATTCATAACAAGGTAGATGAACTGACAGTAAATATAGAAATAAATGAATATAATATGATTACCATTACACAGACATGACTACAAAGTGACCACGCCTGGGATCTGAATATTCAAAGGTATTGTTTTGGAAAGAAAAGGAGAAATGGAATCCGTTTGCAATGAGATTAGTACAACAGCGAGAGTTTGTCTCGCTTTGGAGAAATAAGGTGTAGAATCATTTTGGGTGGAGATAAGAATAGCAAAGTAAATAAGTTTCTGATTGGTTCTCAGTCCTCTGACAGTAGCTACACTGTAAGAGTCAGTGCACATCAAGCAAGAATGAGATCTTGTGAGAAATGTACTGCAATAATTGTGGAAATTTTAGTTTTCCTATAACTGAAAGATGAGATCTTCAAGTTTGTTTGGAATAGTTCTGGAACCAAATAAGGTACAGGATATTCTACACCTAGTAATGTGTAAGAAGATAGGATTAATTAATGGCTATCTAGTAAAAGGATCCTCATGGTAAGCATGATCCTATCATGTAGAATTACATATCAAGTTTGAGGGTGAGAAATTTGAACTTGAAGTCTTCAACTTAAGGCAACTACTCGGGTATGAATATAGAGTTATCAAAATAGAACCAGAAATGGATTAAAAAGTAAGATGATAAAGAAAGCAGTAGTACACATAGAGCATTGAACATTACAACGCAGTGCAGGTCCTTTGGCCCTCGAAGTTGCGCTCACCTGTGGAACCAAGCTGAAGCCCATCTAACCTGCACTATTCCACCTCAAACATCAAAAACTGTAAGTACAACAAACTTTTATCCACCAACCTCTATAACCAGCGCTCCTTAAACATTCCGGAAGATTCCCCTGGCCTCGGAACCTATTCCGCCATTAGCCATGCAGCTAATACAGCTGCCACCTCCATGTTGATTGATGATGTCACTTCCGCCCCCATCATGGCCACTCCCACAACCTCTTCCACCCCTCACAAATCCTCATGCATCACACGTGACATCACTTCTGCCCCTCACATCATCGCTGATGCCACATGCTCAGTGACTTCCGCCACCTCTACTGCCGTTGTCACCACCACTTCCGCCCCCACCAATGACACTCACCTGCATTCTGCTGACATGCCCCCATAGACCCCACTGTCACTATCCCCACCCCCCAGAACCCCGAGGGGAACACTACCCCTGCTCATTACTCCACCCCCATTCCACCCACCACCACACCCACTCCAGTTACAGGCTCGCCCTCACTCCCGGCTCCACACCCACACCGGGTCCCAGTTCCCAGCCATGCTGAGCTTTCACCATCCCTCCAGACCTCCCCCTCACTGAGGACGAACAATTAGTCCTCAGCAAAGGACTCACCTTCATCCCCCTCTGCCCACCCATCAATGAGTTTAATACACGCTGT